>NW_019725845.1:1458383-1473631 GCF_002891405.2 Cryptotermes secundus
AGAATCTGATATCCCCTCAGCGGTGATTATGACGAGTTCTATTGCTTGGGATATAATTCCGTATAGTCGGTTAAATGTCAACCGACGTTTCGGAAGGCGTTATATCCCAAAAGACAACTCTGGTATTTACTTATACTTCTAACTGAATACATGAATAGTGAAACAGCATTTACGACTCCTTTTAAGAAGTGTACTGTATTTTGTGACGTAACGCCGTTTAGTGTGATAGAAGTTTACCGACATTTCGGAGGAAATTATTACCTCCATCTTCAGGGTGGAAAAGTTGAGGAAGCAAGTAGTTGCTGCTTATTTGCTCCA
Source organism: Cryptotermes secundus (assembly GCF_002891405.2). NCBI lineage: Eukaryota > Metazoa > Arthropoda > Insecta > Blattodea > Kalotermitidae > Cryptotermes > Cryptotermes secundus. The sequence goes on from NW_019725845.1 coordinate 1,458,702, forward strand.
CTTATTCTTGCGCTCTGAAGATGGTGCTGTACATTCCTCCGAAATGCCGATAAAATTTTGCCAGACTACATGGTGTCAGATCGCAGAAGATAATACTCTTCAAAGTTATCAGTTTACAATGTACCACAACAAGCAATGTCTTACATCTGTGTTCCTTTCTCTTTGGGAACGGACGAATCAGAAATTACTTAGAACCTCAGTTTCCTTGACGTTAGTAAAGATATTCTTGTTGCTGCGTCCTCCCTCTACGTAGTCTATTCCAGTTCTGAATTAATCTCAAAATATGAATCATACAGATAGTTGGTACTACACCTTGAACGGGGGATCAGCCTGTTACAAGACCGCTACCTACGCAGGGCAACACAAATACAGAAAAGGAAACTTATACATCCGTGCCTCGAATGGGATTTGAACCCACGATCCCAGTGTTTGAGCGGGCGAAGACATTTCGTGTCTTACACAGCGCGGCCACTGTGTTCTGCTGCTACAGATAACGATTGTTGCATTATGTACAGAGTAACGATATTCTACCACTCTGGGAAGTTGCGCAAATTGTGCGCAGTATCAGCTTTGCTAGATATGGGATAAATGTTTTCTTTCATTCTGTTGTTGTTTTCGAGGTACTGAGAAATGATTTCATGAGTAAGTGACAAGGTTAAGGTGAAGGATGACCTTGCCACTTTGTATCTAACATTACCAGTTTCACAACATAATAGCACCGTCTACGCAGTAAAACGTACGGAGTTGTCACGTGGTTATATCAGTTACGAAGACCCCCTGCATAATTTCTTCACATCGTTCCCAGTCTCTTGCGTTTCAAAGTGCTTACACATTGTTCCTGAATATCTACTACCCACGTAGAATGCCATCTTCTGGGATGTGGCGCCGTGTAGATACTGTGTTAAACGGCGTTTCGGGGAACGTATCGCTTCCATCTTCTGCAGTCACCTGCTCACGCTGGTTTCTCGCTCGCGGATTTTTTATGTCCTAAAAAGATGGAGGCGATATGTTCCCCCGAAACGTCGGTGAACACAATATCTACACGGCGCCATATCCCTGAAGACGGCATTATTTTTGTTTAGTGAAGGAACAGGCAATTTGGTTAGGGTTAGCCTCTAGTAGGTATTAGTCCGCGGTTTCCTTAACCCCTACGTTCCCACACAATGCTATGTTCTTGCCAACCGCGGTGTTTTCAGAAATGTGTAGCCCCTTTCGTTTGGCGAAGGACTGCTGTATTCTTCGACGGCAATAAATAGATATAACTCGTAAATGTTGATTCAGAATTTCTTNTTCTTTAAGATGGAGGCGATATGTTCCTCCGAAACGTCGGTTAACACAATATCTAAACGGCGCCACATCCCTGAAGACGGCATTTTTTTTGATTATTGAAGGAACAGGCAATTTGGTTAGGGTTAGCCTCTAGTAGGTATTAGTCCGCGGTTTCCTTAACCCCTACGTTCCCACACAATGCTATGTTCTTGCCAACCGCGGTGTTTTCAGAAATGTGTAACCCCTTTCGTTTGGCGAAGGACTGCTGTATTCTTCGACGGCAATAAATAGATATAACTCGTAAATGTTGATTTCTTAGTTCTGACGCCTTGAAGTTCTCCGGCAGCCGGACTGAACGAGTGCAAACGTTTGTTTCCAGAGACCGAGTCTGCGCCTAGTTTATTTAAATAACCTTGTTTTCAGCCTGTTTACAGCATCGGCTGGCAACATTATGCTTTCCTGTAGCTCACCTCGTTCAAATGGTTCCATTTTGTGCGGACTGCATTATATCTGCAAACTATCGTTTACTCCTAACAGAATATTAATTACTTAAATCATATAATCAAGGCCACATGGTGAGCCGTGTCTCACCGCGAATTGTATTTCACATTATTTGCTTCAGTAATGTCAGTAGCACGGTCTTAAATTGCTTCAAGGCTGTCGTTTTAAATTCCGATTTCACCCATAAAATTTAAACACTTTCAACTGTCTGAATTACTAAAAACAAACGTTTATTTACTGCCCAAATGACCTCGCAAACATCCATTAAAATTTATGGTACTTATAGCTCGGTCGGTACGGTAAATAGGCTACTTTCTGGACGACCGAGGAACTGTGAATCGATTTCAGACAGGAGCAAGGGAATTGTTTCTTTTCCACAACTTCCAGATCGGTTCTAGGGCCTTCCCATCAGCCTCTTATATAACAGGTATCTTAGTCTTTCCTTTGGGCCAGGGCGTGAAGCTTACCACTCACCTACATCTGGTGACGAAATTAAGAATGCGTGGAGCTACACCCCCACCCCCATATGATCTCATGGCGTGGGTCGTTATCACTGGTCTTAATTAATTGAACCCAAAGATAACGTCACCCTACTCGTAAAAAAACAGATCCATCACGTAATTAGCAAATTTTATTCAAAGCGCCTGTGGGCGTTATCAGAATATTATTGTAGGCTCCCCTCATTCGTAATGTGAAAATGGTTTTGTTGCGTTCAGCCGACAACGTAATATCTCCTGATCAATTGCGTGAAGCGAGTAGTTTTTAGGGTTGGGGTGGGGGATTGGACAGAAGTTTTATCGACATGTCGGCAGATAGGATATAGGCTTATGCATTCAACCCCGTCACCAGAGTGCAGGGCAAGATCATGACATAAACATATCTAATAACAACTCATCGAAAATGTGTCAAAGCGCAACAATTTCGAAACAACAAGAAAAGTCTTATAGTCGCAAGCATATTAAGAGCAAATCAAATTTTGAAAATGTTTGTTAAATTCAGTTCGTACTTTTTATTTTCCTGTCCCTTGTCTGAAACCGTAGAAATTTTAATATAGGCCCACAAAACTATTGTGACATGACACCCGAAAGCCGGAATAGTGAAGTCAGTATAGATGTTCAGTGTTAGTCAACGACTCGGTAAACACATTCCCGCGGCAACGAATATGCAAGTAACAATCGAATAGGCGCTGTAAACACGCCTTCCAAACGATAGTGCGGCTGCGTTTTCTGCGTGGTCCGTGCAAAGTGGTTAAAAAGAAGAGTTCAGTTGAGAAGAGTTATGTGGAGCGCATTACGCACGGTTTCAACAATAACAAAGCTACAGTAACCTTATTCCTGCATACTGAACGAGCATTCGACAAGGTCTGGAACACTGGGTTGATTGCTAAACTCATTGCGGCCAAAATTCCACCTCACTTCATTCATATAATACATAACTACCCCCAGAATCAATTCTTTTTTGTAATGCACAAAAACTCCTATTCAAACCTATGCCCAATTCAGGCCGGAGTGCCTCAGGGTAGCTTACTTGGTCCCACACTCTTCCATATTTATATTAATGACATTCCTTCAATTGAAAATGACTCTAACATAGCCATATCGGTCTATGCTGATGACACGAATATTTGTGTTCGGTCAGGCAGTATAGATATAGCGGTCAGGAAGTTAAATTCTGCCATAGGCCTTTTAGAACCGTGGTTTCGGGAATGGAGAATACAGATGAATACAAAAAAAAGGCAAAATTACACTTTTTTCTAAACGACTGCGATATTATCGCTGCAGTACGCATCAAGCAAAGATTTTTAACGAAACCATATCTTGGACTAAGGAAACAAAGTATCTTAGTGTTACACTTGACTCAAAATTAACCTACCGTACCCACATATCCTGTATTTTGAGGAAAGCTAATTACAGACTGAGGCAACTGTACCATATATTAAATAAATCCTCCACCACTGACATTAATTTAGGGTTGGTAATTTATAAATCACTCCTCCGTTCCATATTGTCATATGCCTCCCCCGCATGGGGCTATGCTGCCAACACTCACATAAATAAATTACAGACATTTCAAAATAAAGTCCTCAGAATAATAACAAAAGTACCGAGGGTAACACCAATTGCAGCCTCACACGAACAGACGGGAATGTAATCAATAAAAAGTCATTTCAAGAGGTTAGCGAGGACATTGTACCAGAAGTCGGTAACCAGCGAAAACAGTCAGATTCAGGCACTAGGACACTACGATCCCACCAGTGATGAACATCTGCGTCCCTTATCCCTGCTTGCAAGATAATCAGATCTAAGATCTCTTTACAGGTAACAGGATGATTGAAACTCCCCAAACGCCAAGAACGCCCAAGGCCATATCGACCAACCATTACCTATGCTGGACAAGAAAAGAAGATGTGATTAAAAAAAAATTGTAATCATAAAATCCTGTCATTGGATGAACAAAAGCTTTCGCCCCTCCACAACAGAGATCTAAATTTATCAGTACTTAAACAGTTACAACCCTTTGAAAATATGATGCACAAATGTTTGCTGCTCATCCAAATTATGCAAAAGAAAAAAAAATTATAGAAACACATGTAAACTTCTAAAATAAAGCAACAGCACAGTTAGGGTTCGCGCATTTAGTGCCGGACTGCTGGCTGGAAGTCAGTTTGCATCCGGAAGGTCCTGCGACCGGCCAACTCGGCCAAGGTTTTCTGCGGTTTTCCTCGGTCCTAGAGCAAATGCTGAGTTGGTACCCAAATTCCACGTTGCACTGCATGCCTCACATGCAGCCCTCCCATTGGTAACATCAAAATTTCGCCCTAATATAGCCCTCCCAACGTTANTAGGGTTGGGGTGGGGGATTGGACAGAAGTTTTATCGACATGTCGGCAGATAGGATATAGGCTTATGCATTCAACCCCGTCACCAGAGTGCAGGGCAAGATCATGACATAAACATATCTAATAACAACTCATCGAAAATGTGTCAAAGCGCAACAATTTCGAAACAACAAGAAAAGTCTTATAGTCGCAAGCATATTAAGAGCAAATCAAATTTTGAAAATGTTTGTTAAATTCAGTTCGTACTTTTTATTTTCCTGTCCCTTGTCTGAAACCGTAGAAATTTTAATATGGGCCCACAAAACTATTGTGACATGACACCCGAAAGCCGGAATAGTGAAGTCAGTATAGATGTTCAGTGTTAGTCAACGACTCGGTAAACACATTCCCGCGGCAACGAATATGCAAGTAACAATCGAATAGGCGCTGTAAACACGCCTTCCAAACGATAGTGCGGCTGCGTTTTCTGCGTGGTCCGTGCAAAGTGGTTAAAAAGAAGAGTTCAGTTGAGAAGAGTTATGTGGAGCGCATTACGCACGGTTTCAACAATAACAAAGCTACAGTAACCTTATTCCTGCATACTGAACGAGCATTCGACAAGGTCTGGAACACTGGGTTGATTGCTAAACTCATTGCGGCCAAAATTCCACCTCACTTCATTCATATAATACATAACTACCCCCAGAATCAATTCTTTTTTGTAATGCACAAAAACTCCTATTCAAACCTATGCCCAATTCAGGCCGGAGTGCCTCAGGGTAGCTTACTTGGTCCCACACTCTTCCATATTTATATTAATGACATTCCTTCAATTGAAAATGACTCTAACATAGCCATATCGGTCTATGCTGATGACACGAATATTTGTGTTCGGTCAGGCAGTATAGATATAGCGGTCAGGAAGTTAAATTCTGCCATAGGCCTTTTAGAACCGTGGTTTCGGGAATGGAGAATACAGATGAATACAAAAAAAAGGCAAAATTACACTTTTTTCTAAACGACTGCGATATTATCGCTGCAGTACGCATCAAGCAAAGATTTTTAACGAAACCATATCTTGGACTAAGGAAACAAAGTATCTTAGTGTTACACTTGACTCAAAATTAACCTACCGTACCCACATATCCTGTATTTTGAGGAAAGCTAATTACAGACTGAGGCAACTGTACCATATATTAAATAAATCCTCCACCACTGACATTAATTTAGGGTTGGTAATTTATAAATCACTCCTCCGTTCCATATTGTCATATGCCTCCCCCGCATGGGGCTATGCTGCCAACACTCACATAAATAAATTACAGACATTTCAAAATAAAGTCCTCAGAATAATAACAAAAGTACCGAGGGTAACACCAATTGCAGCCTCACACGAACAGACGGGAATGTAATCAATAAAAAGTCATTTCAAGAGGTTAGCGAGGACATTGTACCAGAAGTCGGTAACCAGCGAAAACAGTCAGATTCAGGCACTAGGACACTACGATCCCACCAGTGATGAACATCTGCGTCCCTTATCCCTGCTTGCAAGATAATCAGATCTAAGATCTCTTTACAGGTAACAGGATGATTGAAACTCCCCAAACGCCAAGAACGCCCAAGGCCATATCGACCAACCATTACCTATGCTGGACAAGAAAAGAAGATGTGATTAAAAAAAAATTGTAATCATAAAATCCTGTCATTGGATGAACAAAAGCTTTCGCCCCTCCACAACAGAGATCTAAATTTATCAGTACTTAAACAGTTACAACCCTTTGAAAATATGATGCACAAATGTTTGCTGCTCATCCAAATTATGCAAAAGAAAAAAAAATTATAGAAACACATGTAAACTTCTAAAATAAAGCAACAGCACAGTTAGGGTTCGCGCATTTAGTGCCGGACTGCTGGCTGGAAGTCAGTTTGCATCCGGAAGGTCCTGCGACCGGCCAACTCGGCCAAGGTTTTCTGCGGTTTTCCTCGGTCCTAGAGCAAATGCTGAGTTGGTACCCAAATTCCACGTTGCACTGCATGCCTCACATGCAGCCCTCCCATTGGTAACATCAAAATTTCGCCCTAATATAGCCCTCCCAACGTTAGCAAAAATATTTACTATAATGCGCCCCTTCCAGCGCCATAAAAATTTATAATACATAAGAATTCCGATTGCCGGTCACGGTAGCCGAGCGGTCTAAGGCGTGCACTGTCTTCGCTCGTTTGGAAACCGGGATCGTTGGTTCGAATCCCACTCAGGGCATGGATGTTTAGGTTGTGTGTGTGCGTTTTTCTGTGTTTGTGTACAGGTAGAGGCCTTGCGACGAGCTGATCACACGCCCAAGGAGTCCTACTGAATGTGTAAGATCTAGAAAAACCGAAGTGAACGGAGAAGTTCATGGAGGTAGGCCTAGGCCCACTGGGGCTGTAGTGCCAAGGGGAAAAAAAAGGAATGCCGATTATATGCTCTACCTATACCAGAAGGACAAGCGGGCACTGCCTGGGAACCTTAAAAATCGGAGATATAGTTTCTTACCCCCCCCCCCAGTGTAGTGTCTCTCACTACCACATTGTTCTCTCATAATGAAAGAAGAGTTATTCGAGTTTCGAGCCAAGCCTGCCAAGATATGCGCTTGGGAGCAGAGGAATTGAACTGAGTCGAGTCTTCGGAACTGGCAGTTGCTGAATACTGGTAAGAAATGAAATTGGGCTGCGAAAAGAAGGCTTCATGTGTTTTGAAATGACAGACTGTTATAAATCCGTTGCCAGGATAGGACTAGTGAAGACTCAGAACTCTAGTGTGAGTAACTGTGAACTGTGAAGTGTGTGCAAATAGCGTTTATCCCTGCAATTGCCTCTGGCCCCAAGTACTGTGTACAAGATATCGATAAATCCAATCGTCCAAACCAAAACCCCACCCCGTCTTATAAGTCACGTAACAACCCCTTAATCATAAAATTATATTTACTTGTTGTTCTGTAAGGGTATGAAATTTGATTTCTAACCTCCTCCTTCTGCTTCTTCTTCTTCTTCTTTGGCTATACGGTCCTTTCAACTTTAACCTTTGTCTCTCTCTTTGGGGAGGGGGGTTCTGAACAAGTAATGCTTTCTGGGGAGAGGTTCTTAGCCTTTACCCAACCCCCTTAAATAAGACCAATATTTTCCTGTCATGTGTACACGCTTAGGGGGCTGGATTCACCACGCCTACCCTCGGTTTTCTGTGGGAATTTTCCTTCCCTTAGCCAGAAAGTCCCGTTTGAGGGCGCCGGACACTCGCCTTTCACCCCGCTCCGTCTGAGACATCTGTGCTCTGAAGCCAGCATGTGCTGTCCATGGTTCACCACGAGACCAGGGGGGAGCTAGGATTTTCCCGCAGAGCCCTACTTAACAGGTGGCGTTCTGGTACTGGCATCAGTGCACCCCACCAGAACCATTTACCAGCCTTTGACCCCCGAGTTCTAACATTAAAAGAAGAAAACTGAGCGTGTGTACTGAGGAGAATATTTAGATTTAAGAAGGGAAAGAAACATGAGAACGGGGGTAAGTAAATAAAGACGAGGTTCATCATGATGGTTTCACGCTTTACTATTATTAGACGGTCTACTCGAGGAACATGAGATGGACGGGGAATGTAGCACGCATAGGAAATAAGAAACACAGAATCTTTTAGTTCGTAAGGCTGAAGATAGGAAACAACTCTTAAGATCCAGCTGTAGATGAGAGGAAATAAGTAAATTGATACGGAAGAAGAAGAACAAGAGAGCATGGCCTGGATTCGATTGGCCCAAGATATTAATCAGTGCTGTGCTCTTCTGAACACGATAATGAACCTTCAGATTCCATAATAATAGAGACTTTTATTGGGTGAGAGAGGGGTAGCTCAACAGACGTTAGCTTCTTGAGGAAATCTCTGTTTCTAATATAGAAGAAGAAGTCCTTGTTACAATTGAAGAGCGTATATATCGATTCTCGTCCGCGCAGTATGTCTCCTGTTGTGTATGTTAGGCGATGCTGCATATATTACCGACACGTAACCTTGCGGCGAGGAATTAAGTTACAGCCAGTCCTTCAGTTGACATTGTCCTGTACCTCGCATGTGACACGTGTAGGGATGAACCAATAACTCGTCCGCTTCCTGCGTCATCAGATTCATATGGCATGGGGATTTTTTTATTATTTCCTCATGTACGTGTTTCTATGAAGGTGCCAGCTGCTTTGACATATGTATCAGAGCCTTGAATGGACATCATGTTACAATGCTAAACAAATTAAATACATTACAGTACAGTGGACGGCAATAGCGGCGAAATAAACCGCAAGCGGCTTCAGGCCACAAGACAACATTCAAATACCGCCTCTGACAAGCCTACTAATATACCCGTTAAATAACTTTATAAATTGAAAAATATAATCGTTTTATTTTTATTCTTTCCAGAATGACTGGACGTCAGCAGCGGGAAGTTACTGCATGAAGAAGATGAAGGTTTGCGCATTATGCACAAGAAGCTTACGGGCTTTAACGGCATGAATGTGACTTGCCGTACGGATGGAAACTGCATCTCTATGGTCTGAAGTGTGACGTATAAGAGAAACAATTCGTCATTTGTATGTGTGTACGCAGGAGAAATATTTCAATAGGCATATTAAAATTATTTGCGTCAATTCACTGGAAAAATAGTTAAATGTGAAGTGTACGTTCGTATACGTATACGTTCGTATATATAAAGCAGATAATCGTTCTTGAACCGGGGCACACGGTAGTGTACTTGGTTCAAGGGCCGGAAGGTCGCGGTTTCAAGTCCCGATGAGATCATTGGATTTTTTTTTTCAATTGACCTAATCCTTCCAGCCGCACTATGGCCCTGGGGTCGACTCAGTCTCTAACAGAAATGGGTACTAGGAACCTTCCTGGGGAGTAAAGCGTGGACGGCGCGTAAGCTGACAACCTTACCGCCATCCTGCCATGGGCCTTCACGGCCTGGCATAGGGATAGCTTTACTTTGCCTCTTTTAATCCTTCTTGAACCATGGTCGATTTTAATGGATTTTTCTCGAAATAAGCGCGTTCTGGGGAAAAGTTCGACACTAAAATAAAACCAGTTTCTTCATTGCGTTATGAAACAAAATGCAGTTAATGAAGCTGTGTAAATATGAAATATGTACATATATTTCTTTAATAATGCCGTCTTCTGGTATGTAGCGCCGTGTAGATCTTGTGTAAACCGATGTTTCGAAGGAACGTGTCCCTTCCTTCTTCAAGGCAGAATGTGCCGATGAGTAGCCTCCAAATAGAGGAACACTATGTAAGATTTTATGCTTTCACGGCGGTGATTGTGAAGAGTGCCATCTTCTGGGATGTGACACCGTGTAAATCTTGTGTAAACCGGCGTTTCGGAGGAACATATCGCCTCCATCTTCAGGGTAGAATATGGAGGTGACACTTTTCTCCGAAACGTCCGTTTACACGAGATGTACACAGCGTCACATCCAAAAAGACGGCATTCTTCACAGTCACCGCCGTGAAAACCTCAAATCTTACATATATTTTTGCTCAGTCTACTTTCCCGAAACAATCGTTTTTCGACCTTCCTTCCAGCTGCAGTCTCTATAGGATTTCGCTTTTCTCAGAAACAATTTCTAGTCTATAGGAGTTGATCTACCTTCCAGAAACAATTTCTGTAGGAGCTCATTCTCCATTCCAGATGAAAACAAGCACAAATGTTAATATCTCGTGCGGTGGAGCCAATCTTACTGACTCGGTTTCCGAATACCTGCCATAAGTCACTTGCACAGGCTATGACACTCGATGGTAGATATTCAGAAAAGTGCGAAGCGAGTAACTGTGATTTGAATGCCTTGCAGGTATTCTTCTATACGGCTAAATCACAGTCCAACCTTTGTGCCTCCCTTAAAGCTGCCTGGCAAGGCCTGCACCTGTTGAGTTCTAAGAGAATATTATGACAATCAGGGATTGATTTCCGAATATTTTTCCCCATGAATGGTTACATTCACTCTGCCATATTCACTTCAAGAAAATTACCATATCATTCTGTTTATGAAAAATACCGTCTTCTGGGATGTGGCGCCGTGTAGATCTTGCTTCACATAAGATCTTCACGGCGGCACATCCCAGAAGGCGACATTCTTCATAGTCACCGCCGTGAAAACCTCAAATTTTACTTTCTGTTTACTTTAACAACTTCATATAACCATTCTCATAATCTCTGTTACTTAACCATTTAAAGGCTGAATTTATTCTAAGTAATATATAAAATTTCAGTTCGTACTTCACAGGAAACACGTTACTTCTCCTCTGCAAACACCAACCGGTTAGTGCCCTTTAGAGGGGAACATCGCTGTTTATTGTGAGAACCATACGAAAGACACTAATACACTGTGTGGAAAAAATGCAGACTTCTATATGTTAAACCAGGTGGTGAGTGTGTGGGGGGAAGGCGGGGGGTTTTCAGGGGTTGAGATAGAATGCGATCCAACTAAGAACCGTAAGAAGACCGCGCCATAGCTCAAGCGGTTAGTCGCTGACTTCCCACTGCGGCGGCCCGGGTTCGATCCCGTGTCTGGTCAAGTGGGATTTGTGGTGGATAAAGTGGCGCTCGGGCAGGTCTTCTCCGAGTGCTTCGGTTTCCCCTGCCAATCTTCATTCCACCAATTGCTCCACAATCACCCTCACCTATCATCTGGGGCTGGTACAAGGGCCACAGTACAAGGGACTTAGTCCCACCCCAATAGTAATGAAAAAAGAGCAAGCACGTTTCATATCCTAAAACATAAAGAGGAACTAATTTTGTATAAAGGTTACTATTTTAAGCTTACTAGATGCGAACTAGAAACTGCTGACCCCAGTTCAAGAACTAGATTATAAAATAAAGTGGCTATAACATGTAGGAAGAACTGCGCAAACCAGAGTTCCTAATTTACTTTTGGGCTACAAACCTAGAGTCAGAAGAGACCAAATTCGCCCATGTAAAAGGTGAAGAGAACAGTTTTGAACTGAATGGATATAATTTAAAACCTGAAGCCGGAACAGGCCTCCAAGAAAGCCTAAACCATGTTGCTGTTGCTGATATGTGACGCCGTGTACTTTAAGGAACAATAATTTCAGAGGAACCTGCTGCTTCCATCTTCAGGGTATATTTTTTCTCTTAATTTTAGTGCATTAGAGCTTACAACATATAAGTAGAATAATAACCTTCATTCCCTGAATTTATCATTCAATTAATATCACGAAGAAACGTTTTGTCCGCCATCGCACTTTTCAGTCATTATGGATATACAAAGGACATATACTTTTCTTCATGTCTTCTGACTGGGTGATATAATGGTGCACTTGCACTCATCCACATTCTGTTCCCAAAACAAACTTATTTACAGGCTCCTAAACTACTGATAAGATTTATTATAATGATAACTTAATAATTAGCGTGCTATCTATCTATGGCTTGATCAAGTCAAGGAGGATGAGGTGGGCAGGGCATGTAGCACGAATGCGGGAGAAGAGGAATGCATACAGGATATTGGTGGGAAAGCCAGAAGGAAAGAGACCACTGGGAAGACCAAGGCGTAGGTGGGTGGACAATAGAGAGATCGGATGGGATAGTATGGATTGGATTGATCTGGCTCAGGATAGGGACCCGTGGAGGGCTCTTGTGAACATGGTAATGAACCTTCGGGTTCCATAAAATGCTGGGAAATTCTTGAGTAGCTGCAGATTTGGCTTCTCCTCAAGAAGGACTCAGCTCCATGAGTAAGTAATTAAGTAACCTATCTATGGCTCTATAGCCCTTTGTTGGGTCTTGGCCGCATTATAGTTTCTTAATCTTTTACACGGTCTGTAGTACTCCTTGGACGCAGGATCAGGCCGTCCCAAGGCCGCTACCTGCACACAGGACAGCACAGACACAGAATAAATGCACACAGACATCCATGCCTCAAATGGGATTCGAACCCACGATCCCAGTGTTTGAGCGGGCGGATACAGTTCATGCCATAGACCGTGTGGCCACTGTGATCGGCACAATTAGCATACACTTCGAAGAAAATATTGAAATCAGGCAAGGACGAAAACATTTCTCTCATTTTTGCTCTCGAATTTGAAGTGAAAACAGAGACAAGTGGAAGAGAACTAATGTGGTGATATTCAGAACTTCTTATCTAAATTGAAATTCTTTCACCAGCTCACGTTATACCATATGACTGATATTGTGAGCTTCAGTTTTTATTTTTAGACTTCGGTCTTCTGGATAAAGACACCGGACATATCTGCTTCCACCATCTTCAAAATTTCCTGAAGATGGCCGAAGAAGATTCTTAGAATGGTTAACTACCTGAGAAACTATATAGTAACGCAACCGAAATCATAATTTAAATTTTCACCGTCATGAACACTTTAAACTCCATCAGTCTTTTCTAAACAACACTGGATGTTTGGCAGACAAAACAGCTGGAAGAGATGACTCAGCCACCAAGTACTTCTGAAGAGCAATCAAGATTCGCTGATAACAAGAGATACAGCATTGAGTGATTCCCTCACATCTGTGGACTCTCCTCATTGCAACATTTTCAACTGCAATATGCAATTTAATCTTCAACATAAATGTTGTCACGTGACAGAGTGACTATAGACGGGTTTTGGATCGATAATCGGATTTATCGAAATCCTACAACTAGTAACTACAAGCGAGGATTATGGTCTCACTCTTCTACACACATCACGGTTTTCTCAGCCTGTTACAGTCTTCATTAGCCGTTGCTTTGTAGCGGGTTCCAAAGGCAGACGCTTCCCTTTCTCTTGGTTCCCGAACGGTCTCAGCTACCAGAGTCTAGCAGCAACAGCTCACAACAACTGAACCCCAGCGGTTATCTTGTTAAATCACTAACTCACCAACCAACTCTTCACTGACTCTTAACTTATCCTGCTTATAACTTCTCGGGCACGGACCGCGCAGAAAACAGTTACTCTGTTTCAGTGCAGTTGTGCAAACACGCTTGTTTGCGGATCGGTTAATTATAAATTGCAGTTGTATAGTTGATTATTTCGCGGTCGTTGCCTAGAAACGGCTCTACATGCCACCATATACTTCATGTTCGTTTTTAGTCTTTCCATATATTGAAAAAAATACAAGTAGGCTTATGAGATCACCATGCTGTCTGTGTGTTTGTATATCCGCGTGTTTTTATGTCCCTTATCAACTTTTGAATGCCTGAACAAATTTTTATGAAACTTGGGTTATGCATATCATGGCACCTGAGCCCATGTCAACGGGGTTCGTCATAAATCCCTTCCACCAGTCTGTGTGTATGTATGTGTATCTCCCCATTGTTGCTAGGCAATGGCTTGACAAAACTTTCCCATGGCAATGGATACACAAACAAAAACACAATTGTTGGAAGCGTCGTTTTCTATGCGATCCGTGTCGTATAAAAGGAAACGAGGATATTAGTTCTTCCCAGAACTTCTTGAAATTCTATTCCACCTACGTATGTATATTTCAAGCGGCATTCCCTAAATGAACTTTCTACTGTAATGCATGTTTGTTTCCCGGTTCATACACGTTCTTTCTCTTAACCCCAAGGACCTGGTCTGTAGGGTAAACAACTAAATCTGGTAGAATCGATTTATTTTTAATCTTATCAAATTGCCTCTAGGTGATAAAGGTAGATACGGGTAAAGCTATCTTTGTAACAGGCCCTGGAGGCTCATAGGGATGTGAGTCGTCGAGGCTCCACATCTTCTAGACAATCGGCTCAGAGATGGCGGTGAGGTTGTTAGTCCTAAGCACCGGCCACCCTTTACCCCCAGAAAAAATCCTGGTACTCATTTCTGTAGAAGGTTGAGTCGACCCCCGGGTCATTATGCTGCTAGAAAGATTAGGTCAATTGAAAAATCCAGTGACCTAATCGGGAATCGATACCGCGACTTTGCCGCTTGTAGCATAGTGCCTCAACCAACTACGCTATCGCGTGCCCCCTCTCTAGGTGGTGGTCTTTATTAATTTACAGAGTAAGTATTTGGGGGCTGTTAGGAAGAATAAATTTTGCACTCTCTAGTATGCAATTATGTTATAATCTTGTCTCCTTCACTCCAATAATGCCGAACCTTTTAACAAATTGGAGTAAGAGCTGCTGCGGTGTATGTGTCATGAAGGTCAAATGAACATCAGACATGTGTAATTATGTTTAGAAGCAGTAGTCAAACCTCAATTATAATTTTGCTCCAACAGCGAAGTTTATACTGTTGGGATGAAAGGAAGATTCAATTTATGTTGGGTTTTCAGCCTCTGATATCTGACAACCTGTCACTAATTACTATTTTTTCGTCCACATTC
>NW_019725845.1:1473676-1484028 GCF_002891405.2 Cryptotermes secundus
CTGGTCGCGTTTACTGTCTCTTAAAACCCTCTCTCTGCACAGACAGGATAGCAAAAGTTAGAAATGATCAGGTTCGAACTGCACAACTTTCTGATCTAGGTTGTGCGCATAGTTTCTTGTAGTTCCACATTTCCATCGCCTGAAATTTGACGTAGAAGATATTAACAATTTATCAACCATGATGATACTCTTTAGTCCACAATAGCATCAATATCAATTGGAAGAAACATAAATTATGGTCTACAGAATAAATGACAAAGATTTATTTATCTCTATGGAAAGATAAAACACACTACGGCATATAGACCTGTTGCTAGGTAACGACCGCGAAATAAGCAGGTATACAACAGCCGTTGCTAGGTAATGATTCTCTAAACAACGGCTTTTTCTATGTAAGGCCCACAACACACGCACGCAGCGATGAAATAAATGTTGGAAGCGGTGTTCTCTGTGCGGTCCGTGCCGAAGTTATATAACGAGAGTCAAGTGTCATTAGTAGAGGCAGTTGTCGGAGAGACTTCAGGCAGGAAGGTCGCATACCCAAGCCNGAGATGGCTGCCAGCCTGGTTGTTACTAGGAGCAATGAGTGAGTTGTGGGACAGCCGCCAGCCGGTAAAAACGTGAGCACGGAAGCAGAGGGCGTTGTTGGAGCCGTTACCAGGTTACAATCGGTGAAGGTACAGCGCACTGAGAAGACTTAGTGCGTGCAGTAGTGAACTGCAGAGCGTGTGAATCAGCGAAAACCCTATAATTACTTGTAGTTACGTTCTGTTAGAGTTCAATAAATCCAGTTGCCATTCCAAACCCCGTCTATATTGACTGAATAACGTGATAATTCGTTGCTCAACAAAACTCAAGGCAAGATAATCCTAAAATTCGACAAAGTTCTACCAGTCCCATCTCTCATATATGGCAGTGAATTCTGCACTTTCCTTAACAACTCCAAGCAGATCGGACTCTCTGCAATGAAATTTCTGAGTTCAGTGACAGGTTACGGAAAGATAAAGAAAGAGAGAGAGAAAAATAAGAAGTATAGCTATCAGACAAGAACTCTACATATTTATATTAATTAATTCGCTTAGTGGGGAGTGGAGTCCAGCTGGGTCCACACGGCACGGCGGCCATTGTACCTGCCCCGGGTGATTATGATGATGGAGAATTTGGTGGAATGAAGATTGGCAGGGGAAACCGAAGTACTTGGAGAAAACCCGCCCCAGCGCCACTTTGTCCGCCACAAATCCCACTTGATTAGACCCGGGATCGAACCCGGGCCGCCGCGGTTGGAAGCCAGCGACTAACCGCTTGAGCTATGGCGCGGCTCAGTACATATTTAAACTAGGAGAAAAATAAAAAAGTACGAAGAGAGTTTTTCAGAATATACTTTAAGAATGACAACTCATCGAACTCCTCGGAAGCTGTGTGACCGTCACACGCATGGAAGAAGAGAGAGAAGGTTAAGTCACCACAGATCTGGATCAGTTCGCCTAATCCGAAGATCAGAAGGACTAAAAAAGTCTAAACCTTGCAGCTGATGACGATTATGATCAACCACTGCAGGTCGTGGTGCAAGGGCCGAGAAGGCCCACCCCTTATACATTCATTCATTCCTTATACATGATCAATTGCATACCTATCGAAATTTTGCATCCTCTATCCGCAAAAGTTGGCACTAATTTCGCCGAAAAGCGGCGGTCGCTCGGTCGGTATAATTCGCTTGCGGACTACAGGTCACGGGGTTTCTTTATGTGTTTGGTAGCTTGAAAAAGTAACACACATGAAACCGACTATGCTGAAGAGCCCTTGGGCATTAAATTAGTAGCTATGAAGACCTCATATTCGCACACCCACATGCGTCTTGTTCTGCTTCTAATTTTAACGTCCCACACGTTTCACACGGCTCTAATTACGTCAATGCCGATCTCATGGATGTTACTTACTGCGTAATATGACCGAGTGGGGGCAGATTTCGACAGGAAATAATCGGTAAAGTGATGGGGTGCGCGGACCGAAATGTGAATGCCAAAGATAATGGCAGAGATGTCTCTGTGCCTAAGCGCAAGGCCACGAAACAGCAGCGGTCGGGGCGGGAGAGAACAGCGAATCCAGAGTCTCAGAAACAGACGTTCCTCTTCCTGTACACCCTAGGAAGTGTTCTCCTCCCGTCCCCAACGGATCTCAGAACGATTGGATCTCAAAGCCGCTGGCAATGACAAAACCGCTCCCCCCTCTTGAAAATTTAATCCCTGTCTTTCGGCCTAAAAGACAGAATAAAGACAAGTCCTGTGACATTCGTCTAGCCTTGTATTCGGGAGGCATCCATTTGAAACCCCGGCCGAGATACGGGCTCTCCTAATGAAGTTATCGCCATCTTTAAAACGTCGGCATTGTACCTTGAAACAGTCCACAAACATCTCCTTTTAAATTTTTGTTTGCCATTCATGATCACCTTTCCATTTTGCTTCAAATATGGTCTGTAGCATCTGCAGCGGAATGGAAGGAGGTGTTGGGCCTGGACAACGCAGTCGATAGAGCGACTGGCTACGGGCTGGACGGCCGAAGGTTCATAGTTCGACTCTCGGTAGGGGCAAGAGTTTCTTCCTCACCACGTCGTCCAGATCGGTTCTGGGGCCCAGCCCACCCTAATCCAAAGCGGTAGGAACGTGAAGATGTCAAGAATAAGTGTATCTATACATCCAGTCCCCCATACGTCTTCATGACGTAGTTAAGCATAGGGACAACTTTACTTTTACCTTAGGAATGTAAGGAGACGACTACACTATGCGCTGTCATGCTCTGATTCTGAGTCACAAACAGTAGGCACAACCAGTCTGACCACCGGATGCCAGAGTTCCGTGTGGGCCCCAGTAGCGTACGTCGGCGTCAGAGGGACGAAGCAAATGTTGCAAGAATGGGTGGACCGGCGAAGCATTGCCGCTCGAGGTTGAGGGCGCTGCTATTTATTTCAAGTTGGGCTCTTCTGTGGGAAGTGTAGGGGGAGGGAATTGTGCGTCGCTTGGAATATCACTGCCAAGTAATCGAAAGAACCTCTAAACTTTCGTTTCTTTTTCCTATCGGGAAATAGATCTTCGGCGACCTACGCGTATACGACTTAATGCTTTCCAGAAAACGGATCGTGCGTCAATATATCGTAAATTAAGTTAATGTGGCTCAAGGTTCAGACCAATTTTGCAGTATCCTAACCCCTGCTGTCTTATAATGTTATCCTGTTTATTATAAAATAAATTAAATTGACATCAAGTATCACAGTATTAAATATTTGAACTATTAAATCATTGAAAATAAATAAATTACGGTAATTAATATTTCGCCGTGGACAGTTAAGAGTTACGATTCGAGTCACTAGAGCATATACAAACTTTATAATTAATTAAATAAACGTGTTATCAAAATGCAACGTCTCCAGCAACTCGCCGAAGTCCGAGAAGGGAGCTCCGATCATGGGAATTATGACTGACAGGGAAACAGCAGCTGTAACAGTAGTTCGAAGTAGGGGAGAGAGAGGAGGGGAATATTATTAACAAATGTCGGTTTAAGCCCGAAATTCAACTTTCGAGTCGTAAGCCCGAACATTCGGAGCATAATTCCAACGTGTGCCTATCACCGTGGCTGCGCTATACAAGGCATGAACTATCTTACCTCGCTCGAACTCTGAGATCTTGGGTTCGAATCCAACTGGAGGCACTGATATCTGTATACGTTTATTCCGTGTTTGTGTGTAGGTAGCGGCCTTGCGACTGACTGATCCCCCGTCTAAGGAGTTCTACCGACTGTATATAGGATTCAGAAATTGAAAAAAAAACTGTCAAGGTCCACAAGGACTCTAGAGCGATAGACAGAATTCTACAAGCAAAAAAACAAAAACTCAGTGGCTTGAATCAGCAAACGAACTATACCGACCGAGCGACTACCGTTTGACAGAGAAGTTAGTGCCAACTTTAGCGGATAGAGGGTGTCGCGTGGTCAGCGCAACGGATTCCCACGGCCGTTAATTTCGGTTTCTAGACCAGAGCCACTATTTCCTTGAAATAGCTCCTCAGTTATCCTGTGGGGTCTGAGTTATAACGTGTTTTAATTTAATGTGTTCGCAAGACTGGAAATTTGTTAAGTCGGCAAGTCGCAGGTCAAGGCATGACAGTATGATTTCTCCAGTCTGATTCTACGTCATTAAGCAACTGAAGACGTTAGCTGCAAGCAAGTGCTGTATGTACTTGCATTTCCGGAAGTCGCGATCCATCGTGCGGACCTCGAGAGCTTCTCCTTCTTCCCCCCCCCCCCCCCCCGCAGATTATTTTAGCATCCCGTCCGTCAGACGGACCGCCCTTCCTTCACCCTGGCGACGGCCGTTATTTTTCGTCGTCTTATAATAATTTTCACCTTGGATCCAGCAGGCTGTACACCAACGGTTGTCATGCCAACAAAACGTGTTTCTGCCCTCATGTCCAGGGTTTCAGACTACCAGCAATCAGAATGACGTAACTGTAAATTCTAGACTTGTTAAATGATATGAACTCCGTCCCAAGTGCAAACAATATATTATATGTCCTTGATCTTGCTCTCCTTTACACGTAGTAAAGAATAGCAGCGGCACGCACACAGGGAGACTACACAAAATAACACCTGTGCAGTGCTGGAAACAAGAACTAGCCGCTGCAGCACTATAGAGATAGGGCGAGTAACCCTGACAATTTTAAATTTTAAATTTTAAAATTTAGAGAAAAATTCTAAAGGATTTTAAAANTTGTTTGCACTTGGGACGGAGTTCATATCATTTATCGTATAGAGTGCAACAGGACGCTTAAATATAATATCCTAGACTTGTATTCAAGCGAATGTGCCCGCTACGCTGAACTTTCTCGTCCTCTTTATCAGTCTCAGCAGATGAATGAAACGACATAAACTGAAGGAACTGAGCATCTCAAATTACACGTCTCTAGTGCAATTGTGAGAAATGATGGCGTCTCTAGGTGTACTCTCCTGGTAAAAGGTAAATTTGTGCCTGTGCTTAACTAATTAAGCACTACGCCATGAAGCCTCATGGGGAGAGCGGATGTATAGAGCCACATTTTCTTGACCTCGACACTAATTAGAGGTGAGTGGTCAGCTTCGTGCCCCTGCTGCTTTACCCCCGGGGAAAGAGCCCCAGGTACCCATTGGATAGGTTTCGTGAAACCCGGAGCCGGTTTGGACGACGGGACTCGAACTCAGACCCCTTGGTCGTTCAGCCCGTAGCCAGCCGCTATACCGACTATGCTGTCCCGGCTCCCTGTACTCCCCTGGTACTAAATAAAATTCTGTTTTAGGCAGCTACTTAGTTCATATAAGTTTCCACTTATACAAAATAAGTCATAAAATCTTAACATCGGTTACAAAATTATGTAAGGCATTGTCGATCGCCTTAAGTATGCTTAAATTATACGACGTTTCGGAAGCTGGATCTGCTTCCGTTAGCGGGTAAAAAGGGGGAAAATGATCGGACTCAGCTGGGTCGGTTATATTTTCTTTCCGAAGGGCCCAGCTGAATACGATCCCTGAGGTTCTCACAACGGTGGGTACGAAAAGCTTTATCTTCTGGGATATACCTCCTTGTAGTCCTTCGAAATTCGATCATACCCTGCTTGATGCCTGCTTCTCTCTGATTTCTTCCTTGGCCTGTTATTTGACCCTGATTATGGAGGCGAAATGTTCCTCCGAAACGTCGGTTGGCTTTCAACAGACCAGACAACGTTATATCCAAGATAATAGAACTCTTCATAGGCACAAGAAATCTTTCCATTGTGCACAATTAATTTATTCTTGCAACGAAGGGGCAGTTAAATTTATCGTCGGTTAATAGCAATTTGTATGCTCTCGGATCATCGTTAACTCCGATTCGTCGCACGCAAGTCCATGTCTGATGTGCCCTTGTCAGGTTTGGCCATGAAGTGAGATTAGCAGCGCGGGAAGGGAAAGGGGGCGTTTCTTAGCAGATAGAGGGGGCTCAAATGTTGTAAATTAAAATACGGCATTAAAATAGTGAACGGCCCTGAATTTATTGAACACGAGAATTAACCTTTAAACAGTTCAAGGAAGTTCCATTTCTTATAAATTTCTTTGAAATATGTTTGAATAATTTTACGATAAACACTTCCTGGCGGCAAAACAATGTCTTAAATTTTCTTTAGACTGTATGTAATCTAATAATATGTCCTGAAAATTAACATCTAACCCGGCCTGAAATACAGAAAAGGATCACACGCACTTTTATTAGTTTCTTTATGAAAGGTCAAGTTTTTATCCCTCATCACATTAATGTTGTGACGTGTCCCACACAATAATTTAGTATAATTCAGAACAGATAAGTACCTTTAACTATTACATCAGAGACGATGATCAGGAATGATAAAAGAATATAAAGGGACGTACTTTAAGTTTTCAGCAAATTTATATAACTCGTTGACCTTAAAATTTACTTATTTCAGATATAAATCTGTCGTAACAAAGGCACTCACACTACACATACACATACTTCCTAACTAACTTTCTTTATTGCTAGTGGGGTGGGACTAAGTCCCTTGTACTGCGGCCACTTCTGGCCTATTGTACCAGCCCCAGATGATAGGTGAGGGTGATTGTGGAGCAGTTGGTGGAATGAAGATTGGCAGGGGAAACCGAAGTACTCGGAGAAAACCTGCCCCAGCGCCACTTTGTCCACCACAAATCCCACTTGACCAAACCTGGGATCGGACCCGGGCTTCCGCAGTGGGAAGCCAGCGACTAACCGCTTGAGCTATGGAACGGTACTCTAACTAACTTGAGATAGCTAAAGAACGCAAACCTTCTACGTACATTGCTAACACCTAACGGATCCTAAGCCACTTCCATCGGGCTCCAGCCTTTACAAAGATCCCTAATGTAGCCCCATTTCCTTCCCGATGTCTTTCCAAGAGGTCACAACAACATTCTGTGTACATTCCTACTTTTTTTTCCCATGGCACTACAGCCCTAGTGAGCCTAGGCCTACCTCCATGAATTTCTCCGTTCACTTCGGTTTTTCTAGATCTTACACATACGGTAGGACTCCTTGGGCGGGTGATCAGCTCGTCGCAAGGCCTCTACCTGTACACGAACACAGAAAAACGCACACAAACATCCATGCCCTGAATGGGATTCGAACCCACGATCCCGGCTTCCGAGCGAGCGAAGACAGTGCATGCCTTAGACCGCTCGGCTACCGTGACCGGCACATTCCTACTTAGTCCTTGTTTTCATTCCCTTCAAGATATTACGAAAAATGTAAGAAAAGTAAATTTGTCCCTGTAATTAATTAATTAATTAACCACTACGCCATGAAGACGTGTGGGGGAGTGGATGTATAGATCAATGTTCACTTGACCTCGGCACTAGTTGCAGATGAATGGTTAGCATCATGCCCCTCCCGCTTTACCCCGGGGAAAGAGCCCAGTGTACCCATTGTACAGGAGGCTGGGAGGCTGCTGAGTTTACATGAAGACGTGGACTAAGTGTTGCTTCAAACAAGAGCCTGTGAAGCTGCATTGCAGTCTGTAGTGTGCATACATAAATCTTTCCTGCTGTTTGTCTCGTTTTTCCTTTAAGTTTCACTGTCACATCCCTGTACTGCGGTATACAGCTTGTTTTACAACGCTGTCATTGTCTTGAATGTGCCTCCTATTCAATGGGTACCGGCGGATCTTTGTCCTGGGGTAAAGCGGCCGGGCCGTGAAGCTGACCACTCACCTCAAACTACTGCCAAGATTAAGAAAACTTGGGTCTATACATCCGCTCCCCCATACGTTTTCATGGCGTACTACTTAATTAGTTAAGCACAGGGAAAACTTTACCTTGTATCAGTGTCTTGACAATATAGCGTTGAATATTAGGAACAATGATGAACGCAAAAGGATTTGGAAGGAATCGGTTTTAGCCTACTCGAGGTAATATCCTGGAACTTTTCGTGTGGGGACTATGGATCAGGCTAGACGCTGTCCCGACCGAGATTCGAACCGAGTACCTCCCCTTGGATGTGACACCATGTCGTGGGGTAGAAGCTAACGGACTTTTCGGAGGAATGTACTGCCTTTATCTTCAGTAGGCTAAGAGGAAGCAGCCAGCAAGCAGACATACACGTGCGTTATGCAACTGTACAATTAAAAAAATCCGTTTCCTGTAGTCCGCAAGAAAACTATACCGACCGAGCAACCGCCGCTTGTCGGCGAAGTTAGTGCCAACTTATGCGGATAGACGGTGTTACGTGGTCAGCGCAACGGATCCCCACGGACGTTAATCTCGGTTCTCTAGACCAGAACCTCTATTTCCTTGAAATAGCGCCACAATTATCCTCACGAGGCTGAGTGGACCCCATGCCAGACCCATTAATTCTCAGAAAATCTGGTAGGGCCGGGAATCGAGCCCAGGACCTCTGGATCTGTAGCCAGAAACTCTTACCACTAGACCACAGAGGCGATCTAAAACTGTACAACGTCTAGACCTTGATTTATATCATAGTACTGTCCCGCTTCCACAACGCAGCGGACATTTAGTGCTTCAGACACACTCAGAAATAAAACATACCGGAAACAACATGTGGAACGTGCTGATTGGTTCGCTTTCACGGAAAATGAATCAGAGAATAACAGACTCGTTCTGCGAATATATGAATATGTATATATCACGAGATAAATGCATCATACATTTTAGAGTCACCTGGCGGATCTGAAGGGAAAACTCTGCTGGGTTATTTTTGTGTTCCGCTCTGTTTTTCGAGGCCACATTCGGACGGACGGACACACTCCGATGTGCGCAAGTAGTTCAGTAGATGAAGGTCGGCCCGTGCTGGTGCGCCCGCGCTCTGCTGCCATCCTCACTGGGTTGATGGGGGCTCGGACCACGTTTCGAGTTGAACTTGATCATGTAAAGGTCAGAGGTCGACACGCCGGGAATAGAACGCACAGCAGAAGCGGCAACGCAGATGGGTGGTGGGGGGGAGGTGCAGAGCGGATGTTGGCTCCCACGTAAATATATTGCATCCAACATTCCGAGAAAGTGGGGCAACTGCCGTTACCTTCAAGACGAAATAAGAATCAGCCTTTTGGTGCAACTAATTGTTGTGTCACTAGGGACAACGCGAACTTGGGTTTCTAGGCAACAGTCCAGATATGATGGAAGGTTCCTCATTGAGGCTTGAATCTCCCGCTCTCCTCCGAATTCTCCTCTTGTGTAATCTCAAAACAGAGCCTCCATCTAGTCCACAGTTTCCGTTGGCGCTATTTCCACTCCTGTTGCCGTCTATGCCTTCATGCACCTCACAGAAAACAGTAAAAAACAGGACTCATAAAGCTGACTGTCCTATTTCATAGGCCCACATGCTGCATATGCAGATCTATTACTGTTATTACATTCTCACATGCCTATAGATATGCAGCATGAGAAAGTGTTATGACCGTGGAAAAAAAAGTCTCTCTATTGTTGAGGTTTGTTCACCGAGCCGTTGCTTAGCAACGCTCTAGCCACCCACGTTACAATATGTTGTTCGGAATGCCGTCTGTCTGTTGGAATGTGTGTATGCGTGTGCGCATGGGTGGATGTGCCCTCCTCTGTCGCCTGAATGGCTGCACGGATTTCATTTTTACTCGGCCTTTAAGTGTTCTTCCATCACAGATCAAATTAAGAAGTACAAAATCGGGATGGCCACCAATGACACAGGCTTCCTGCCAGATTACGTAAAAACTGGTCAACAGGTTCAAAAGTTGAAATGGGAAACAGACAAACAGATCTCATAAGCCTCCTTCTTTGGGAGGAATATAGTTTAAACATTAGACAAATTCATGTCCCTGTGGCCCTCACAACCTAAGCAAGGAAACTCCATTAACAACTAATTGCAGCGCCACGTTATTTTAATAATAATAAATAATATGACATGACGCCTGAAAGCCGGAATAGTTCATTGCTAGGCAACGGCTGGGTAAACGGGTTCCTGCGGAAATGAACACGCGCGCAGCAACAGAAGAGCCCGTTCCCAAGCAACGGATCGGTAAACACACAACAATATGGGTATTGCTGGAAACAGTGTTTTCTGTTCGGTCCGTGCAATGTGGTTATAAAGAAAAGTTCACTTGCCAAGGCGCACACCGGTCCGCGACTTGCACATGGAATTTAAAATCCCGTATGTATATGACTATATAACAAAATTATGCAGGAAACAAGCAGAAGTCATACAAAATTATGAAAATGAGAATGTTCGCAACATCGGACAAGGCGAAGCCAGACACAGAAAGTATAAGAGGCTTAAACTTGGCGGCGGTCAGGCATACTACCGTTCAAGTGACTAGACTGCC
>NW_019725845.1:1484164-1484949 GCF_002891405.2 Cryptotermes secundus
CAGTCGCAATGTGACCTTGACTTTGAGAATGTTCGCGTTTCGGAGTTCCGAATGAGCAGTTAGTCGAGAGTTGGTGAGGCCGATAAGATGGCGCTACAGATGCAGGTGTGGATTGTTAACAAGCGGGAAACAGCGTGATCACGGAAGCTGAAGAACCTTCACTGTGTTAAATCTCTTACCAGAAAAACAACTAGTGAAGGCTGAGAACCGTAGTGCGTGTGTAACGGTGAACTGTAAAGTGTTTAGATCAGCGATAGCGTTGTATTGCTTGTAGTTCGGAGTTGTGTATACAAGCGGTCAATAAATCCATCCACCGTCTGTAGTCAAGCCCCCTAATTCGTGACAGTAATAAATGTTATACAGAATGTCGTCTTCTGAGATGTGGGATCGTGTAGATCTTGTGTGAGCCGACGTTTCGGAGGAACGTCAGTTCACACAAGATCTACACGGTGCCACATCCCAGAAGACGGCATTTTTCATAGTCACCTCAAATCTTACATGTATTATGCACTTCATATAATATTATATGATTATTTTCTTAAATTCGCCTAACCTTGAACTTGAAATGAACTTGCTCTACTTGATTTAAATTATACAATGCATGCAAACGGCTCGTGTGAAACAAATATATCTGTACTTACGCGAGCCAGTGCTTGTACTCGTATATCTCTCCGACGGGCTTACTTGCCCAAAAGTTGAAAAATCACGGCCAATCAAGAGCTAAAACATCACGGTCACGCTATATATACATGTATTATTGCGGTCTTATACTCTTGTCCCTTTAT
>NW_019725845.1:1485020-1490803 GCF_002891405.2 Cryptotermes secundus
CTTCCCCATCTACCGGAGGCATTGGAAACTACTTGGGCGGGAAACTTTTTACCTAATTTTGTTCAGAGGTCTCCTAGAGACATGAGGATCTTTTACGTGCCGTAAATCTACGACACGGGACCCACGGCTTAAAGTCCCTCCCGGAGGACTTGTTCCCTGAATTTTTCCGCCCTTAAAAATTCCACGACCTCCGCCGGGTGTGAACCCGCGTACCGTGAGTCATGAGGATGACTCAGGAGCTACTTGAATGGAGAAGCAGCGGCTCCGGTCTATAAACGAGAAATTAACGGCCGTGGGGGTTCGTTGCTCTGACCACGCGACAACCTCTATCCGGTAAAGTTGCCACTAACTTCGCCGACAAGCGGCGGTAGCTCGGTCGGTATAGTTCGCTTGTGGACTAAAGCCACGGAGTTATGTCGGAATTTAATGCTTAATGTTATGATTAGACCCTATAGGATGTGTAAAACATTACATTTATAATTTCGGAAGTTAAATATGGTTTCCGGTTTATGCTGTAAAATGGAAATATTCTAAGTCATGAAGGTGACAGTACATATCTACTCCGAAGCCTTCCTAGATTGCAGGGAAATAATTAAAGTCATGTGATGGACTGGGGCAAATATAACTTCTCACATAGACTGTACGTAAATTTGAATACGTTCTGTGCATACGTAAGCTTACTGTATTATGCAAGGGATAAGATGACCTACGGTGCAGACGCAATTATTTAAAAATTACAGCCACTTGTAATTTTTTACATTTACATAAGGAGTCTTTCTGTTGACTTTTCAATGAGAATTGCACTAGTTTATGCAACAATATTTGATTCACGTGCCTAGATTATCGGAAGGATTAGGTTACCTATGGCGCAGAAAAAAAAATATTTAAAAATTACAGCCACTTGTAATTTTTTACATTTACATAAGGAGGATTTTCGTAGACTTTTCAGTGAGAATTACACTAGTTTATGTAATAACGTTTGACTCATGTACCCACATGTTCGTAAATTTGTGACATTTTGCATTGTTTCCTTATTGATAAAATAGACACGTGTATTAATTTATACGCCAGCGGTGAAATGTTATTTTTTGCGTTAGTGCCAATAAAACCAATCCAAGCCGTGTATGGCCCGGTATAGCGACTGGCTACGGGCTGGGCGACAGAGGGTTCGCAGTTCGAGTCCAGGTATGGGCAAGAATTTTCTCTTCTCCACGTCATCCAGACCGGCTCTGTGGTCCACACAACCTCCTATCCAATGAGTACCGGGGGCTCGTTCCCCAGGGGTAAAGCGACCGGTGCGTGAAGCTGACCACTCACCTCCAACTAGTGCCGAGGTCAAGAAAACCTGGATTTATACGAGTACAACCACTCCCCCATACGCCTTCATGGTGTGGTGCTTAATTAGTTAAGCACAGGGACAACTTTACCCTTTAATGGTACCGGTATGAGGAGTCGGTATAGTGACTGGCTACGCTCTGGACGATAGAGGGGTTGGGGTTCTAGTCCCGGTAGGGGCAAGAATTTTCTCTTCTCTGCTTTGTCCAGACCGGCTCTGCGGTCTACCCAATCTCCTATCCAATGGGTACCTGGGGTTCTTTCCCCGGGTGTAAAGCGGCAGGGGCATGAAGCTTACCGCTCACCTCTAACTATAGTGGAGGGCAAGAAAACGTGGATCTATAGATCCACTCCCCCATACGTCTTCATGGCGTAGTGCTTAACTTCTGAGGCACAGGCACAGCTTCACCTTTACACTTTTCAATGTTATGGATCGACGGACTTCAATGAGGAACGTGACACTGAAGATAACGGTTTCTAGGGAGTGACGCCTTGTGGACTTTACGTTAAATATAGAAACAATAGGTTTCTTCCAAATGCTGCTACCTATCTACCTGTCACATCGCAGAGTACTGTAAATCTTCACATTCACTGCCGTGAAAACCTCAAATTTCACTCGATTCTTTGTCATGACATTTTTTTATCTGGACTTTTGTAAATATTCGTAATTTTAGTTTTTATTTCGAGGAATAAGCTCAAGGACAGCAGTTTGCCAACAACGTTCGGGACCATATGCGCTATGGCAAAACGTCGAGGAAACGGAACCAGCCGAGCGGTGGTGTTTAACAAGAATGAAATGTTTCTCGCTCCTTCGTGCACGTTTCCTCGGCACTCAGGAGATCGAGAGTTGTACAACGTTCCTCGGCAAATGCCAGCGTTCTTTTGTGTAGAAAGCGAAACTTATCTATTGTTTACCTCCTCCAAACGACTGCCAAGTGAACCACTGCTGAAATTTGTTTAGAATTCAGGCATGACTCATATAACATGCTGGCTCACGCTCATTCTTGGAGTTCCGAGCGCTTATTTCTTTAGTTCTCAAATTGCATGCGGAAGTGGCCAGTATGTTAAATTGGTCACAATGCACACCTCAACATGGCCACCACTATTTGCTTCAAACAACAGGACTTTCAATTAATTAATGAAAAAGACGTAATTTTGGAGATACTCATTACTAAACAATTTCGTTTCTTTCGCAAGCCTATGTTGTGCACTGTCTTAACCGTACTGGGCTAATAATATTCAAAGGCAACAAAACACAAAAATCGTAACGAAATTTATATTAATGACCACTAAAATGGATCCACGTAAGAAATACAATTCAATAACGAGTAGTGCATTTCATGAAAATTACCTGATGATGATCCAGCTGGATCGAAACATGTAGCAAATATGCATAATAAATTAATCTTAATACAGTAATATTGGTTTGTTCATTACGAATTTGTTGTGCTGCCGGTTGTATAATAATTCTTCGGCATTGTTTTTCACACTACGCCGGCCATATGCTTGTCACGTGTTTTGTGAATATTTGGAATATACTGTTGGATCCAAATAACAGCCTGAAAGATGACAAGCCCTGTTCCTCTGAAATGGGGGAAAGAAACTGATGTCCAATTCATAATGGACAACCCCATTGTCTCCTCAGTTTATCTTCTTCTGTCCTCTCTCTGTCGGCATTGCCGTACCATCATATAAAAAAGGCAAAAAGCTATCCCTGTAACAGGCCGTGGAGGTCTATAGGTTTGTGAGACATCGAGGTTCCCACATTTTCTAGACAATCAGCTAACAGAAGGCGGCGTTGAGGTTGTCAGCCTTACGCGCCGGCCGGCCTTTACGCCCAGGAAGATTTCTGGTACTCATTTCTGTTAGAGGCTGAGTCTACCCCAGGGCCATATTGCGGCTCAAAGGATTAGGTCAACTGAAAAATCCCGTGACTTCATCGGGAATGGAACCCGCGACTTTTGGTCTTGTGTCATAGTGCCCCCCACATAAACATAAAATTGTCCCTGTGCTTAATTAAGCAGCACGTTATGTAGGCATGTGAGGGGCTGGAAGTACAGTTCTACTGGTTCTTAGCCCCGGCGCTGGATGAAGGTGAGTGGCCACTTCACCCCGCGTGTATTTCAACACCAAAGAAGAGCTCGCGGCATCCGCTGGGTGAGTCCCACAGCTAGTCTAGATGCTGTGGTCCTTACCTCTGCCGGAAATCGAATCTCAAATCCTCAGTTGTCCAGCCAGAAGCCTCGTCTCTATACAGCTCAGGCATTCCAGGTTCACTGGCAGATTCTATAGAGTTCATAACTTCCGTTGCTATGAGACTGTATACTCTTAAATGGGTACAACCATCTATTTTTCCACTTACAAGACTCTTTTCCCAAGCTGTGGAATTAAAGGAAGGTAAGTGATGTCACATTCATTAGCTTTTAGATCTTGAATGTACTTATAATGTGCAAATAATGAATGTTTTTTATTCTTTCAGGGCCCTAAATTCGAAGCATCCTGATATTATTTACATTCTTCATAAAGTTTACTGAAGAGGCATCTAGAAGTATTATTTAAAATACACGTAATTACGAGGGTTGGAACTTTAATAGTGGCAACACTGCTGTAGAGACGCCATGCAACGGAACCAAATAATGTCGCTTATACCACACGTTAATTACATACCTACCTTACCTCAGAGCAAATGGACTCTCCCTTCCCACATCACGCGCATGCGCAATGACGCGAAGAACAGAGCCTCGTGTTAGCTGGCGGTCTAATGTAGTGTTGTCACGATGTTTTCGAAACAGGAACAACGGAGTTGGATAAAGATTGAATGTGCCAGAGGCCGTACAGCACGACAGTGTCATCGAGGTCTTCAAGAGGCTTGCGGGAAATCTGCATTGCCGTACAGAACAGTGGCAAGGGGGTAAAAGCCCTCAATGAGGGACGCCAAAATGTGGCAGACATGCGTCGGCCAGGTCGTCCTCGTGTCAGTGAAGAAGTGTATGCTCTTTCCGCGTTATTGGAGAGTAATCGACTCCTTAGATTCGTGAGCTGGCCCGAGAAACAGGATTAGCGCATACGACTGTGCTTCACATTCTGAAGGAACGTCTGGGCATGAGAAAAATTGCATCACGATGGGTTCCTCATAATTTGACGGAAATGCAGAAATTACTACGATACGACGCTGCTCGTAACCACTTGGAGCGCTATGGGCGCGAAGGAGATGCTTTCTTACGCCGTATCATTACGCTGGATGAGACATGGACCAAATCGTATGAGACACAAATGAAACGCCAATCGAACGAATGACGTCATTACGGGTCACCACGAAAATTAATCAAAAGTTCGTCAGAACCCCAGCAGTGTGAAAGTTATGGTGATTCTCGTGTACGACTGTGATGGTGTTATCCTAACGCATACCGTTCCCCGACAGCAGACCGTCAATACGCAGTCTTACTGTTCATTTCTGGAACACAACTTGCGACCAGATTTGAAAAAGAAGCGGCGACACTTTCTGCAGAACCCACCCATCATTTTGCAGGACAATGCTCGGCCGCATGCAGCGCAAGCTGTGGCTGATTTGTTCGTTCAATGAGCCTGGGAAGTGCTGTACCATCCACCATACTCCCCGGACTTAAGCCCTTGTGACTTCGACTTGATTCCTAAGTTGAAGGAACCACTTCGTGGCATTCGCTTCAG
This sequence comes from Cryptotermes secundus, assembly GCF_002891405.2. Taxonomy (NCBI): domain Eukaryota; kingdom Metazoa; phylum Arthropoda; class Insecta; order Blattodea; family Kalotermitidae; genus Cryptotermes; species Cryptotermes secundus. The sequence continues at coordinate 1,490,043 of NW_019725845.1, forward strand.
AACTGTTCCAGAGATTCTTCAGGCAGTAGACCGCTCCATTCGAACGATCAACACAAGAGGCGCTACTAAATGTATCCTACGACTTCCACATCGCTGGCAATGCTGGTGACTACACTGAGGGACAGTAAAACTTCGAAACATGCATCTATTTTGTATCAGTTGTAAATAAATAGTTGCCACTATTAAAGTTCCAGCCCTCATATAAGCAATGAAATATGTGTTATAGAAGATATGCATTGAACAGTTTAATTAATTCAGTGCAGTGAATTACTAGACAAATCTGACTAAGAGCGAGGGCGTTATCTAGCATCAACATAAACTGTACAAAAATCTGCCGATAGTTTGGTTCGAATCTTTATCATGGAGCCACCTATCACGTCCGAGGTTTATCACAGTTTTCCTCGGTTCCTCCAGCAAATGCCGCAAAACTAACTTGAATAGGCCACGACCGTTTTCTTCCAAAATCTATCCAATTTACTGTTCATGCCTCTATCGCCGGCATACAGTCTGAGCTAGACACCCTCGTGAAGGAAATCACAAAATGATGATAGCGTCACAAGTTAAACTTAAGATTACGACAAATGTCCTGGCTTTTGGGCCGCAAAACCGAGCTATCCATAGAAAACAAACAATCTTCAACTTTATAAATACATAATATGGACATATAGTGTACTGCTATGGGGTTGCAGAAAACAATCAAACACAAAAATAATTCAAAGATTCCAATCTAAAATCTTGCGATCAATAACCAACGCACCTTG
>NW_019725845.1:1490918-1499305 GCF_002891405.2 Cryptotermes secundus
CCATAGCTCAAGCGGTTAGTCGCTAGCTTCTCATCGCGGCGGCCCGGGTTCGATCCCCGGTCTGGTCAAGTGGGATTTGTGGTGGACAAAGTGGCGCGGGGGCAGGTTTTCTCCGAATACTTCGGTTTCACTTGCCAATCTTCATTCCACCAATTGCTCCACAACCACCCTCACCTATCATCTGGGGCTGGTACAAGGGACTTAGTCCCACCCCACTAGCAATAAAAAAATATATATTACTCCATAAAATCGAGAGTAGATTGTAAATATGCAAATTTATATGCTAATAAAATGGTGATGATGATGATGATGATGATGATGATGATGATGATAATAATAATATAATAATCAAATTCTTTGTTTATTTACATGCTGAGCTCAGCAGCCAGTGGCCAGTTACAGAGTCAGCACGAATCCAAACACCACCATCAATAAGAATGCTTTTTTATTGCTAGTGGGGTGGGACTACTTGTAAGTCCCTTGTACTGCGGCCACTTCTGGCCTATTGTACCAGCCCCAGATGATAGATGAGGGTGATTGTGGAGCAATTGGTGGAATGAAGATTGACAGGGAAAACCGAAGTACTCGGAGAAGACCTGCCCCAGCGCCACTTTGTCCACCACAAATCCCACTTGAGCAGACCCGGGATCGAACCCGGGCCGCCGCGGTGGGAAGCCAGCGACTAACCGTTTGAACTATGGCGCGGCCTATTAATAAGAAAACACAGGTCAAAGCAAGCAAACAAACAACAATGATAATGGGCAGTACTCAAATCTTCATAGCCCTAACGCTGAAAAAAGACGCCTTAAAACTTGCAGTTCGTGTTTTCGTATTGTGCAATGCTGGAACGTGTGACAGTAATGTAGCCAGAAGGGCAGATACAGAATTCAGAAGACACACTTACCGATTACGAGATATTCTGCTCCAGCGTCTGCTTCAGCATTTCCTGAAAGTAACAAGAAATGGATTATTTTATTTTAAACTCAACAAACAGGCCATCAAACGTCTACTGCTTCTTATGATAAAAAAGTTAGCAAAACTCAAGCAGCGGAAATTTAAGTGTTAACCAAGTATCTAGTTAAAGAAGAATGCCGTCTTCTGTGATGTGGCGTCGTGTAGATATTGTGTGAACTGACATTTCAGAGGAACATATCGCCTCCATCTTCAAGGTAGAAATATCCGAGAACTAAGAACCAGCGTGAACAGGATGGCGGAAATGTGATGCTTTGGTAGGAAGCGGTAGTACGCAGAATGGTATATTATCCGGCATTGCTCTGAATGGACTGAATAAAATCATGAAAACTTTAGTCAGCATATCCCGTGTCCTGGCTGGAAATGAACCAGGAACATCACAAAAACAAGTGTACCGCTAGACTAACCTACTCCATCTCCAGTAGTCATAAAATATGTTCACATTAATTAGAATAAAGTGGCTTTTGTGCTAATTTTCAGGTTGCGACCGAAGAAAATTGACTTGCGTATAATTACGGTGTTCAAAATGATATGTGTGCCGGTCACGGTAGCCGAGCGGTCTAAGGCATGCACTGTCTTCGCTCGCTCGGAAGCCAGGATCGTGGGTTCGAATCCCACTCAGGGCATGGATGTTTGTGTGCGTTTTTCTGTGTTTGTCTACAGGTAGAGGTCTTGCGACGAGCTGATCACTCGCCCAAGGAGTCCTACCGAATGTGTAAGATCTAGTAAACCGAAGTGAAATGGAGAGTTTCATGGAGGTAGGCCTAGGCCCAAATCGGGGCTGTAGCGCCACAGAAAAAAAATGTTATTTGTAAAGAAACTGAGTAACATCACGGAAAATTGTTATTCACTGTTCACTGATTAGAACTATGCATTAAGGACCTAAGGAAACAGTAATTTCTTTTTCGTTTATTTAACCAAGCTGGAAGCGATTCCGATTATACAGCGTCCAGTGTTAAGGTAATCATCAAAAAGCTAAAGCTGTCCCTGCAACAGGCCGTGGAGGCCCATATGGTTGTGAGACGTCGAGGCTCCCCGCATTTTCTCTAGACAGTCTGGTCACAGATGGGGGTAAGGTTGTCAGCCTTACGCGCTGACCGGTCTTTAGCCCCATTAATATTCCTGTTACTCATTTCTGTTAGGGGCTGAGGGCCAATTACCTCATCGGGAATCGATCCCGCGACCTTACGACTTGTAGCATGGTGCCTCAACCAACTACACTACTGCATGCCCCAAGGCAATCAATGAATAGTGAATTTGAAATGATGTAAAAGGAATTTGCCTTGAGGGTCTGAGCAAACCCACTAAATGTCAGCACAACCAGTTCCTGAGCCAGTTTTTGAACCCAGTACCTTTCGAATACGAAGTTAATTTTCTTTATTGTCTGTATCCTCGTGTGTGTTAATGATGTTTTTGTCAACGCAGTTAAAGAACAATTGAATATCACTGTATTAAAATTGGTTTTATTTTAGCGTCTGCTACATGTTTCGATCCATGCTTGGATCATCATCAGGGAGTTTCTTAAATATGTCGTTTGTTATAGAATTGTCCTAACATGGAGCCACATCTGTATTATTTTTAAAATCAGTTGATTTCCATCTCTCGTCGTAACGTAGTTAACCTTAGGGTTAGGTTTATTACCGATTTGACGACGCCGTTAATTCAGTATCAGCATTTTTCTTCGCTAGGCAATACTATGCGCCAATCCACCTGAAATAGTTAAGAAAACCTGCAGGATTCGGAGACCGAACGACAACCTACCTACCTACCTACCTACCTACCTACCTAACTACGTACCCACCCCGGTGGCTCCCACTTGGAGCACAGAGCATCCGCGAAACGTTTCGTTTCACTTCAAATTCTTAACTTTAGACAGTCGGTAGTACTCCTCGAATGGGGGATCAGCACGACGCAAGGCTGCTACCCACACAGGACAACACAAAGACAGAATAAACGCAGACAAACATCCATGCCTTGAGTGGGATTCGAATTCAAGATCCCTGCGTTCGAGCGGTCGAAGATATTTCATGCCTAAACCGCGCGGGCGGCCACTGTGATTGGCAGACCGAACAGGAAGAGCATGCCTGCATGCCGAGCCACAACAGTTGGCACGAACGGCCTCCTTCTCAGGTGCTTCAATGAAAACACACGAGTGGCAGCTTCCATCATAATGATCAAGGTCGCGCATAAAACACGTGGCGGAACTTGTAAATATAGAAGAAGATAAACTGGGAAGGGAACGTCATTCCACAGCATCTATAGCGTCTGCAAGAGGAAGCGTAAATCACGGCTCCCTAAGTGGGTTCTTGCAGTCATATTTTCTTTAGAGGCCCATAAACTCTGGAAACATAATGACAAAAGAATATCGCTACAGTTCCGGTTATGTTCTGCCATAGAGATATTCCCGGCATAATATCACCATCCAACAAACATTTAGGTGTACTCATACTGAAGGGTATTTATACTATCTTCTGTAGCGCCATAGCTCAAGCGGTTAATCGCTGGCTTCCCACCGCGGCGGCCGGGGTTCGATCCCGGGTCTGGTCATGTGGGATTTTTGGTGAACAAAGTGGCGCTGGGTCACGTTTTCTCCGAGTACTTCGGTTTCCCCTGCCAATCTTCATTCCACCAATTGCTCCACAATCACCCTCACCTATCATCTGGGGCTGGTACAATAGGCCAGAACTGGCCGCGGTACAAGGGACTTAGTCCCACCCCAGTAGCATTAAAAAAAATACTATCTTCTGTACTGTGACTCCGTGTAGTCCGGTAAATATTCATCGACATATTGGAAGAGCACAATGCTGCTTCTTCGAGGTCAGATAAGGAAGCGTTACGGTCCTCCGGAACATCGGTGATCTTCTACCGGACTGCACGGAGTCACATCCTAGAAAACCGTATTCCGTACATTTTAATCTCGGTTCTTAGGCACATGAGATGGGAAGGATAAAGTTGATGAGCTGAATGATAATTTGAAGTACTGTCTTCTGGAATATAACGCCGTGTAGCCCGTTGAAATCAACCGAAGTTTCGAAAGAACATATCGCCTCCATCTTCATGATCGAAGACTATGTCAGATCAAAGTACCTCTGCTTGATACCTACTTCATGCTAGTTTCTTGCTTGTCTCATTCTTCGACCTAGAATACGGAAGCGATATGTCCCTCCGAAACGTCGGTTGACCTTCAACGGACTAGAAGACAGGACTCTTCATAACCACCGCTGTGAGAACCTTAGATCCTACATTAATGATAACTTCGTAAGCATTTACTGGAATTTATTGTGCTCTTAACTTCATTGAGAGCAGAACTGTGGTTGCAGTCATTAGAAGTCCATTAGTTTTCCTTGCTTTTATTTCTACAGAGTCGGTCACGGCAGCCGAGCAGTCTAAGGCATGCAATGTCTTCGCTCGCTCGCAAGCCGGGAGCGTGGGTTCGAATCCCACTCATGGCATGGATGTTTGGTACTTGTATGTGTGTTAGCGTTTTTCTGTGTCTGTGTACAGGTAGAGGCCTTGAGACGAGCTGATCACTCGCCCAGGGAGTTCTACCGAATCTCTAATATCTAGAAAACCGAAGGGAAACGGAGAGTTCCATGGAGGTAGGACAAGGCCCAAATTGGGGCTGTAGCGCCAAAGGAAAAAAGGAAAGGAAGTACCACATGTAGCAGACAGAAGACGGGTGCACTTCCTGAAGATAAAATAATGCTTTGAATGAAATGCCCCCACCATTTTTATGTGTTTCTTCGGGTGGGGTGAGACAGTCCACTTGGTACGTCGGCCACTAATTGGCCCATTGTACCAGCCCTGGATGATGATGATGATGATGATGATGATGAATGTGGAGCAATAGGTGGAATGTGAATTGGCAGGGGAAGCCGAAATACTCTAAGAAAATCTGCCCCAATGTCACTTTGTCCACCACAAATCCCATATGACCTGACCTGGGCTTGAACCCGGGCTGCAGCAGTGGGAAGCCGGCGAGTAATGGCCTGAGTTATGGCACTGCCTGACTCCACCATTAGTGATATAGCAATAATTCACCTTTAATGCCGGTTCTTGACAAATACTTATTCTTTTTGATTCGAAACTTAAAATTCGGTCAATATTACATGTACACTAATGCCACTGTCTCTTATATGCATATTAGTTGCGTATGGCTATACGAAGCTAACGTTCTTCATGGAAAATATCGTGTATAGTTTCAGGAAATTTTTCAGTGTTCATGTCTCTAAATGTTATACGGTTTTGACATTTACAGACTTCAGGATTTCATTCATAGGTGTACTGGTAGAACATTTTACAGAAGGAACGATGGAATGTTTTCTCAATGGCACTGCAACACCCGAAGAGAATTTCCATTGCGAACAGCACTGGCACGCCTCCCGTGATAGCAACCAAATCTACTTTTGTTAGCACGCAATTGAAAGAAACAACCGATAATCACATTTCCACGTGATTTAGTGACAGAACCTAAAGAAAAATGTATACTAAACTATAAATTATACCATTCTTTCCTTAGAAGTTTATATCAATAGTTAATTGAGACTAATTAAGGAAACTGTTCATAATCTGGAGACATACTGTATGTTCACGACGTTTCGGAAGCAGACTTGAAACAAATCGTTGCGATTTTGGTTACAAATATGATGGCAATTATTTTTAATATTAATTAATTTCATTACTATTGTTAGGAGCCGGGATAGCTCAGTAGGTATAACGATGACTGGCTACGGGTTGGACGACCTAGGGGTCGGAGTTCTAGTGTCGGTAGCGTCAATAATTCTCTCTTCTTCACGTCGTCCAGACCGGCTCTGGGGTTCACACAACCTCCTATCAAATAGGTACCGGGGGCACTTTCCCCGGGGGTAAAGTGGCCGGGGCGTGAAGCTGACCACTCACCTCCAGCTAGCGCAAAGGCCAAGAAAATGTGGATCTACACATCCACTCCTCCATACGCCTTCAAGGCGTAGTGCTTAATTAGTCAAGCATAGGGACAACTTCATCTTTTTTTACCTTTTACTACTGNATGTATCTACACATCCACTCCCCCATACGCCTTCATGGCGTGGTGTTTAATTAGTTAAGTACAGGGGCAACTTCATCTTTTTTACCTTTTACTAGTTTACTGGAGGTTCGAACCAAGGACTCATTGAATAGCATTTATAATACTGTATAAGTCAGCTAAGTACTCAATCAAATAGACAACTCCGTAAACGTCGTGTGTTACAGACATACGAATAATTCGTATTTCCTACCTGACATTCTAAGCTTTCTCTTTTGATACCGTGGCACGCGAACAGAAGAGACTTCATCTCTGACGATTTAAATACAAAATATGCTTATCGGGATTATTGTGCTCGCATAGGTAGCAGCATATTTGCTTTTGAATTCCACAGACTCCCAAACGTTCACACCAGAATGCACACGTTCTTCGGAAGTACAAATATAGTATAAGCAAAATGTTTTAACACTTCGCTAACTTGACAAAAACTGGATACTAAATAAAAGACAGAAAATATAAAAAAAAATTGGACTAATAGGTAGATATGCCGGTCACGGTAGCCGAGCGGTCTAAGGCATGCACTGTCTTCGCTCGCTCGGAAGCCGGGATCATGGGTTCGAATCCCACTCAGGGCATGTATGTTTGTGTGCGTTTTTCTGTGTTTGTCTACAGGTAGAGGCCTTGCGACGAGCTGATCACTCGCCCAAGGAGTCCTACCAAATGTGTAAGATCTAGTAAACCGAAGTGAAACGGAGAGTTTCATGGAGGTAGGCCTAGGCCCAAATTGGGGCTGTAGCGCCACAGAAAAAAAAATAGGTAAGTATAAATTTAAGAAAATATATTCCTGCGCTTAACTAATTAAGCACTACGCCATGAAGGTGTATGGGAGAATGGATATACAGATCCACAATTTCTTGACCTCGGCACTAGCTGGAGATGAGTGGTCAGCTTCACGCCCTTGCCACTTTACCCCCGGGGAAAGAGCCCTTGGTAACCACTGGGTAGGCCCTAGAGCCGGTCTGGACGATTTGGAGGAGAAAATTCTTTACTCTACCGAGACACGAACTCTGACCCCTCGGTCATATAGCCCGTAGCCAGTTCTTATACCGACTGAGCTATCCCGGCAGGTAAACTGAAGCAAACAAGAGCAGGAGACGAGCAAGTAGAAGCGGAGAAGTTTATCACCAGCACAAACAAACGCCTGTGTTTTGCTTTCAGACAGTTAATTGTGGCATTACATTATCGAATAAGACCTTGGAATAAAAACAAGTACTTCAGTCCCGTTTTCCCAAAACTTTTATTCACATACGGCCGTATTCTTACACCACCGGTACCATGAGCTCAGAAATAAAACGTGGGACATTAAATTGCATAAATACGATGGTCTGTGCTGGAAGGTCTCGAAAGTAAAATTGCTTACTCTCGAGACCTCGACATGGGAGGTGAACGGTCGGACATTTCTATTTCCGGGGAAAGTGCGAACTTTATAATCGTACGGCTTGAAGGCTGGGTAAATTCCAAGGTCGTTTAGTACAAGGCCGTGATCCCAGCCGGCACCCGGGCCTTGAACATCCAGTTCAGAGAAAGCTAGCTCCTGAAACAAACAGCTCAGTTTCATCCGCTCCGACTGCTAACAAACAGCAGAGGTTAAGGGGAAATTCTTGTACAGCGCGTCCAGTATTTCCCATGTTGCACATGTAAGACATGACTCACTAGCTCCTTATTTAACTGTTGTCTATCAACTGATGTATAATCCAGAGGCATTATTTTAAGAATTGAAACAATAGGCTTTCTGGGAAGAAAACTCCGCTTTCATCTGCGAAATTGATCAATCCTCGCCTATTTTTTTGACTGCTGTTTTACTCAGACTTGTGTTACCAAACAGTGGTGTCCTATACTTATGTTCGGGAGGTATCCAGTTTGAATCTCGGCCGGTTACCGACTATCCTTATTACGGTTATTGTGGATTTCCCCATTCTCTTCAGGCAAATACTGGGATACGCTTAAACAGGAGACCATTATCTCCTCCCAAATAATTATCTGCCATATAATCCATGATAATCCTCCCAACTCCCCAACCTTTACAACTCTGCCACTGCCATAAAGTCGACGAGTAAATTGCTCCATCAGTCTTTGTGGGTAAGAAGGTGAAATCTACGCAGAATTAAAAGGCACTGAGGCCATTTAGAAATGAAGCGCCGAGTAGAAAGAGCAGAGATAGTAATTAGTAATAATATTATAGAATAAGCCGACATGAGTAATAGATAGATAGATAGCTAGCTAGCTAGATAGATAGATAGACAGACAGATAGACAGACAGATAGACAGACAGATAGACAGACAGATAGACAGATAGATAGATAGATAGATAGATAGATAGATAGATAGATAGATAGATAGATAGATAGATAGA
>NW_019725845.1:1499369-1577166 GCF_002891405.2 Cryptotermes secundus
TAGATAGATAGATAGGACAGATTAGATAGATATATTAGATAGATTCGATAGATAGATTAGACAGACAGATAGATAGGCCAGGCCTCTGGCGTCGAATGGGGAAATATTTGTGAACTGGCTTCCGGGCCGGGCCCCAAAGAATGCAGAGAGATGATAAGCAATGAAGTTAGAAATTGATACTAATTTGTTTCGGTGACATTGAAGCTAACAGTTGTTTTGTTTATTTTCATTGTTCTGGTAGCTTACTAATTAACTGTGTAACAAGACAAAGAATTTTATGAAATTTTATAAAGACTTTAAAGCTTTTAAAATTAAAGATAACGCGATCACACGTGACGCACTAAGATGGCGGTGCAGTAATTTTAGCAAGTGTATAGAAGCTCTGGTCTATAAAACCGAGATTAACGGCCGTGGGGATTCGTTGCTCTGACCACGCGACACCCTCTATCCTCTAAAGTTGGCACTAACTTCGCCGACAAGCAGCGGTCACTCGATCGGTATAGTTCGCTTGGGGACTAAAACCACTGAGTTTTTTTTTATATATCCGCCTGACAGTGGCCGAGTAAGGCCGAAACAAGATGCAATAAGATATATGTAAGACGAAAAGAAGTGTTGCCTTTGAGACGGTGGTTACACGCATGTACAAAAGACAACGAATTATTAATATAATGTTTTGTATATTATGTATAGTTATAAGTCTCAAACGATAAAATATCCAGAATTTTTCAGGTTATAAAACCGGGTTATTGCTGAATACAATTTTAATGAAGCGTGTTACAACCATAGAAGAAGTGATCATTATGGAGGGAAGAGTGAATTTGCAACAGCAGCCAAAAGGCCAGTAAGTGGAACGGCTATTACTGTTTAAGACACAAACAAATGACAGCTCTGACTGAAAGTTTACCGGGGCACTTCGCTCGGAAGCAAACGCTCTGCTTCAGAAAAGGACCTATCGTAACATCAAGGTCAAACGGGACGAGAACTGAACGTTGCAAACATTTTAGGTTTGTTTGATGGCTTCTTGCGTCGCTTAGAGACCCTGTCCATCGCCAATATCACCACTGATGATGATCATCCTGATGAAAATGCTGGTTATGATGCTGAAGTAAGTTTTTTTAGGTTACTTCAATTCTTTAGGGCGGTATCCTGCTCGTGCACGCTATATCCTTATGTTACGATGCTGACAGTATCTACATCACATAGCTTCGAACGATGATAAATTACTCTGTTATTTATTTATTTTAGGGCTTACTCAACAGCTGAAAGGCCAATTATAAAGTAGTTTTTTTTTTTGTGAGACTGAGTCCACATGGTACGTCGGCCACTAATTGGCCTATTGTACCAGCCCCGGATGATAGATGATGACGAATGTGGAGCAGTCAGTGGAGTGAGAATTGGCAGGGTAAACCGAAGCCACTCGCTCCACCACAAATCCCACACGACCTAACCTGGGCTCGAAACCAGGCCGCCGCGGTGGGAAGCCAGCGACTAGCCGCCTAAGCTATGGCGAGGCCTATTTATAAAGTAAGTACGACGGTGGTGATTATGATGATGACGATGATGGTCAAAATCATCGTCATCATCATGATAGAGTTTCTCTGGCCCGGGCATCATTCCATATAAACACTCCGCACTGTTGTAGCAGACTAAAGAGAGTTCCGCCACTTTCTTGTTCAGTCACTGAACAATTCCATGGTACAGACATGATTCGCCGCCGACGTTCACGACTGAACTTCTTGGACGTAGCAGTGTTACTCTGAAATCCAAATCTGAACACTTGTCGTGCTGACAGATCTCCAAGGCTGCGATCCTGCGGGACTTCCCACTTGCTGTGTCACCTGTCCTATTAATATGACCGCCAAACATTCAACAGCAGAGCGATCTGGTGACTTGGCAATTTTCTCCACCTCACGCTTAAAATTAAACACGTTAAAATACCATGTTTATAACTTGTATGCAGAAAACGTAAAGACTGGGTACTTGGACTTCCACTTTTAAAGATGTGGTAAAGCCTCCACTAACTTCGAACTAACTAATACAACAAATATTTTCATCTAATAGTTATATTACGATTGCGAGAGAAACGTATAGCCGCAGTAATGACTGGTAAACCTTTAAAGACTTAAAGACAGAGAGAGAGAGAGAGAGACCCAAGAAAGTATAGTGGGATAATAGGTGAAAGGGAAAGTCATGGGAGAAATGAAAAACTTTTATTCTGGGGGAGGAAGAGTATCATTTTTGTTAGACGGTTTCGATGCTCCGTCCTCTCGTCCTTTTGATAAGGGTAGGATGAAAGTGAAGATACAGGGTTATTCATAAGTCATTGAAACATTTTAAAAAATCACAACAAATGAACTATGCATCGGATCATGGTAATTCTTACGCCGATAGAGAATGAATCTTTTCAAGTTCTTTTTTGAAAGCCGCCATTGCCTGTTAATCTCAGGGATCTTCTCAACCGTATCACCGCTGCTGTGACTCTGGACAACCATGATATACTGACACGGGTGTGGGACGAAATGGATTATCGCATAGATGTCTGCCGTATCAGCAAAGGTGGACACATTGAGCATCTGTGAACTAGAAAGAACTTGGTGAGTTTATCTCTGTTTCAGTGTAGTAAAATTTGGTATCCGTTACGTAATTTATTTATTGTAAGTTTTCAAAATGTTTCACGGACTTATGAATAACCCTGTATTAGAATGTCACACGCAGTGACTTGATGCCGGACCCACAGAATTCTGGTTTTCTGAATTGGTGTCGTGCGGCATAATTTTGAAAATTAACTTGATGGTTATTGTATTAACGAGCTTTATTTTGTGATGAATTTACGATTTCCGCCACTTGCATTTAACTGCAGTTCACAATAGAGGCAGTAGTTCTGCTTACACTGTTTGCACACAACTGCCTCTTGCTGTGACGAGAGATGAACCGACAGGGCATCATATCGTGACTCAATCTATCCGCTGCACTGCAACGACGATTTGCGGCCATTCCACGAACTTATTGACTATGGTAGTATGTCTGTGTGCGTTTATTCTGTGTTTGTGTTACTCTGCGTGTAGGTATCGGCCTTGAGACGGGCTGATCCCCCGTCCAAGGAGGCCTGCCGACTGTGTATATGGTTAAGAAACTGAAAAAGCGGGCAAGGTCTAAAGGGCTGTGGAGCCAAAGAAAGAGAGATGTTCCAATTATAATACTGAGGTAACTGAAATACGAGTAGGTGGTGTGCCATTGTTCTTATATATGATACAAAATTATATTTTTGAAAGCATTATCCTTGTAAACAACAATCGTGGGCATTACTCTATATGAACGGGAGCCTTTTCGATAGGAGACGCCCTATACCCCCGATACAGCCTTGTTAAATGGAGAGTGGGCTTCCTTGATTACTTTTCCGTGAGTCTGGCGGCCTTCGGGTTGGATACCGCTTGGCCATCATAAGCGCCAGTCTGAATAGGTGTGTCACATGCGTCACTTAGAAGCTCCCTGCAAGATTTAATGAGGAACCTTATATTCCGGGGGGGGGCGTAGTTGGTTGAGGGGCTATGCTACAAGTCGGAAGGTCGCGGGTTCAAGTCCCGATGAGGTCATTGGATTTTTTTCAATTGACATAATCTTTCCAGCCGCACTATGGCCCTGGGGTTCACTCAGCCTCTAACAGAAATGAGTACCAAGAATTAATTAAATAATTTTCCTGGGCAGTAAAGCGCGGCCGGCGCGTAAGGCTGACAACCTTACCGCCATTTTTGAGCCGATTGTCTAGAAAATGTGGGACCCTCAACGTCGCACAACCTTATGGGCCTTCACGGCCTGGTACAGGGATAGCTTTACATTTTTTTTTACCTTATATTCCGGGCAAACTACGCGGTTTCCACAGTTATGTACTAAATGGTGACCTTGCGGAAGCAAAAGTTCTTAGGGATATCGTTTTATGATGATAATCTATGAAAAGGCAAAGCTATCCTTGTAACAGGCAGTGGAGGTCCATAGGGTTGTGAAATGTCGAGGCTACCTCATTTTCTAGCAATCGGCTCACATATGGCTGTGAGATTGTCAGCCATACGCGCCGGCCACCCTTTACCCCCAAGTATATTCCTGGTATTCATTTCTGTTAGAGGCTTAGTCGACCCCAGGGCCACAGTGCGGCTGGAAGGATTAGGTCAGTTGAAAAATCCAATGACCTCGTCGGGAATCGAGCCCGCGCCCTTCCGGCTTGTAGCACAGTGCCTCAACCAACCACACTACCGCGTGTCCCTGATGGCTATATGTATAGATCTGCAAATAGGTGACATCAAAAGGAATGAACATTGTACTGATATTTCTGAAATTCTAATAATTAAAAAATAAAAACAAACTTGCAAAACACATTGTCACTAACATAACTTATTTTCCGGCAACAATTCTAAAAACTATTACAGGCGAACCCCAATTTACGAAACATAACGTGTTCTTTGAAATGTGTTTGTTAGTTGGGCGTTTTTAAATAGATTTTTTTATTCAAGATTCATCGTTATATTTGTAAATGCCTCTCTGAAATAAAATTAACTTTACACAAAGACAGTATAAATGCATTATTCTAAAAGAGTTTATTGTAAAAATACATAATTTAAAATAATTAATTTTATTCTAAAATCTTATTCTAAAATGTTCTAAATTTTCGAGGTTCTGTTTTAGTTAAATGAATTGAAAGTTACAATTTATTAGTTGGCGCAATATACGTAAATACGAATTGTTAATTTCTTGAAAGTTTGTAAGAAGAAGTTCGTATGTGTACGCAATCAGTAAGAACTTCCTTTGATACTGTGTGCCGTTTCATTTCCTTGAAAGTTGGAACTGTGTTCCACTACGTATTATTTCGTGTTTTTTCTAAATCAAACTGGAATATCTATTTATAACTAAAACCCGTTGTTCTTATTACGGAATGCGCTACGTGACGGATTTCATTTCCCGTAGCGATCGCTACTCAACTGCTGTAGCCGCGCCATGAATAGCCTTCAGAACACTCAAAGTGCGAGGTCGTTCTGGAGTTAAGGTGAACTGCACGACAATGTGGCCAGACAGGCAATCAGCAGATCACTTGCTTGCACTTAATGATTGCATATCGAATGCATTCTAACAGGCGGTGCACTTCCGTAAAGGTAAACATTGTCAAATTAGTTGTTTATTTGTAATAACTAAAAGAGAAAATGTGGTCGTGACCAGTTGTGCCGCTAAAGATACTGTTCACCTGTACACATGGGAGGAGTTGGATGAAATATATGAAGAATATATGGACGCAACTGTTGCTGTTTCAATAATCTCCCGTTAGATCAGGGGTGATAAAATTATTAATCACTGCACAAATTTCGTCTTTTAAACTTCACCAATTTACTGGGATTTTTCGAAGGTTATTTTTAAGGACACTATAACAAAATATTCTGAACTGGGATTACTCAGCGGCTATAGCGACTAGGTAGAGCTGGACGGCCGAGGAATCTGGGTTCGATTCCTGGCAGAGGCAACAGATTTTTCTCTTCTCCACAGCGTCTGGGACACACGCAGCCTCCTATCCAGTGGGAACAGGGGTAAAGTGGCTGGAGCGTGAAGCTGATCAATCACCTCCATCTAGCGCAGATATTATGAAATGCATGGAACTTTATCTCCATTGCCGATAGTCTTTCATGGCGTGGTGCTTAATTAATTAGGCTCAGGGACAACTGACCTACCCATGCAGTAGAACATTCTCCTTATGCAGTTCAAGTACAGGCTAGCTATTAACCAACTAGGAGCTATGCATACTCACAATCCAATCATAACTTCGCAATGTCTACTAAAAGCAGTACAATTATTGACTTTTTGAACATTATTCCTCGTACTGCTTTTTATTTAAAAACGGCTTTTCAGAGACTCGACTCTGTCTCCGTCCTCAAGTGAAAGTTTTTTCCCCGAGGATAGAGCCAGAGTTCAGTCTCCGAAACGCCTTTTTTAAAATAAAAAAACAGGACGATGGATAATGTCCAAGAAGTCAATAATTGTATTAAGATATCATCTTCACAAAGTTTTAGATCTTACTAAATCAGGTTTCAATAAGTTCTTATAAGTAAGCACGACAACGGAGAGACTATTGTTGGCAGAGCCACCTACCGGAATAATTAGTACTACCTGCAGCCTATGTGTGTAGCACACTATCGGGGCACTCTCTCAACACTATGTCGCTCATTATCTTCTGACTGTATAGGAGCCTGTTTGTATTGAAACGTCTAGCGAGTAGGAATGATTCTTAATATACCTCTGTTTCTCTCTATGGTTCCACAGCCCTTTGGACCTTGGCCGCTTTTTTCAGGTTCTTAATCCTATACACAGACGGTAAGACTCCTTGGATGGGGGATCAGCCCGTCGCAAGGCCACTACCTACACACAGGACAACACAAACAGGGAATAAACACACACAGAGACATCTATGCCTTGAGTGGGATTCGAACCCATGATCCCAATAATGGAGCGAACGAAGACAGCTCATGTCTCAGACCGCGCGGCCACTGTGATCTTGTTAATACTTTTCAGTCACTCTGGGAATAAAGTAGAAGCAGTAATTATAAAGTCTTGATTATTTTCTTGGTATTTCTTGCAGCCATTCTTCGATTTAAAATTAAGTTTGTAGAAAAAGTAGGGCTAGTATTCTACATTCTTCAGACACACTCCTCTATTAGTTATTTTCGGTTGTATTCTTAATGACGTTGTAAGTAGCTCAGAGTATGTACAAGCGTGTAGCAGGTTTATTAACGAATAATCAATTAGATAGACTGTGGGAGGTACTATCCGGCATTCGCCTGGAGGGGCTGATGAAAACCACGAGAAACAACAGAGAGGGTATTTGAAGTCCTGGAAGAGATTCGAATAGAGCACCTTCAGAATTCAAGTCAGAAATATTACTGTTTAGCCAGTCACGGTAGCCGAGCGGTCTAAGGCATGCACTGTCTTCGCTCGGTCGGAAGCCGAGATCGTGAGTTCGAATCCCACTCAGGGCATGGATGTTTGTGTGCGTTTCTCTGTGTTTGTCTACAGGTAGAGGTTTTGCGACGAGCTGATCACCCACCCAAGGAGTCCTACCGAATGTGTAAGGTCTAGAAAAACCGAAGTGAACGGAGAAGTTCATGGAGGTAGACCTAGGCCCACTGGGGCTGTAGTGCCAAGGAAAAAGAATTACTGTTTAAGCCGATATGCTCAATGCTTAGCCGCTGGACAATAAAGAACTCATAGAGAAATAATAATAAGCGGTATTTATAATTCACGGTTTATTTCGTTGTTTTGTTTCTTCGCATTTAGTGAATGTGACATTTAAAGCAAAAAAAACAGACGTTCCTTTATGTAATACCTGTATTGTCCTGTATTTACTTAATTCATATTAACTTAATTGAAATTAGCTATTATATTTTTAATGTTTCCTGTTGCATTTAGTAATTGACATTACTACATTTATTATTCCTCATCTGTGTTTCCAGCGTATCTTTTCTGTCTAGCATCTGTATGCTATTTCTGTACCTGCTGTCCTGCTGTCCTGCAGATATAGGATGTAGAAAGCAGAGAGTCGGGTTTATCGGGCAGCAGGTCGGTTGGTTTTGAAGTTTCGTATTCGTGGAATGGGTGAATCGGAAATACGCTTTTGATTTGGAGCTTATAAGTAATGCTGATGGGGAAATGTGATTACTTGTCGGTTGTAGCTGATCTCAAAATATATATCAAAATAAGGCTTCTAAATCAGTTACAAGAGAAGGTGAAGTTGTCTTTGTGCTTAACTACTTAAGCCATGAAGACGTGCGTCATTTGAGTGCAAAACGAACATATTTAAAATGTAAGTTGACGGATGGATGTGGTTTATTTTACGACTCTGTCAGTAAAGGTAAACGTAAAGTTGTGCCTAAGCTTATTAATTAGGGATTATGCCATGAGGATATATTGGGGAGTAGAGGTATAGCTCCGCCGGTCACGGTAGCCGAGAGGTCTAAGGCATGCACTGTCTTCGCTTGCCCGGAAGCCGGGATCGTGGGTTCGAATCCCACTCAGTGCATGGATGTTTGTGTGCGTTTTTCTGTGTTTGCTTACAGGTAGAGGCCTTGTGACGAGCTGATCACCCGCCCAAGGAATCCTACGGAATGTGTAAGATCTAGTAAACCGAAGTGAAACGGAGAGTTTCATGGAGGTAGCCATAGGCCCAAATTGGTGCTGTAAGGCCACAGAAAAAAAAATGTATAGCTCCACATTTTCTTGACCTTGGCATTAGATGGAGGTGAGTGGTCAGCTTCATACCGCGGTCGCTTTACTACTGGAGAAAGAGCCCCTGATACCCACTGGGTATGGGGCCGGGTGGGCTCCAATCATTCACACCTCACGGGAATCGATCCGAGGCCGTCCAGTCCGTAACCCGTCACTGCACAGACTGAGTATCCTCTGTGAGAAGCTAGACTGCACAGTGTGAAATGACAGGAAGATTGGTGAGTGATGACCTTGAAGGAGTATGGCAGAAGTGGACATGGCATAATAGCGGTTGTATCCCTCAATATCTCAAGGGTTAGTCGCTGGCTTCCCACCGCGGCGGCCCGGGTTCGATCAAGTGCGATTTGTGGTGGACAAAGTGGCGCTGGGGCAGGTTTTCTCCGAGTACTTCGGTTTCCCCTGCCAATCTTCATTCCACCAATTGCTCCACAATCACCCTCACCTATCATCTGGGACTGGTACAATAGGCCAGAAGTGGCCGCAGTACAAGGGACTTAGTCCCACCCCACTAGCATTAAAAAAATCCCTCAATATGCATATACAGACTCAGAAAAACACAGGAGAAACCAGAATCCCTGACGAGGTTCGAAACGGGTACGTCTCGAATATAAGTCTAGAGTGTCACCGCTACAGCAGCCTGCTCCGAGTTACTCGCTGTGCATGAAAGAATGGCACGTACAGTGTACAGATGGTCTCAGATGGCTCATGAAGAGCCGATAATTAACTAAGTCAACGTGTTCGGTGGATTCGAAAATTTTTAAAAAGGGATTTGTATCTAAATTTAAATGCGACTCTCTGCTACTAGGAAAAGAACTGAACCACAGTCTTAATTATTGTAGATATTTAAATAAACTCAGTGTTCATGGAGTCTCTGTCTACCTACCTACCTACCTACCTACCTACCTACCTACCTACCCATCTTCCTTCCTATCTATCTATCTATCTATCTATCTATCTATGTATCTATGGTTCTACAGCCCTTGAGGACCGTAGATAATTTTTCTGTTTCTTAATCCTATACACAGTCGGTAGAACTCCTTGGACGGAGGATCAGCCCGTCGCAAGGCCGCTACGTACACAGAACACCACAAACACAGAATAAACGCAGACATTCATGCCATGAGTGAGATTTGAAAACACGATCCCAGTGTTGGGGAGCGCGAAGGCATTTCATTCCTCAGAAAGCGAGGCCACTGTGATCGGCTCAAAAATTAGCGGAACATAAAAATTGAAAATGCATTGACAGAAGACCAATTGCATGGCTGTGGAAAATTCCTACTGTGGTTTTCAAAAAAAAAAGCCAATGTGCTTGCTGTGTTGTATTATACTGAGTTTGAGATGGGTGTTCAGAGCGGCGACTGTGAACAGTATTACATTCTGGAATTGTGATACTGTGTACAGTCTGGTAAAAGTTTACTGAGCCTTCGGAAGAACGTACTGCGTCCATCTTCAGGATCGAGGAATAAGTCAGCACGTACTCGTAATCAGCAAGAAACAAAGCTAGTTCGCGATGAGACAGTACGAGTACGTTCCTCCGAAACGTCCGTTAACTTCTGCAAAACTACATGGCGTCAGATTCAGAAGGTAATAGATCAAAATATATGGACAACGCTGAAATTAGTAATCTGAAACTTCGCATAGAAACCGTAACTGTTCTTACCAGACTGAAGGACAAGAAACAGGGAAAACATTTTGACGTTCTGGAAAATTATGAAAGTTCTGATTGACGTGCCTTTATGACGCAAACCTTTTATCTGCAGATGGCTCTGTCAATAACAGTCCCTCTGCTGTCGTGGAAATATGGGCGTACATACTGACAGCCTCAATGTCAGCACGTGAGTGATACTGGGCGAAATTAAAACATTTATAAAGTGACCTTTCAGCAAACTAACTCTGCTATGAAAAGTACAGCTAAGAAGGGAGCAGTAACAAAGGAATATATTAAGATGATTTAAGATTCTTTACATCCAGCCCAAGTACTGGGTAAAGTCATGCATAAAATATACGACTTCGAATGATTCGACTTGAAATGTAGTTTCCGGCCCACTTTCGTTTACAAGTACAAGTTAGGGACAAAGAAAAGAGTGGGATTTTAAAATTAAAAAGGAAAATGTTTCTGGAACACGCCTCCTTACTCAAACCGCCATGGAGCTCACGTGGCAATGTAACGTGCTAGAATTTTAATCCTTTCTATAGATTCGCTCGTAAGGTAATGTTGTCCCTGTGCTTAACTAATTAAGCGCTATGCCATGAAGGCGTATGGGGGAGTGAATGTAACGTTTTCTTGCCCTAGGCTCTATTTGCAAGTGAGTGGTCAGCTTCACGTCCCGGCCGCTTTACTCCCGGGAAAAGAGCCCCCGGTATCAATTGGGTAGGAGGCTGACTGGGCCCCAGAGCCGGTCTGGACGACGTGGAGAAGAGAATAATTTTGACCCTACCACGACACGAACTCCGATCTCTCGGTCGTCCAGCCCGTAGCCAGTCGCTACACCGACTACGCTCACATATATATAGATTAGTTCGTGGAGTACCTAAAGACGATCTGTTAACAGACCGTTTATTTAGTATGTTTAGCATCATGTTTATTAACAGAGTTTATTTAGCATCTACCGAGACAGGGTGATTTCTTGTTACCGCTAGTGGGGTGGGACTAAGTCCCTTGTACTGCGGCCACTTCTGGCCTATTGTACCAGCCACAGATGATAGGTGAGGGTGATTATGGAGCAACTAGTGGAATGAAGATTGGCAGGGGAAACCGAAGTACTCGGAGAAATCCTGCCACAGCGTCACTTTGTCCACCACAAAGCCCATTTGACCAGACCCGGGATCTAACCCGGGCCACCGCGGTGGGAAGCCAGCGACTAACCGGTTGAGCTATGGCGCGCAGGGTGATTTTAAATAAACTGAAACATATTCATGCGTTATGTGGTTACGGCATATTCAAAGAACTATCCCAGCATTCACCTACAACGACAGGAATATTATGGACATTCTGTTTTAGGATGTTCTGTGCTGCGGCAGACGTTCAAAATGGGCACATTGCGACTAGAATTCAGGCATGATCACTCATAGCCAATCAGTTCGGTAGGTCCTTTGTACATACAAAAGTTCAGTAAGATGTAGATAAGTTAACCCCTCTACCTGAGCACCATGCAATTGAAAGTATTGTGACATATAGACCCGTTGCTAAGCAGTGACTCGGTAAACAGCTGCTGTTGCTAGGTAACGCCCACAACATACATGTACGCGACAATAGAAGAAGAGCGTTTTCTATAAGGTTCGCGCCGCGACCGTTGCTATACAACGACGCGGCAAACACACCTCTAAAACAATAGAATGGCTGTGTTTCCTCCGTGGTCAGTGTCGAGGAGTTATCTTGCAGACAATTGGCGCTGCAGTTCAGTTGCTGGATATGCGCCGGACCGTAACGACGTGAGCACAGAAGCTGCAGAATCTCCATTGTTAAGATTCGTTAACAAGAAACGCCTAGTGAAAACATTGCAGAGAAATAGCCATTGTTAAGAGCTGTTACTAAGCAACGACTAGTGAAAACAGACTTAGAAGACAGCATAGAGTAATTTGTAGTGTGTAAATCACCAACAGAATTATAGTTATTTGTAGTTACGACCTGTAAGTGGTCAGTAAATCTATTCACTAATCCAAACCCCGTCTACTGTCACTAATATATGTGACAGTGTACAGGGACAAGGAGTGGAATTATATGACGTATGTCAAATATAATGAAGCTGAAGGTTATCTAGGTCGGTGTGCGTCATACCGAAATGTAACGAAACTTGCGAAACTGACTTTAATTAATGACCTGTACACTGAGGATCAACCTAAAGCCCTATTTTGCTACCCATTCCACCAATGGTGTAACCATACCAGTTAGCAGGCCACAATGCTACCATTAAATACACTGTTTTGCGTAAGCGTTGTGACCAAACATTTGTAATTGGGTCATTCTGAGAAAATTGAAAATAGCAGTATGGCTATGCCGGAAAACAGCGATTTCCTTTTCAGTTTCATGAACTACTACTGGCTACAAGACGCTACATGCAAACGTAAGAAAATATTCCAATATTAAGGTCAGGGTAACATACTGTCAGGTGTTAGTGACTTGACACGGGATTTGCCTGAAGACTGGATTTACTGAACGCTTATAACTCGTGACTACAAATAACTATAACCGTCTCACTGATTTATATACCCTACAAACCACAACAACTATAGCACGCGTAAAGTGTTATATTTGTTCACTGGTCGTTGATAGGTAGCGGCTGCTAACTATGCAATTCAAGATTGACGCTCTTATCGGTCGGTCTGCTGGCCCTCGCAAGCATAGTCATTCTTAGTTCCGAGTCCCGCGGGACTCATGACCACATTTTACTGTCTCATATTCGAGACTCCCCCAACCTGGAGGGCCAGGTCCCCGTATTTATATGCCCCAGAAACAGGATGGCCCGGTTATATACCTAAGTACTGTGTTTCCTTTTCGTCGTCTCCTACGACTCACAGGGCTACGGTGGAGGTATTCGATTACGCCTCCACAAGCTTGCTGCTGCTGGTTTTCGTTATATAGCTTTGGTGCGGAACGAACAGAGAACGCCGCGCCCTCTATTATTGTGTCACTATCTGTTGTCGCAGAAAAGCGTGTACCGCGCCGTTGCCTAGCAAATGCCGGCTCTTGTTCCACTATTCTGACTTTCGGTCGTTATGTTACAGTACCTACATGAGGTAAACTTCTAGCGTCACTGACTCGGGACACAGGACTTCACTGTATTCCTCTGGCTCAAAATATAGAAGTGGAGCAGGGCTGGTGGAAATGCAGATGCAAGGGCCAGCTATCGGTCTGGGTCAAGAGGAAGGTAGTACTGACGTCAGCAGTTCTGATGAAGATTCTCTTGCAGCGGTGGAATCTGAAAGCACCGGCTCTGATTAGCACAACCTTGGGGAGGCGCCGTTACCGGGTTACAGTGTACGTATTATGATAGAGGTGTGGCTGTTTGCCACAAAATTTGCCGACAGTGGAACATCGTTCATTAAAACACGAAGCTATGATATTACACTAAATAATAATGCTTCAGTTAACATAATTACTACACTTTAAAGAAATAAATGCCAGCACATTCCAGTAATTGAATCTATTTGTTATTCATGCAGCCCTCTTAAGTTCACTTTTCGCGAGTGTTTGTTGCTCCCCTGAGCAAAACACGGCCACACGAATAGCAGTGCTGCCGTTAAAGTGTCGCTTCACAAATATTCGAGGAAAATGAGCCTTACGAACCGAACCTGACATTCGTGAAGCCCGGAGACTGAACATTGTCATTGAGGCTTTTCGTGGTTTTCTCAGTGTCTCCAGGAAAATCTTGTAAAAATACGTAAAATTATACCCGGACGTTCCGCGTCTTTCCGATTTATTCTTCAATATTATCCTACAATCGCACGCTATACAACTTATGTAGCTGTAAAACATCGTTAAATAAACAAAGATTTGGTCATTCATCCCTCTTAGCATCACATTAAACATTTAAAATCTGTAATATTACACAGCAGAAATGCGGTCAGGAACACTGTAGTAGTTGAGGAAGGCACACCAAAACATGTGCCTCGCAAATACGTCACTGTCGGCTGATGCTTTTCGAGGCTGACGGCGCTGATAGAACATATGAGGGATCATAAATTCGCGGCGGTACTGTAGAGATTTCATTAAGATGACTAACAGGGTATAATGGGAAAGCTATAACAGCAGGTCTAACTGACCCTCGTGTCCAACTACCATCAGCCTTCTTCTGCAAAGTCCCTCCTTTGCTGATCTCCAAGATGGACGATTAGAAACATGATTTCTTTTAAGATGATCACAAGCAAGGCAAATGTGAAATGTAAGGTCAAGTTGTCCCTGTGCTTAATTACTTAAGCACTATGCCATGAAGACGTATGGGGGAGTGAAGGCATAGATCCACTTTTTATGACCTCGGCACTAGCTGGAGGTGAGTGGTCAGCTTCAAGCCCCGGCCATTTACTCCCAGGAAAAGAGCCCTTGGCACCTATTGGATAAGAGGATGGATGGGCACCAGAGACGATCTTGGGCGCTACAGAGTGCAGATTAACCTCTTGTTCCTACGTAGAATCCAACCACGATTCCTGGACCGTGTATTCCGCAGCCTACTCAATCTATTGACCGAACTATCCCGTATCGCGCGCCTTTTATACCGCTCCCCACCAGTTAAGAACTCTTGTACTGAATTGAGTTCTGTTCCTGGGTGATATACTTTGAGGCCGCAGACGTGGAATGTCAGCTCGGAGGTGGTTGTTGTTGTTGTTGTTGTTGTTGTTGTCGTTACTGGAGAGGGTGGGTTTCCCCATGCACTTAGCTGCTGGTCCATTGTGCGTCCCCCTGTGATATTCTACCAGTCTCTATACCCTACCGGTACTGGTGCGTGCCATCAGTCCCGACTCAGCCATCGAGTTCGGCCTCTACTGGCTCAGCGGTATCTCGATGCTTCCCCCATCTACCAGAGGTGTTAGAGACTACTGTTGGGCGGGAAATGTCCTGAATTTGGCTCAGAGGTGCCCTTGAGACATGAGGTTCTTTTACGTGCCGTAAAGCTCGGAGGTTACAGTCATGTACAGTCATGCCACAAGACCAAAACTTTTCAAGGTCGCAAAAGCCATCAATATTAATAAAAAATTACTGAAGTCCACTTCACTTACCAATCAATTAAAATTATTTACAATGAGATCCTTAATGTTATTCACCTGTGCAGATAAGTGTAGAAATAAGGAGCGTTATATTCTGAATTCTAATGTCAGAAATTATGCCTGAAGATAAGATTGATGGATGGTCGTCCTTCTGCGCCTTATCTGACAGGCGCGGAAATGGGTAGATAACAAGAAAATCTACTAACAACTCGACCGGGATTCACACAAGTCAAGGTCGCGTAGAGACTATGCAACGTTCGACGGCCTAACGTGTACGTGCGCATGTGCGACGAGGATGTCGAAAATCTAAATCCCCAAGCGAAAGGTCCCTTCATGTTGAAAGAACTAAAGGCATTTTTGTCACATTATTATTCACATTGGCCTCCACGCAATAACAATCCAATCACAACATCTAATGCTGAAAAAAACACACAAAATACAGGTTTCAAGAAGTTGTCCTAAAGAAGTATTTTTCATGAAAAGTACGGCAGCTGACGAGAAAGATGTTGCTGGCAGACGTACCTACCGACAGAACTAGCAGGCCTAGTACCTGCATTCAGTACGTGCAGCGCTCCAAGTGCGTACTTCGATACCATCGTCACACGTAGCGATTACATTTTCATTGTGTAGAGAGGTTTACAGAATAATAATCATCATCATCAGCAGCAGCAGCAGCAGCAGCAGTAATAATGGTAATGGTGTCAGTAGTGGTAGAAAAAAAAAGGGTAAAGTTATCCCTGTGCTTAATTAGTTAAGCTCTATGCCATGGAGGCCTAGGTGGAACTGGAAGTATAGCTCCACCTTCCTTGACCTCGGTTCTAGATGGAGTTAAGTGTTTAGCATCACTCCCCTGCTGCTTTACACCCGGGGAAAGAGCCCCCCGTACACCCACTGGATAGGAGGCTCGGTCGCTCTTGACGCTGCCGGGAATAGAACCCGAGCCGTCCAGCTCGCAGCCAGTCACTACGCCGACTGCGCTATCCCGACTCCGTCAGCTGTAACATCTGTGCTGATAGTGTTAGTACTAGCAGCGATATTGCTCCTTATATTCTTTGTTTCAAACACTCATTGCACGCTTGGTACTCGTGGCAGACGTTATTGTAATTTGTAAGGAAGCTAATTACCTGGTTTAGACTTCCGTGTGAAGGCAAGAGACCACAAGAATTGACTTACGCATAACAATATGCACGTTTAACAATATACCTACAACATTCAAATGCTATTGAGTGCTTTCCTTCTGAGGTCTCCTGCAAAAGTAAAATTTCGATGATATGCATAAAAGATTAACAGGGGAGATGAACATCTAGCTCCATTATTCTAGACGGAAATATGTGATAAGCTTCTCGCTAAGGCAGCTTTACCCCTACGGAAAGAGCCTCGGTAGCAGTTTATTGGACAATGTAAAAGTAAGCATGTAAATGACGTAGCCATCTCGCTGTCTGATATTATGCCATGCTCCCTTATTTAGGTCTTACACTTATGATATATAATCACAAATAATTTCCGGGGATCACCTTACAAATAGTACTTCAGTTCAGTTTACTAGAGTGCTTGCCAACAGCTAATCCTATAAACTAAAAGCACTTAAAGTAGAGGCCTTGCGACGAGCTGATCACCCGCCCAAGGAGTCCTACCGAATGTGTAAGATCTAGAAAAACCGAAGTGAACGGAGAAGTTCATGGAGGTAGGCCTAGGTCCGCTGGGGCTGTAGTGCCAGGGGGGGGGGGAAAGCACTTAGATGACATAATGAAAAGAGCTATAAAACTGAAGCAATTAAAACAAAAACTTAACGAGCTAAGTAGGACTACGCAAAGTGAAAGTATCCTCCACGGTAACAGTTTTACTCCCGAGACATAACAACAATAATAATAATAATAATGTCGCGTGTTTCCTAGGCAACGCGACAAGTAATTGTGTTGGTCTCATTGGACCATCACTCTGTGCACTCACAAATAAAATTATTCGCACTTATAACGTCCTCGGACGTTTCCTCTTCCGTGTTACAAACTCTTGCACAGCTATCTCGGTGAAGTGTCTTCTGCTCTGCTTGCAGCTTAACTGTCCGATACGAAATCTATTGGTCTCTTGCCGAATACGAACTGTTATATCCTGCACCCGGACTGATTAGGGAATACCTTGTCGATGGGTTAATTTCGCCCGCTGTTATGCAACGAACGCGGGAATACGTGTCTACCCCAAACAATTCGTTTATAACGGTGGAAACCCCACTGCTAGCCGTTGACCAGTGATGGATTTCTTATCGTCCGGCTATCAGGCAGCACATCACAATAATAATAATCTCAGTCATGGCTGCCAGCCCTCTCTGATTTCTCAGCTAGTGGAAGAATGAGGCATTCCTCCCGTTAGTCGAGAGGAACCGTAATGCATAAGCTGTGTAGAAAACTAACTGTACGCTTTTGTTTCCTTTACGAAGTTGTTAGCGATGTCGTGATCTCAACCAGGTAGTCGTAGTTATTATTATTATTATTATTATTATATTTACAGTGGGGCACGAGGTAGCGTAGTTGGTTGAGGCACTATGCTACAAGCCGGAAGGTCGCCGGATCGAATCCCGATGAAGTGGATTTTTTCAATTGACCTAATCCTTCCAGCCGCACTATGGCCCTGGGGTTGACTCAGCCTCTAACATAAATGAGTACCAGGAATATTCTTGGGGTTAAAAGGCAGCCGGCGCGTAAGGCTGAAAGCCTTACCGCCATCTAAGAGCCGATTGTCTAGAAAATGTGGGAGCCTCAACATCTCACAACCCTGTGGACCTCTACGGCCTGTTACAGGGATTGCTTTACTTTTACCTTTACCGTTTTTCCTTGCAGTGTTGCCTCTGACTTAATTGTTGCTACTGAATAAACCCGAATATTTTATATTAATTATTAAACTGTAATTTCCCTTATTGCTCTCGTCAATATAAATGAACTATATTATCCCAAAACATGTGCAGTTATGTATCGAGTAACTGTTTTCGAAGCCCTACTTTGCGATATGCTACTATGTACTACTGAAACTGGTGTCATAGGTAAGCCAGTTGGTACGGCAATGGGCTACGGGCTGTACGGCCGGGGGTTCGATTCCCGGCAGGAGTAATAAATTTTTATCTTCTCCACAGTGTCCAGACCTCCTACTGAATTTATACTGGGAGCTCTTTAACCAGAGATAAAGCGGCCGGTGCGTGAAGCTGACCTTTCGACCTCCATTTAATGCCGAGGTCAAGAATGATGGAGCTATACATCCATTCCCCTTACGTCTTCATGGCGTAGTGTTTGATTAAGGGACGGGACTTCACTTTTTCCTTCATATCTCCAAACTAATATTGTTTTGAGGCTTTCGGTTTTGGAAGATTATGGGTGTGGGTAATAAACTGTTGGCGAATGATGTAATAAAGGCACTGAAGTCCCTGTCCCTGCGGCAACCACTTCCAGTACCACTATTATTATCACTACCTTAATTAGGGACGAGATATTTTTCTACTGTCATAATTTCGGTAGTCGATTCCTAGGGTTATCATAAACATGTCGTAATCTAGCAAGGGTACCTGTTCATTTCTAATGATAATACACAAACCACATCAAGATCCTGCTACGGGCTGGACGATCGAGGATCGGAGTTCGAGTCCCGGTAGTGTCAAGAATTTTCTTTTTTTCACGTCGTCCAGACCAGTTCTGGGGCCCACCCAGCCTGCTATCCAATGGGTACCCCAGGGGTAAAGCGGCCGGGCCGTAAAACTGGCCATACACCTCCAACTAATGCCTAGATCAAGAAAATGTGGACCTATACATCCACTTCCCAATACGCCTTCATGGCGCAGTTCTTTATTAATTAAGCATAGGGATAACTTCACCTTTTACACAAACCACATTTGAAATAGTATCACAATTCCGTAATATTTACAAATTCTTAACAATTACACCATGTCAAAGGTTAAATTCGAAATAATTATCAGAATGGGAAGCAAAGAGCCCCCTGAGATGTTGACAGTTAGGCATGCCCGCAAGCATTGCAAGGATGTAATTAGAGAGTAAGTCTGAACTGCTGGAAAGAAGACAAGGAAAAAAGATAAGACTTGCGGAGCAAGGACACAAGAAAACAGCTGACAAATTGTCTGCTGTTACGTCACAGTAATGACATTCGTCAAGTTCATGTCGTTTATACAGTACTGATAGCAGCAGAACTTCACAAATCCTCTTTTCTTTTGAAGTGACTATTTATCTTATTCGTTTGAAAAACATATTCTGCGATCTTGAATCCGTTTTAGATCTTAGTCATGAAGTGACAATGTGACTCCCATTTAAGTATGGCACTGACGGTCCTCGTTTGTAATCCTCTATAGTCCTTCCTACTGAACAGAGGGGTCAATACAAAAATGCTGACTGTTTGTCCTCCAGGTTGGAGCTTGGTCGTTGGGTTGCAAACTCCTCATGGCATCACAGTTGATTAGAGAGCTGTTGTGAAAACGTGTTATATTTTCTGGGATATAAGGCCGTGTAGTCCGTTGAAAGTCAACCGACGCTACGGAGGAAAATATCGCCTCCATCTTCAGGGTTTAAGATGAATCCAAGCAAGAACATAGCATGGCTCTGCTTGCTACGTGCTTCATGTTAGTTTCATGCTTAGATTCTTCGGTCCTGAAAATGGAAGCGACGTGTTCCGCTGAAAATTTGGTTGACTTCCAACCGACTACACGGCGTTATAACCACCGCTGTGAGAATCTCAGGTCCTACTTACTAACATGGTCATGAAATTTCAGGTCCATAAAGGCTGCGAGAATCCTGCCTAGCTGAGGGACTGTTCGATTCTCAAGACATATTGAACTTCGTTAAGTTAGTTACTTATTTGTCTGGTCTCGGCCGTGCCATAGCCCAGGCAGTTAGTCGCTGGCTTCCCCTCGCAGCGGACCCAGGTTCGAGCCCGGGTCAGGTCATGTGGGATTTGTGATGGAGGAAGTGACACTGGAGCAGGTTTTCTCCGAGTTCTTCGGTTTCTCCTGCCAATTCTCATTCCACCGACTGCTCCCCATTCATCATCATCTACCATCCGAGGCTGGTACAAAAAACCAATTAGTGGCTGATGTACAAAGTGGGCTCAGTCTCACCCCACCCCAAGAAAATAAAAGAAAATAGAAGACAGAACTAGTTGCCTGGTGGAGAAATTTCAAGACAAAGTAATGCAATGGAAACGCGCGCAAGTGTGAAATATAGGACTACACTGAAAGTGATTACTAAATGTTGTAATTATTACAGTACTTATTAAATTCTAAAAGGTTCTGACGGCGGTGTATAACAGACATACTTTTCCCGCCATCCGTTGCTCTAGAAAATAGAAAACATGACGTCTTGGAAACTGGCTATGTTTCCGTCCTCAGTTCAAAGAGGGGAGAAGACACCTACTCAGTTGTACCCCGTAGAAAGAGTTAATCTCAATCTCTGGTCCAGATCCAGTTTCCGAAACGTCGTGTTTTCTATTCTCTAGAATACCCGACGATGGAAAATTCCAAAAACCCAGTAATTCCATATTTTTTGTCGTCTTTGGAAGCCTGGAGGTAAGTGAACATCATAAATCCTTCACAGAAGTCGGTTTGAGTTCTTACGAGAAATTGTTCTTTTCCGTTCACACGAGTATTCATTGGGGTGAAACATAATGTGCACACAAAATGTACAGAATGGGTAAGGCGGGTGCTGTCCTGTCATATCCTTCACTAGCGGTTCCTATACGCAGCATCAGCTGGTTCCGACTTTATACCGAAAGACCCCCCCCTCCCCTTTCCCCCTTAAATAGCGTGTGATAAGGAAGGAGGAGTGACGTGTGAGGCTGCTGCAATCCGGACCGAGAATTGCATATCCGCGTTCGCGTAGGAGCAGCAGCAGGAGCATAACATTAGCATAAGTACGTAGCATAAAAACCAAACGTACGTCACATTCAGTTAAGAATTATTTAAAAGGGAGAGGGACAGTGTAGAGTGGGGTATTTGAGAGTGACCTTTTGCGAGGTCACCCCCTTTAAAAGCTAAGGAAGAAGGAAGGACAAACAGGGCACTTGTAAATGCGACCTTCCAGCCAGCTGACCTTGGATGCAGACTGTATGGCAAGGTCGCGAACAAACTGCGAGAAAGAGAAGGAGATACTGAGGAAATGGTAGGTAATAAACAACAGGCGATTTCTTCAACAACGTGACAAGTCACAGATGTGTGGATCAGTCATTACGTAATCTGTGAACATGAAACCATGAACGACGAGTTTTGGAGAAATTTTCGATTGTTTGACAATACACAGTTCTCCCATGCAGTCTGAGGGTAAAGCACAATTTGACAATATCTCGTCTGCACACTCGCCTAGTTATGTAAAAGGTCCTCGGTTCGAACCAAATATGTCACTAAAAACAAAAATAAAAAATTAATTAATTTTTTATTTATTTACGTGCTTCCTCAACAGCGTGAAGGCAAATTATAAAGTAAACGCGGCCAAAATACGAAAACAAAAAACGAGAGAGAATATATATGAAAATAAAAAATAAAACAAGACAACCTGGATCATCTAGAACTCTAATTAACTCCGTGGCTATAGTCTGCAAGCGAACTAGACCGACCGAGCACGCCGCTTGTCGGCGAAGTTAATGCCAACTTTAGTGGATAAAGAGTGTCGCGTGGTTAGCGCAACGAATCCCCACGGCCGTTAATTTCGGTTTTAAGCCACTACTTTTCAATTCAAGTAGCTCCCCAATTATCCCCACGAGGCGGAGTCTGAGTAATGGGTCTGGAACGGGGTCCTATTAAAATTTAGATAAATGCAATCGCGCCAACAATTTTGCGGCGATTATACACTTAATATTTTAATAATTGACAAGTACTATTATAAAATATAATCAAGAGAAACAATTTTGGTTCCATTACTTTAAGAGGTAACATCGAACAATGAAGGGCTCTAATATACCGAGCAGGAACTCGAAGCCCAACAGTTCGCAAAAGAATTTGGAAAGAAAATCTCTCAATATAGTAACTGATCACCTGAGAATTGGCGCTTAGACAATCTTAGAAGAATTGTGTGTATCAGATACGCCTCAGAGAGTGGGGCAATTCTCAACACGATATTCGTATAAAATGAATTAGTCTGGATGCGGAAGAAAGCCCCATCGGACAGCAAATCCTGTCTTTTACAATACGGACTTTATA
This sequence comes from Cryptotermes secundus, assembly GCF_002891405.2. Classification (NCBI taxonomy): domain Eukaryota; kingdom Metazoa; phylum Arthropoda; class Insecta; order Blattodea; family Kalotermitidae; genus Cryptotermes; species Cryptotermes secundus. The sequence goes on from NW_019725845.1 coordinate 1,521,508, forward strand.
CTCGTGGTTTGGGATGAGAAACTCTTAACATGGTGCCGGTTATATTTCACATTAATGAAGCCGGATTCAGTAAGCTGGAAGACATCGTGCATTCTATCCTACTGACGGCACATCTAACCTCAAGCTTAATAATGTTGCCTCCCATTCCTCAAGTACACGATTTGAGTCTCGCCAGGGGCCGAATATCTTTACGGAGACTCTTCTTCCCACGCTTTTTGCTTTAAGCCGGGACAGGGAATTCGGTATAGCGACTGGCTACGGGCTGGACGGACAATGGGCCGGAGTTGGAGTCCCGGTAGGGACAAGATTTTTCTCCTCTCTACGTCGTCCAGACCGGCTCTGGGGCCCACCCAGCCTCCTATCCAATGGGTACTTTGTGGGCTTTTCCCCCTGAGGTAAAGCGGCCGGGGCATGAAGCTGACCACTCACCTCCAACTAGTGCTGAGGTCAAGAAAATGTGGATCTATACATCCACTCCCCCATATGCCTTCATGGTGTAGTTCTTAATTAGTTAAGCACAGGGACAACTTTACCACAGTGAGAGGTTTCGTCCGCTCACCAGGTACTTCTCCGGGGTAGAGAAGAGGTAGACCTCTACTCGAATGGCTGTTGTGACAATTTAATTTTACTGGACTTGAAGTTTTCTAGTATGTGATATCGTGTCACCAACATTCCTTCGAAACGTCGGTGAAATTCTGATGAATTGCTTGGCTTCACTCACTGAAATATAATATTCTTTAATTTTATATCATTTCGTATGCGTCCACTATAGCCTCTCGTTTATCCGAAGCTAAACTTTATCAAAATTATTTAAATTATCCGTCTCAAAAATAAACCGTTACATGATATAATTTTAATAAGACCTACAGCTCATATTTCAAATATATGTTGATAAAAAATCATTTAATGAAATATGATAAAGGAAAAATCACGTGACTGTACGTTATCTGCAGCACACGTTTAGTGTGAGCCATTCCATCTTCGCGTAGCTAGTCCATGTGACCTTGAGCGCCGGCGGCCATGTTGATACACAACAGTAGAGGAAGACCGCTGCCACTACCGTGCAGGAGCTGAGAGAACTGGAGGTCAACTTGGCTAATCTGTCCCACATCATGTCCGACTCGCGACAAATCAGCTACGCAGATTTCTAGATTTTCGCTTCTGGTCCATCACTGACTCATTTTGTAATTGGATTAGCTCTGCCACGATGGATTTTATGTGCAATAAATGAACATTAATATCAGTGAGACATGCGAATATGAAAGAATGCATTTGGAAAAAAAAATATGTACATAGGCCTATTCCAGGGGGGGGGGGCACAATGGGTTTCGTCTAAAATAAATGAATAGTAGAATCAATGACTGTATACAGAATATCAAAAACCACACTTAGAATATGTGCTTTATAATGAGCTGTAACAACGCCTGCCTCGTATTCCTGAAATCCCTATTTCGAATCTCTACCGGAGATCCTTTATTCTGATCAAGTTTCCCTCTTCGACACTGCTACTAAATTTAAAATACATTAATATCGGCCGTTTCCTTCCACATTGTCTTCAATTCGTCATTCACTATCATCTCACAGCTTGACACTATATAACCTATTCAGTTGTAAAAACATCGTTATATAATCCAGGAGTCGATCAAACAAAGCACTTCGTTGCTGTAAGCACACAGATTTAAAGTTCTGTACTGTTAAAAGTATAATCCCTGGTGAGCCGGGATAGCGTAGTCGATATAGTGATTAGCTACTGGATGGACGACCGAGGGGTCGGAGTTCGAGTCCCGGTAGAGTTAAGAATTTTCATTCCTCCATTTCGTTCTGACCGGCTCTGGGGTTCGCCCAACCTCCTATCCAATGGGTACCGGGGGCTCCTTTCCCGGGGGTAAAGCGGCCGGGACATGAAGCTGATATTCACCTCCAACTAGTGCCGAGGTCAAGAAAACGTGAGTCTATACATCCACTGCTCCATACGCCTTCATGTCTTAGTGCTTATTTAGTTAAATATAGGGACAATTTTTATCATTTTTACTTTTTATATAGTTGTGGAGACTGAGTAAAAACCACGAAAGTTTTTCACGGTTACTGATATCTATTGTGGCTACAATAATAAGAATATTCTGGCACGTATATCTGTAACAAGAAAGTATGCGGCAGACGTGGAGACTGAAATTACGAGTACGTAAGTGTAAATATGTATGTATGAGGATATTACAGGCTGGTGGATGCAGATGCAGATGGGAGGAAAAAAAATAGACCTCACAGGAGTATGAGACTGTAGATTGGATTCATCTAGCCCAGGACTCGGACAGGTATTTGGCTTTTATGATCACGGTAATGGACTTTCCGCCTACATAAAAGGCGTGAAATTTCTTGACAGCTGAGCGACTGCCAGCTACTCTATCCCGTGGAGTTAAACTCCATCTCGAAAATACTCATTACCCGGGTAAGTCAGAGTTAGCAGAGATCCAAATTGGGCTCTGCAGCGTATTATCTGGAGTTGAGCAGTTGAGAGTGGAGGAAGCAACTGAAGTGAACCAGGGATACAGAGGGTCGCCTGTGAGGATGTCAACTGTGATGTAGAAGACTTTACATGTGCGACGGTGCATACACCAGTGGATTAGAAGATCTTGTGTACGTAAGTCAGCGATAGAGCTGTAATTTGAGTGTAATTGCGTGTAACCAAGCTGTCAATAAATCCAAACATCCGAACTAGAACCCATCATTTCGTCACGCGTACCCCCCTACACGTGACAATAGCTTCACTTATTGGCTGCTCACAACGTTATCCTTCGATTTAATTTGGGCCTCTCCAATAAATTTATCTCAGTTATTGTTAATCCCTGGCCTTCACGGTTTTAGCTGTGAAGGTGGGGACATCCGAACACACAATCTAGAACAAGCAGGAGCTCATAGTAAGCAAACAGATACAAGGTCAGTAATATTCCGCGCTGTTAGAAAAACGCATGCTCTTCAATAATTACGTAACTTTCATACTAAAGGCTCAATTTTGCGATCACAGAAACTGGGGAAATAGCGGGGAAGTGTGGTGCAGTGCTGTCAATACACAGTGACAAAAATATCTTTGAGGGTGCGTCAACAACAGTATCGATATTACGTATCGAAATAAATATGTTACCAATTTCGTGAAGATTGGTAATACAGTTTAGCACTTATACGCCGTGTTCCCTACCAGCGACATATTGGCTGGACTCGTTGAGCACACAGAACTTTTCTTTCGTAATGTTGCCTACTGAAAGCGTGACGTAATCTCAAAGATGTTTTAGGCAGAGTTATAACCGCTGTGCCAGGCAAGCATTCTTTGCAGAGCCGCAAAACTGAGTCTCGAACTGCAAATTCACTGCCATCTGTCAGATTCCGCCGCAGACCTTGGATTTGGCGTTAAAATAATTCTATTGAATGACTGAAATTATAAATGTAAATTTTCTCGCTGTTTTGTATGGTTGCGGAACTTGGTCTCTGATATATAGGGAGAAACATGGACTGAGAGTGTTGCAGAACAGGATGCTGAGCAGAATACTTGAATCGAAGAGGAATAAAATAATACAATGTTGGAGAAAATTGCACAATTAGGAGTTTCACAGCTTGTAATCTTCGGCAAATATAATTAGAACGGTCAAATCAATAAGCATGAGATGAGCATGGGATGTAACACGCATGGAGAATAAGTGGATTGCATGTAGGGTTTTGATGGGAAAGCCAGAAGGAAAGAAACCACTAGAAAGACCTACACATAGGTGGAAGGATAATATTAAATTGGATATTAGAGAAATAGAATGGGGTGGTATGGATCGGATTAATCTGGCTCAGTATAGGAACCAGTGGCGCGCTGTTGTGAACACGGTAATGAGCCTTCGGATTCCATAAAATGTTGGAAAGTTCTTGGTTGTGGCTACTGTAAAATGACTCACCTCCAAGGAGTTAGTTAACATGGTAACAATTGCATGCAATTCCATCCGAGTACAACTGAATAACTTTAAGAAAATTCGACGACAATCCAGTCTGTATAGTAGTGTATAGATGATTATGGGATTAGTGTTATATTCGATATACTCGTGAGCAGCGAAACAAACTATTCATTGCCTTATTCAGAAGAGCCCGCAATATTTTGTGGGGCATCTACCCTGACGGATTAGGCTCTCTGGTTGTTCCCATTCAAAATTAATTCTGAAATTGTGGATCTTGCAAACAGTCGGTAGGACTCCTCGGACGGGGGATCAGACCGACGCATGGCCGCTACCTACACAGAATAAACGCAGATATCCATGCCTGGAGTGGAATACGAACCCACGATCCCAGTGCTTGAGTGGGCGAAGACTTTTCATGCCTCATACCGCGTGGCAACTGTAATCGGCTTTTGGGTGGAATATGACTAAATTATGACCGAACAATTTTGTAGTAATTAACGCATATTTCTTCAGGAAGAAGCGTAAGTGCCTTCTAACAAACAATTTAATGATCAAGACATTTATCTACCAAGACATCTAAAGAAGAGCTGTCTAGCAGAGGCCCTGCAAGAAAAGCGCTTGTGGTTCTGAAGAGTCTTTGAAGTGACTCAACAAGTGCTGCAACCTATCGTAAATGTCGCCTAGCGCGCCACAGTTCTGGACATCCGTGTCTAGACGCGCACAAAGAACACATGAGATTTGAGGTTTTCACGGCGGTGACTATGAAGAAAGCAATCTTCTGGGATGTGGAACCGTGTAGATGTGGTGTTAACCGACGTTTCGGAGGAACGTATCGCAGTCTTCTTGGACCGGTTCTCACGGTCTCTTCGCTTGCGGATTTATTATTTTCCCTTCTATCCTGAAGATGGAGGCGATACGTTCCTGCGAAACGTCGGTTAACACCACATCTACACGGTGCCACATCCCAGAAGACTGCTTTCTTCAAAGAACACGTTGTTTCGAGACACAAACACCAGTACATTTATACGTACGTTGCCAACTTAATTATTCCATTTTCTTGTACAGAATTGAAGGTCAGGATTTATGCAGCACGATAGTTAAGGTTAAAAGTACAGAGACCAGAAAGTGAAGCAAAGACAACAACCCGCCGTACCGATATGGAGTTTTCTGTTTACAGCTTATCCTTGAGGAAATACAAACACGTGTTTAAATTATTACGTGATTAGCCGTAAGAAAATGTAAATTCCACTTGACTTCCAGCACATAAAGTCGTTAGAACAATTACGACGAACAGAAGGACATGCATAAACAAACGCCTATGATTTTACATTCTTAAGTGACGTTCTTTATTAGGACGCTAATTGTGTAATAATGGAATGGCGTGAAAGGAAATGTGTACTTCATTGTCTGCTCTACTATAGTGAAGCATTGAAGTTAATGGCGCAAGTACCACTTTTAAATGTTGTTAAAAATATGGAGATTCCGGGAGCAGAGTGCAGATCAGAAATGCTATGAGGTACAGCGCCCTTTGACTGCTCTTACAAATAAAGAACTACCTCAAATGGAGCGTTGAAATTAATGGGGAAGAAAACTGGTGCTTTATTTGCAGAGCGAATGCTTTTCAAAATACTAAAGGGAATTTACCTTTAATTAAATACACCACTACTTCATGTATAAGGAGCTGGGATAGGGTAGTCAGTATAGCGACTGGCTACGGGCTGAGGGGTAGGAGTTCGAGTCCCGGTAGGGTCAAGAATTTTCTCTTCTGCACGTCGCCCAGGCCGGTTCTGGAGTCCACCCAACCTATCTAATGGGTACCGGGGTTCTCTCCCGGGGGTAAAGCGGCCAGGGCGTGAAGCTAACCACGCACCTCCAGGTAGTGCAGAGGGCAAGAAAATGTGGGTCTGTACATCAATTCCCCCATACGCCTTCATGGCATAGTGCTTAATTAGTTAAGCACAAGGACAACTGTACCTTTTACCTTTACTACTTCGTGAATATTATTCTTTCAAAAATTATATCAGAATTAATGAAAATGATAAAGCAGTCCTTTTACTTTTGTCTGGTTTTGAAGAAAGACTGTTTTATGAGCCTACTTCTATTTAAAAAATAAAAGAGGCTTATGCGATCACCATGTTCTTTATATGTTCGTGTGTCTGCGTACCCCCCACTTACTACCTTTGAATGCTTGAACCAGTCTTTACGAAACTTTGTATGTATAATATGGTAACTGAACCAATCTCAGGGGCGTAATTAATAAATCCCTCTCACCTGTCCGTGTACCTGTATGTGTATCTCTGCTATCGTTGCTAGGCAACGGCTAAGTAAACACGATATTGCGGCAACTTATGCGCACACTACAATAAAACAATTGCTGGACGTCGTTTTCTATACGGCCCGTGTCGTATCAAAGGAAGGTAGGCGGTTAGTTCATCCCAGAACTTCTGTTTCATGCAGGATGTTATAACTTTTGAGTTTTTAATGGGCCAGTAATACTCAGTGTACGTAATAAAGGTTAAGACTGAAGAAACAGTTCTGTTACTTTGACGAGTCTATGTGAAACTTATTATTTATTACAAAACAACAAAAACAAATNGCTTTGACGAGTCTATGTGAAATAGTCTATGTGAAACTTATTATTTATTACAAAACAACAAAAACAAATTCCGTGGTTTTAGTCCGCAAGTGAACTATACCGACCGAGCGACCGCCGCTTGTCGGCGAAGTTAGTGCCAAATTTAGCGTGGTCACGTCACGTGGTCAGCGGAAAGAATCCCCATGGCAGTTAATTTCGGTTTTCTAGACTGTAGCCGCTATTTACTTGAAATAGCTCCTCAATTATCCTCACGAGGCTGACTGGACCCCGTTCCAGACCCACTACTTCTGAGAAAATCTGCTAACGCTGGAAATCGAACCCGGATCTCTGGATCTGTAGCCAGGAACACTGACCACTAGACCACAGAGGCGGTCACGTATTACTTATTATTAGTTTGGAACTTTTTTTATTGTTAGTTTCAAATAAACCAAAATACTGCAGGCAGAGCACTGTGTTTTTTTGGCTTCATGGAGTGGATTCCTTTGTAAGAAGCTAATAATCTTACAGCTACACAGTCACTTCCCCTTCTTTGTGGAATCGGGCTCTTCAGTGCCGCGTTCAGATCATAATATGCATTGTACCCTCAAAGTGACGTGAACCAAACGTGAAGTATCAGAACTTTCCTTCTGAATCGTAAGACAGGCTATGAACCAACCTATTGATACTGGTTCACAGCTTACATGTTACGGATAATTTGAAGTTGCCATGGCGATGTGGATTTGTGAGACAAGGAAGAATTATGTAGTCTGGATATAACACCGTGCAGTCCGTTGAAAGTCAACTGACGTTTCAGGAGGAAAATGTCGCCTCCATATTCAGGGTCGAAGAACAAGCCAATAAAGAAACCAACGTAAAGCAGGTAGCAAGCAGGGCGTGCTCCTCTGAAACGTCGGTTTACTTTCAACGCACTACACGGCGTTACATTCCAGAAGACAGTAAATCTTCATAACACCGCTGTGCGAACCTCAAATCCTACATTGTGAGACTACGACAGTATTCGTGTTACTACGTTAAAGGACTGAAATTAAATTGAATTCTTAAAATAGATAAGCTTAGGCAACGACACCACAAAAATGGGTCTGTATTGCAGTGTTACAAAATTGATTTTGCTGCTTTATAATAGGTGTGAATTTTTGGTTATATAGGTAAAGGTAAAGTTGTCTTTGTGCTTAATTAATTAAGCACTACACTATGAAGGCTTATGGGGGAGTGGATATATAGACCCACATTTCTTGACCTCGGCACTAGTTTGAGGTAAGTTGTCAGCTTCACGCTCCGGCCGCTTTACCCCCGGGGAAAGAGCCCACGTACCCATTGGATAGGAGGTTGGGTGGACCCATAGAGGCAGTCTGGGCGAAGTGGAGAAGAGAAAATTCTTGACCCCACCGGGACTCCAACTCCGACCTCTCGGTCGTCCAGCCCGTAGCTAGTCCCTGTACCGACTGCGCTATCCCGGCTCCTTTTGGTTATGCAAAGTGATTACAAATTATTGTTGGTATTTACATGGTCTATAAAGGGAAACTCCGACCATAAATTGTGATCACTCTGTAGATCTTAGGGTGTATATCCATGAAATAAGCTCGTTTTATCCCGAGTTATGGAGCCGATATAGCGACGGGCTACAGGCTGGACGACCACGGATCGATTCCTGGCAGGTGCAAGTAATTTTTGTCCACAGAATCCAGACCGGCTGTGGGGCCCACCCAGCCTCCTATCCAGTGTGTACCGGTGGGTCTTTCCCCGGCGGTAAAGTGGCCGGGGAGTGAGCCTACCTCTTAACTCCATATAATTCCGGGGTCAAGAATGGTGGATCTATACCTTTACTCCAGTTTATTTCTTCATGACGTGGTGCTTAATCGATTAAGCCCCGAGGCAACTTGCCTTCACATCCTGAGTTAAGTTACAGTTATTCTCACTTCACTTGATATTAAATAACAGCTCAGAATATGTAGGTAGCATCGCGGTCGTGGCCTAACCTGAGCTACTAACCCTGTCTGGAGAAACTGAGAAAGTAACACGAGATAAACCTGAAGATGCCTAGAACATATGAAGGTGGGATACTGCCCGCTTGACCGCGACTATTGCAAGAAAGTTAGAGCATCAGCATCATCTCGTGAAGTTCTCTCTTTCCTCGTTCTATTCCTTGCAGCAGTATACGCACTTGTAACGGAAAAGCAATATTTCATCCTCACTGTATTTTACACAAGGAAAACAGACAACATTCCTTAAAACGTGAAGTTACTTCGTCGATGAAGCCACAAAGTACATTCAAGTTTTATTTGAAAATGAAAGTTTAAATCATTGTTATTTCGCGTTGCTTGTGCTGAAATACGTTAAGCTGTACCAGACACCGAGGCTAGTTTTGGTCCTGATTTTTCGTAAAATCGCCTGAATCAATGTTTCTCAATCAGTGGAACGCGTTCCGAAGTGGGAAGTGGCGGCGACTGTGCGGTACGTAACGTCTCGAATATAAGAACGTAATCACACATAATTTCGGTCACGGTAGCCGAGCGATCTAAGGCATGTACTGTCTTCGCTCGCTTGGAAACCGGGATCGTGGGTTCGAATCCCACTCAGGGGATGGATGTTTAGTTTGTGTGTCTGTCTGTGTGTGTGCGCGCGCTTTTCTGTGTTTGTGTACAGGTAGAGGCCTTACGACGAGCTGATCACCCGCCCAAGGAGTCCTACCGAATGTGTAAGATCTAGAAAAACCGAAGTGAACGGAGAAGTTCATGGAGGTAGGCCTAGGCCCACTGGGGCTGTAGTGCCAAGGAAAAAAAATTACACATAATCCTTCCTGTATTCCAGGAAACTTTATCTCTCTACTGCGCAACATTTTCCTGTCGTATATCTTATAAGCGTCCCAATAAAATTATTCAAGGTTAGTGTTATCAGTACAATATTGTCACGTGTTATGTGTGACTATAGACGATGCTTTGAATTGGATATTCGATTTATTGACCACTTTCAGGTCGTAACACAACTCCACCATTGTTGACCTTGGCACTAGATGGAGGTGAGTGGTCAGTTTCACGCCCCAGCCGCTTTACCCCCGGTACCCATTGGATGGGCCCCAGAGCAGGTCTGGACGCTGTGAGAGAAACAAATCTCTTGTCCCTGATGGGGAATCGAACCCAGACCGTCCAGCCCGTAGTCCATCGCTAAACCGACTGAGCTATCCCGACTCCTACGCAGGACAAGAAAATGCGTAAATGGTTGCACACGGAGGAGAATCGAAACTCTTGCGTAGTTCAAGTTTCGCTTTCTCACGAATTCTCAATTTCCGGTTTTATACATGTTTTATTTTGGATCACTCGGACAGGGCGGGTTCAACCGGCTTTCATCCTTTCACTTTCCGATTGAGCAGAAAGCAGGCATGCCGAGAGGTCAGTGGCCAGGCGCAGCCAGGCGGCTACGTGCGACACGGACAGGAAGCGGGTCTTTGGGTCAAGGACAGCAACGAGCCTCCAGCAAGTGAAGGGGAGTAGCGATGCCGGGAACACACAAACACAGCACCCACTCCCGCCTGCCAGTTCGCCCGTCTCACGGTTCCGCTACGTCACTGCTCTTGTTCGTGACGGGTGGAGCGAGGCATTAAACCTAGAAATGTCATGAGATTTCGATGAATGAACCCAAGGTAAANAGCATTCACTTCCGAAAAGAAAACCTAGAAATGTCATGAGATTTCGATGAATGAACCCAAGGTAAATACTAAGAAATTGTCTTCGAAGTTGCAGAATAAAGAAATGGTTATGCCTACTTAGCGAGACCAATATGTTCAACAGCGTTAAAAGAAAGAAGGCAATTCTGTAACCAAGTTACCAAGTAAATATTCAAACATAACTGAATACGAGGAAGAGTCAGTAAATAGGTCACATAGGGAATTAAAACAGATGTCATGGACGTAATAGGTTTTCTGTGTTTACCACTAGGAGCAGCACAGTCCAGCTTCATGACAGTCTAGGTAGCAGATGGGCATGCACATGTTCAGAGGCTGGTTTCAGTAGTCAAAATGACGACCGTGCTTGTCGAGTGGTTAGGGGAGAGTCAGTAAATAAGTCAAAATTGATACAAAACGCAAAACACGTCATATTTGAACATGAAAAAAAAAACGTATATTTCTCGACAAATCCTCCGCCAACATTGAATCACTGGTCCCATCATTTTACCGGTGCGTCAAAACCCGAAGCATAGAAGTCTTTTCACTGTTGTATCAGCCACTTCCGCACCTGGTCGGACATCATCTGCGACTTTCGAACGTCATTGAGGAATTTCTTGTCCCCAGTTGTGATCCACTTCCCACCGTAACCAAGAAATATTTCTTGATGAATATCCTTTGCAGTGGGTCCTTTTGAGCACAGAAAAACTCACAACAGAACCCTGATCTTCGGTAGTATACCCCTCAAGTACCGTCGCCCTTTTGGCTTCAGAAATCAGCCTCCGAACAGGCGCATGCGCGTCTGCTACCTAGACTGTCATGAAGCTGGACTGTGCTGCTACCTAGTGACACACAGAAAACTTATTACGTCAATTACAGCTGTTTTATTTCCATTTATGGCCTTTTTACTGACTCCCTCGTATTTCAAAATTCCCAGCGGTGTTCTGTGCAGTTTCTTAAACTTACTACTTTGGGTCTGCATGTGAAAGCCAGTTAAGGAAAAACGAGTATTTTATCAGATAAAACAAGAAAAATTTATCGTCATAATCGCCATTGTCATGCTATCAGCACTAAGTTTTGTGCATTTAGACCCGTTCAGACTCCTCCGCCGCAGTTTTGAAGTCCAATGTGGCTTCTCCATTTTGTCAATATAATTCACTATCTCGGATTTGAGGTTCTCACACCGGTGGTTATGGAGGGTGCTATCTTGTGGGATATAACGCCGTGTAGTCCGTTGAAAGTCAACCGACGTTTAGGAGGAACACATGCCTCCATCTTCAGGGTAAAATAAGCCGAGCAAGATAACAGCGTAAAACGAGCTGACAAGCCGGCTTGCCACATTGCTCGGCCATACGTTCCTCCTAAAGTCAGTTGACTCTCAACGGACTACACGGCGTTTCATCCCAGAAGATAAAAAAGGTAAATAGGTAAAGATATCCCTGTGGTTAACTAATTAAGCACTAAGCCATGAAGACGTACGGTGGAGTGGATGTATAGACCCACAGTTTCTTGACCTCGGCACTAGTTGGGAGTTGAGTGGTCATCTTCACGCCCCGGTCGTTTTACCCCCTGGGAAAGAGCCTCCTTTACCGATTGTATAGGAGGTCGGATGGACCCCAGAGACGGCCTGGACGATTGGAGGAATGAAAATTCTTGACCCTACCGGAACTCGAACTCCGACCCCTCGATCGTCCAGCCCAGAGCCAGTCGCTGTGCCGACTGAGCTATCCCGGCTCCCTTTCCAGAAGATGGTACTCTACAATTCAATATCTGTTGTGGTACAGCGGTCGCAACGAGGCCGGGAGAGCTATTAATTAGTCACAAACGTTCAAACATTGGTTAAGAGAAGCAGTGTTTGTGGCCAGGATCAGGGANGACTCGAACTGCGACCCCTCGATCCTCCAGCCCAGAGCCAGTCGCTGTGCCGACTGTGCTATCCCGGCTCCCTTCCCAGAAGATAGTACTCTTCAGTTCAGTATCTGTTGTGGTACAGCGGTCGCAACGAGGCCGGGAGAGCTATTAATTAGTCACAAACGTTCAAACATTTGGTAAGAGAAGCAGTGTTTGTGGCCAGGATCAGGGACTGAAGTGGACTGGAAGAACGTCACTAACAAGCTGCCGCAGCTGAACATATGACAAAAAAAGAAGCCTTGGGCTCAGCGTATGCTGACTGTGCAGGAAGTGGCTGCATTTTATTTCCTCCTGCGTGAAGGCAGTTCAAGGACACAAAAGGAAGCTGTAATTCGAGATAACCGCATGTGGCCGGAGTAACAACGTGGCACGACGGAAGAACGGGGAAATATCGGTCCGCGTCCTCCAGAAATTCCACTGCAAACTTGTCTTTACTCTGTTTATGAATCTATTTTTAACTGTTTATCTGACAGCAAGATTATTTGTGGTAATGTACACAAGATCGGAAATGTGCGCTCAAGTATCTGTACTTTCCAGATACCTTGAGATGTTTAGCCTACTTTCCATATTTAAAAAAAAGGCTTATTCGATCACCATGCTGTCTGTGTATCCCCGCATATCAACTTTTGAATGCTTGAACCAATCTATACGAAACTTGGTATGCATGTCATGGCACGTGATCCCATCTCAACTGCGTACGTCATAAATCCCTCCCATAAATCTCTGTGCCTACATTTGTATCCTATTATCGTTGTTGGGCAACGGCTCGGTATAAGTATTGCCGCTGAAACGAACACACACATAACAATAGAATAACTGTTGGATGCGTCGTTTTCTATACGGTCCATGTTGTACCAAAGGAAAGTAGGAGATTAGTTCTTCCCAGAACCTATTGTTTATATTTCAAAAACGCTGATGTTCGTTTACTACGGTTGCAGAAATATTATTGCCTATATGACCCTGTAGTTGCAGAGCTAATCTCGCAACAGAAATACATTGCAAACGTGAAACCGTGATACAATCTCTGCCTAAGCATCATGCTATGCTCCGCAAGCTTTAGTTTTTACTAGCAAAGCACGGGTACACTGTACCCATCTGATGAAGGCTGGGTGAGTCCAAAAACTGGTCTCGACACAGTGACAAAGGAAATATATATATATATATATACTGCGATGTCATAAAATACAGCCCGAGAATAGAGGAATCACACAGACACGATACATGTATATGCGTTGCTCAATATTTTTGTTATATATTGTGACGTATTTGCGCTATGCGGGACATCCTCCCCCCCTTCCAGCGGTGACGTAACAGCATCGGAACAACTGCCGCTGCTACGGTAACAGGCCAGTAAACACTCCGTCGCCTCCCGCGGTGACGTAACAGCACTTCCCATTGTGACGTAACAGGGGACACCGCGGTTGCTACGTAGCAATAAACAACTCTTGGCAGCGTTCCCCAGCAACGACTTTAAACACGACGTTACGCAACAGTGGTAGCTATCACGTAATTGTTTTCTGTGTTGTCAGTGCGGAAGCTACATAACGAGGAGAATTCGTCGGAGTAACCAGTCAGTTGCAGTCTAGCATTCGCCGGAGTGAATGGAAGCAGGAGAAGTAACTGTGATACTGCCGATGGNTTGCAAAGACGAGTCACGTGTTTGAAAACCAGCATCAATTGGCCGCGTTAACACTGAGGAGTGTTCAAGACGATGAATTACTTAAAATGGAGACAGTTCAGAAATTAATTTGCATGGCTGCGTATAATCAGTTCTTGAGCCTTTGCGGATTAGGCCTTCTGTCCTGTCCCAATTCACAATTAACTGCTGAAGCGATTCAGCTATAAATAAGTGATAAACAACTTGGATAGGGATCAGCTCTACGCAAGACTTTTACTCCGTGGCATTAGTCCGCAAGCGAACTATACCGACCGAGCGACCTCCGCTTCTCGGCTAAGTTAATGCCAACTTTAGACTTCTATCTATATAGAACGCAAACACAAAAAACAGTGGATTTACATCCATGCCCTAAAATGGGATTAAATCGCACAGAGCCAGGGTTCGGGCGATCCAGGACAGACCCAGACCGTGAGACCACTGCGATCAGACTACCAAATTTTGTACGACTATTCAATTACAGGTTAATGTAAGACACATGGAACAGAGGACCTAAAACAAACAAAACAAATTCCGTAGTTTTAGCCCGCAAGCGAATTATACCGACCGAGCGACCGCCGTTTGTCGACGAAGTTAGTGCTAACTTTTAGCGGATACAATGTGTCGCGTGGTCAGCGCAACGAAACCCCCACGGCCTTTAATCTCAGTTTTCTAGACCGTAGCCGCTATTTCCTTGAAATAACTCCTCAATTATCCTCACGAGGCTGAGTGGACCCCGTTTCAGACCCACTCCTTCTCAGAAAATCTGGTAGCGCCGGGAATCGAACCCGGACCTCTGGATCTGCAGCCATGAACTCTGATCACTAGACCATAGATGAGACAAAAAGGACCTAATTAGGCAATAAATAAATTTCTATCGTCTTACAATAAAAATTTGAATTTAATATCTTGGTACCTCAGAGACGAAACACGTGTGAACGGCAGAGGTGAAGGAAAGTAAAGGAAGAAAAAGTACAAGCGACCTGTCACGCTGTCAGTTAGCAAGAGCGTTTAGCAAACAGGTTGTGTTGTACCACCAAGAACACTATGAACAAATTAATCTAAGTACAATCTAAATGCAAGATTCTTACAAGTCTAATGGGTAAGTGTAAGTTAAGAACATTTAACGAGGCTGCGCAGGTGCAAAATGTCGGGAGATGGTAAGATTATTATTAATGGCAAATACACAGTTCTTCTACTGTTGCGCTCATTCGCTTCCGCGGGAATGTGTTCACCGAGCCGTTGCCTAGCAATGAACTATTACAGCTTTCAGGCGTCATATCACAATATGGTATGTAAAGAAGCATACTGTCTTCTGGCATTTGACTTCATTTTGTCTGGTACATGAAATATACTTCAGTGAATAAAATAATTACTCTACTTCACTTTAAGATTGAATTGACAAGTGTCTTTAGCCAACTGCAAAATCCTACCAGCACTCACCCGTTACCCATCTACGGCAAAATCTAGATTTTAAGAAACTGATCGGAAAGCAAGTCAGATATATTAAGGCCGCGCCATAGCTCAAGCGGTTAGTCGCTGGCTTCCCACCGCGGCGGCCCGGGTCTGGTCAAATGGAATTTGCGGTGGACAAATTGGCGCTGGGGCACGTTTTCTCCGAGTACTTCGGTTTCCCCTGCCAATCTTCATTCCACTAATTGCTCCACAATCACCCTCACCTATTATCTGGGGCTGGTACAATAGGCCAAAAGAGGCCGCAGTACCCCACTAGCAGTAAAGAAAATCAGATATATTAAATAATTTTACAAAAATATAGAAGGACCTACTCAAAACAGAAAAGTGCGGTCAGCGCTTAAGGAAATGTAAAGAATAGTTCATAGCAGACAGGCCTAAGGTTTATTGAGCTCAGTCGGTAAAGTGATAGAATACTGGATAGATAGCCAGAGTATCTTCTCCGACAAAGACAATATGACTTTAATCTATTCTAATTTCCTATCATAAATGGAAATTGTCGTTATGTGCATCGTCTTGTTCTTGTAGGTAAGTCAATAGGTAAGATACAAATGGATATAGAACTTAAACAAATAAGAGTACTAATTTGAAAAATTCTTTTATTTCTCAATATAATCGCCCTGTACATTGAGGTACTTGTCCCATTGTTTCACACGCCCCTGAAATCCAGCAGCATAAAATTCTTTGGGCTGCTGTCGGAACCAGGCGGTGAATCCCCTTTCTACAGCATCACTTTTCTGGAGGATGGTGTCACCTTAACATTTTATTTGGCAGGCGACGCAGGATGTTTCCACTGCATTGACGCACGCTTTGTCTCGGGCTGGTAATGGTGAACCCAAGACTCATCAACTGTGACACTTCGGGCTAGCATATCGTGTCCTTCCATCGTGGTAGCGATAGAGATGCTGTAATGCCAGACCCATTCTTTGCATTTTGTGTTGTGGGGTCAGGATGCGCGGTACCCATCGTGCGCAGACTTTGTGAAAACCTAACCTGTCAATATCCATTTGTAACTTACTTATTGCCTTACCCTCGTATGTTACGCCCTTTTCAACTTTCCAGCCAACTAACCGATTTTTATGATTGATATAAACGTTTTGCCACTGGAAACTAGATCAGTGTTCCGCAACCGGTGTGCCGCGGCACACTGGTGTGCCCTGACAAGGTGAAAGGTGTGACGCGAACTTTTACCTATTGTAAGAAATTAATTGTCGAATTTAATTAGTTTTATTTTATCCCAGTTACTGTGTTTCACATGCTTGTATTTTATTCTCAGCCACTGCACTGATTAAATAAGATGATGCTTGTTTATTCTTTATTACATGCCGTGATTTTTTATGTACAGTAATGTTGTATTCTAAGAAATTAAACATAAATTATTTACTCACAGTTGTTATATCANCGTAGGAACGAAAATATTCTAACTAATATGGTTAACATATAAGGATTTGTAAATAAGCTGAATTTGTGGATACAGAGAATTACAGATGGGTCGTTTGAGATGTCCCCGACTGTATGGTCACTTGCTGACGGCAATAGAGTGGTGATGGACACAATTAAAGAACATTTAGAAATGCTGCAGCAGAAATTCAATAAGTATTTTGGAGAGAGTGTACAAGATTTCGACTGGGTTCGTGATCCATTCGTTGCGAATTCAGAACTCGCAGATTTAAAAGCAGACAGAACATTGAAACTAAAACTTCTCGATGTGCCTTTGGATACGTTTTGGTTGGCAATAAGGAGTGGATACCCGGCTATCTCCGAGATGGCAGTTAATATGTTATTACCATTTTCAACTACATATTTGTGTGAACTGGGCTTCTCGACGTTAACTGAAATTAAGACATCAAAGAGGGAGCGTCTCAAATCCATCGATGAAGAAATGAGACTTCCGTTGTCAACGATTCCACCACGGATCAGTCGCCTGTGTGCAGCTACGCAGGCGCAAGTATCACATTGAAGTTATGAGTAGAATTACTGTAGTCACGTTAATAGTAATATAAGTGTATTTTCTACACTCTACAGTGAATTAAAGTTCATTAATTGTTAATAAAAGCACGAGGCGATTTCTGTTGAATGATAATAAAATAATAATATTATAGTAATAAGTTGATCACCTTACGTATTTATATTAATTGTCTGATACCATGTTTTTTTTTCTTTTTGAGGGGAATAACATTTTGGTGTGCCGTGTTGAGTCATCGATACTTCATGGTGTGCCGCGAGTAGAAAAAGGTTGCGGAACACTGAACTAGATGAAAATGTGTTCCCCTTCATAAGAACGTCTCATACATTATACTGTACAGCTATGCGAATTGGACCGCCAGCACAACAACAGGAAGGACAGCTTCAAGGTGAACACAAAACAGATGTTCTGGTGTCTTTTATTCGTTTATTGTAAGCAGGTGTATGGTACATGTTTCGACCTTTACTTAGATCATCTTCAGACAATTTCCATAAATTATACACTAAGTTACTTGAATTTAGTTGCCCTAATATGGATCCATAATATGCATTTTTTTTGTAGCTGCGATTATTAGCGAACGCACCTCGAAGAATGTCAACAATACACAGGCAAGCTAAAACGAGCAAGAGATACCCTTCCTTTTGTTGTGCTGACCGTCCAATTCTCATAACTACTGAATATACAACAGGATGCAATCCATAAAGTTTATAATGTATGCTTCGCCGACGGTCATTCGAGGCAGCTGTTATGTAGTAATTAGAGTCATAAATTAAGCATTAAGAATAGAAACTTCTCTTTTAGGCATGAACAATGAGTCCAAATACTGCAGTGGCCGTCAGGGATAGGAGAAAGAAGTTAGGTAGGGTGAAGTTGCTATGTATGGAGCTGAAAACCAGGGATTCCCCTCCACACAAATTCTGCGAACTTGCTAGCAGCGCCAGGCTGATTAATGAGGAAAGTGAATGTTCTCTGTCGCCCGTAACTTATGCAGCAAAGTGAGAGTGTTCGCCGCTAAGTAGCTGGACGGACGGACCAGTATGTCGTGATCTCGCCCAGAGCACGATTACTAAAGCGATTATCGACCAACTAACTCCCATGGACCTGAGCCATTCTTGAGAAGCCATCACTTGTGCAGTTGCTGAAGAAGTTCCAAACATTTTATGGAACCCGAAGGTTCATTACTGTGTTCCCTATCCCAAGCCAGTTCAATCCAATCCATACCATTCCATCCTATCTCCCAAAGATCCGTTTAGTATTGTCAACCCATCTACTTCTTGGTCTTCCTAGTGTCTCTTTCCTTCTGGCGTTCCCACCAATATCCTATATGCATTCCTCTTCCCCAATTCGTGCTACATGCCCTGCCCATATCATCCTTCATGACTTGACCATTCTAATTATATTTGACGAGGAGTACAAGTTATGAAGCTTCTCGTTGCCGATTATCGACGCCTGAGCAAGTAGCACTTTCCTTCGTTAAAGTTCCTCTCTGATTAGAAAGAAAATATGAGAAACTTTCAATAGCCTTTCACGGTTTCAATCCATCCGTAAAATTGACAGCTCTGTAGACAAGTTAGATTTTTGAACCATGGTCCTAAGGAACTGTACGATTCTGTCTGAACTGTAGAGGTTATATATGGTCAAAATAAGGTAAAGATAAAAATCCCCTCCCGTGCTTAATTAAATTAAGCACCAAGCCATGGAGTCAGGTGGAGAGGAGGTATAGCTCCACCATTCTTGATCTCGGTACTAGGTGGAGGTGAACAGTCAGCTTCACGTCCCGCCCGACTGGGTGGGTTCCAGAGCCGATCTTGGACCCTGTGGAGAAGGGAAAAATCTCTGCCTGGTATCAAACCCCGGCTATCGAGCACGTAGTCCGTCGTTATACAGACTGACCTAAATCTTTAACTGTAAACACGCAAGAAGATATGGTCTATTTCAAGGTAATGTTCTGGCTTTGCCTCGAAGGGCTGATGAAAATCACAAGTCTTCTTCAGGACACCCGATAATATGAACAAGATTCGATACGCTGCCTCAACATGTTGTCATCGAAGTGAGTGACGTGTTTAGTACGTAGTTCTCCATATCTTCTCTTGTTAAATTGGTCAAAAGCTTTCTGGAGCAGGCCACCATAATGCGCTATGTCTGTAGAGACGTTCACCGCGATATGCAGCACAGAAAATAGCGCTGACGCAATGTGTCATAATGGCGACTGCGCAGTGCAACGTTACTTCAGCTAACAAAATCTCCGACTGGAGTTCACCTACATCTCTGTGATCTCTGCATAAAGCGCATAAAATCAATTTCAGTCCTCGCCGAAAGTTCTTGGCAGATTTCGATTAAATTTGGTACTGGAAAACTTATCTTATATGTTATCAAGAGGATTTAATTTTTGCCCGTCCCGGCTTGATACAATTCCAGCATTACCTAAAGCTACAGACGAAGATTTTCGATTTTATCAAAAACGACTCATAAAAAATAGTGTATCATAACATAAAATGACCGCCTCTGTAGTCTATTGGTCACAGTTCCTGCCTACCGGGTTTGATTCCCGGCGCTACCAGATTTTCTGAGATGTAGTAGGTCTGGAACGGGGCCCATTTAGCCTCATGAGGATACTTGAGGAGTTATTTCAAGGAAATAGTAGCTCCGGTCTCGAAATCCGGGATAAACGGCTGTGGAGATCCGTTGCACTGACCGCGTGACACCCTCTATCCGCAAAAGTTGGCACTAACTTCGCCGACAAGCGGCTGTCGCTCGGTCGGTAGAGTTCGCTTGTGGACTACAGGCGGCGGAGTTTGTTTGTTTTTCATAACAAAATGAAGATCTCGTTAAGATATGGAACTGTTTATTCGAAACCTTTGGTTTTCAGTGTGATGAATAAACAAATAAAAGTAAAAATTATTTCTGAGTGATATGAGTAGCTTCCTATGTGCAACACAACGGAGCGGACTATTGGCATTGATGTGTTTCTCATGCTCGTCCTGGAAAAATATAGGTACAACATGGAACCCAGGCTGTTGAAATTGCATTGCAAGAAAATGTGAATTAGTTCACGTGTAGTATTCTGATAACGAGTAATTAATTCCACGAGGAAGAGCCATGAAAATCTAAGAGATGCTCAACCAAAGATATCTCCGCTGTTTATGGTAACCGAAGTTTTATTATCGTGTTTATGTATAAGCCCGACACTCTTCCTTCTCCTGAGCCAGATGAAACAAGTCCCGTTCTCACACTCCGTTATTATGAGTAATCGTAATATTATACTCTTATCTACAGCTAGATCTAGGCAGGTGTCCTCTTCAGTCCAGGTTTCTTCGATTTAAATTTTATATAAATTCCTCACCTCTCTTATATCCACGTAATATTAATTCAATACTGTCACGTATCAGGGGTTTACGTGACTAATAAGACGGGTCTTGGATTTAGTGATCGCATTTATTAGGCCTTTATACAACTAGTTACAACAGTTCATAAACCACTGTCTGACACGCTGTCATCTTCTTCGACTGGACACTCAACTGGAACCATTCTGACTTCCAGCTGAACTCCTTTGTACTCCTTGTCTAACGAGAGGGCGGGTCTGTCTTTTGTATATGCTGCTGGTCCTTGCCAGCACAGTCTTTCTCGGGTCCGATTCCTTTGGTACTCGCGACCATATTTTACTGTCTCAGATGTAAGACTTCCCTTTTCGTCGCCTCCTACGACTCGCAGGGTCACGATGGAGTTATTTGACCCCGCCTCCACACGGAACTCCTCCAATTCTCCTCTTCCTCTTCTTCTGACTGGTGCCTTCTTATAAAGACTCGGCGCGGACCTCACGGAAAACATCGTCTGCTGTTGTCAAGAATGTGTGTTTATTGGTCCGTTACCTAACAATGGATGTCCTATTGTTGAGAGCGTAACTTCGGGAATGTGTTTACCGAGCCGTTGTCTACCAATAGACATATACGTCACAATATTTTAATACATAAAATAATTTGCGACGCGAACTTTGGAGGAAGATTCGGGCGCTCTTCTATCAAGTAGGGTCTACCCGTAACTCATACGTTAGTTTCACGGGAGTGGTGTCCCGAATTCTCTATATAGGCAGAGGACATAACAAGCAAAAGGTAAATAAAAATATTGTTAGAGTGAATGAGTTCTTTTCACAAAATCTGTATATTATTTAAATCAGTGACATCACACATCTATCGGTCTTCTTCGGGAAGTGGGACGCTACTTTTTATTCGTAGAGACAAAGCAGGTAAGGATTAAACAACAGGACTAATGCTTAGAATTTCGAGGCAGAAACACTCATCCCAGGTTGTGCATATCCATAGCCTTATGAAGCTGACATTCTTAGAAATAATTAATTTGTCATAGTGAAGGGGTGTATTTGGCAGAACATAAATGGAGGAATCCGTGAAACAATCACGCGGGAAATGTCGCCATTAAAATGCATGTACTAGGAAAAAAAGAGTCACGAAATGAAAGCAGCACGAGGTAGAAAATATCTTGGATAACTGCATTGTGGGAAATCAATGTCTGACACGTGCAGGCAGTACATGCTGCATAATCAGTGACCTTGAAACCAACCTCCACCCTCAAATGGCGAGCAACAAAGTTACGACATGGCTAATTATATCCGGAAACGAAATGATCCTCTCGCTGGAAAGAGACAGAGCACTGGAAACAAAAATCTAAAGAGTTATTCGCGTGTTTTCAAGGTTCGTGTGTTCGTACACGGCTGGCATGACTGTTACGTACCGACACTGCCAACGTAACCACACTGAACTGATGTTGGCACCTTCATTCTTCTGTGGTTTACTTTACAACGTTCTAGAGCGGTACGATAAATTGTGAACTGTAAAGGATCCGGAAGGAAATGGCCGTGGCCTAATCGAGGTGTTCTCCCTGTATTTTCCTGGAGGTCTTAGAAGACCACAAAGAACTTCAATCATGATAACTGAGATTCGAGCCGAATACCTGTGGAATTAATGTCCGTACGACCATGTCGAGGCACTAAGCTACAATTCGGTAGGTCGCGGGTTCAAGTCTCGATGAGATCATTGGATTTTTTTCAATTGACCTAACCCTTCCAGCCGCACTATGGTCCTGGGGTTGACTCAGCCTCTAACAGAAATGAGTACTAGTAATTAATTAAATAATTTTCCTGGGGTGTAAAGCGCGGCCGGCGCGTAAGGCTGACAACCTTACCGCCATGTTTGAGCCGACTGTCTAGATAATGTGGGACCCTCAACGTCTCACAACTTTATGGGCTTTCACGGCCTGTTACAGGGATAGCTTTACTTACTTTTAATTTTTCGACTATGTTGGTAGTTAAGGCCGCGTCATAGCTCAAGCGGTTAGTCGTTGGCTTCCCACCGCAGCGGCCCGGGTTCGATCCTGAGTCTGGTCAAGTGGGATTTGTGGTGGACAAAGTGGCGCTGGAGCGGGTTTTCTCTGAGTACTTCGGTTTTCCCCTGCCAATTTCCATTCCACCAAATTCTCCATCATCATAATCACCCGGGGCAGGTACAATAGGCCAATCAGTGGCCGCCCTGTCGAGTGGACCCAATTGGACTCCATCCCCCACTAAGCGAATTAAAAAAAAATGTTGGTAGTTATAAACAGTTTCCTTAACGTGTCTCGACTCTCATTTTAGTCACCAGTTCCTTCCATTGTACTAGTTTTTGGGCGCGTCTTCGAAATTTTAAGGAGACATGTCGGCAGTAATCATCTACCAGAATACACGGTGTCATAAACTAGAAGATAGCAATAGACATTTACACCGGCAAGAAAACTTTAAATCTCGTATTAGAATTGATCTGACACTTATTCGCTCAGGCATTGTAACAATAAAGTACACCTTCGTTCTTCTATCGTAGCTTATTTACGGTGCCTTCAGCGTCGAGACACCAATGCGTTGAATGGCAAGATGATACATGTATGATGAACTGGAAAGGATTTGGAAGGAAGTGGTCGTGGTCTAGTCGAGGTACTATCCCCCGTCATTTACCCGGAAGGACGGAGGCAACCCACAAAATTCCGTTTCCCTTTCGAGATTTGAAACGAGCACCTCCCCAATACAAGTCCGGAGCATTTGGTCTAGACCAAGGGTCTCCAAACTATGGCCCGCGGGCCACATCCGGCACGCGATGTGATTTTTTCCCGGCCCGCGAAAGAATTGTGCAGAAATGCGCCAATTGAACTAATTTTCCAATGAGTACTGGTAAATGTGATTCCAAGCTTATTGACCTGACATATTATACTGCAGTTCAATGGCTTAGCTGTGAAAAGGTTCTTTCGCGCTTCTTTCAGCTCAGGAATGAAATTGATATATTTCTTACCGAGAAAAACCATCACGAACCACTTTTATCAGATACCGAGGGGCTTTGGAAATTAGCATTTTTTACTGATATGGTGAACCATATGAACCATTTCAATTTAAAGTTGCAGGGTGAAAATAACTTAGTTTGTGATTTATTTGCCCTTATCAAGGCATTCAGAGCAAAGTTGATACTTCTGGAAAGCCAAGTGAAAAACTGTAACTTTGTTCATATGCTTTACTGTGCAGAATTGCATAAAAAGGGTGAAGCAGAATTTCCTTCCTCGTTTGCAGATTTAGTCATTTCAGATTTGAAAGAACAATTTCGGAAGCGATTTGCTGATTTGGATTCCAGTGCTCAGGAAATTAGATTGTTTCAAAATCCGTGTGACTGTGATGCTGCAGATGTCCCAAGTCAAATTCAAATGGAAATTATTGAACTTCAGGAAAATTATCATATTAAAGACAAATACAAGGAAGGTAATTAGATCGAATTTTATAAATTTCTGAACTCTGAGCAATTTCGAAATTTAAAGAAATTTGCTTGTAAATTTATCTCCATTTTGGGGCGACATATCTGTGTGAACAAACTTTTTCCCACATGAAGTACATCAAGTCGAAATACAGGGCAAATTTATCCGATGAACATTTAAAGTGCTACTTGTCATTAGCGTTTTCAAATTTGAACCTCAATTTATTCAGATTTTAAGAATGCAAAAAGAGTTCCATCATTCACATTAATTGTTTTATTATAATTTGTGATGAAAATATGAGCATTTGCTGCTACTGTCTGTTGTCATTAATATACGATAATTTATTCTCACGTACTTTGTATTTAGTTTATGAAATTCTGTGCTTTCAATAAAACTCATATACCTAGAGTTATTAATTTCTCATTTTATCCGGCCCGTTAAAAGTGCTGAATTATCTAATGTGCCCCGCGGTTCGAAAAGTTTGGAGACCCCTGGTCTAGACCACCATGTTCGGTACACACATGTTCCATTTTAATTGAACGTTTATTTTTATTTCATTTAATTTATTTTCATGTAGTAGACTAAACCACTCTACCCTACCCCACCTTACCTTATGTTATCTTCTTCTTGATGTAAATATAACTCGTTGGAGAGACTGTGTCGCGAGTTGCAGTGAAAACGTGTACGGCATTAACCAAGGATAAGGGCAGGTTAGTAAGAACCGGTTCGGAGAGGTTGTGGGCGGCATTTTTCGTATTGATCTGAAGTTCGCTAAAAGACGCTAATATGGCATTACAAATTTAAAAAATGGAAATAAAAATTGTTTATCTCGGATGTGGTCAAGTTCGTGCCCTGTATAATAATCTGACCGATGAATGTAGCACCTAACCACTCTATTCCAGTTATAAGACTTCCTCTTACGAACTCACCGCTCATTTTCGAACCGAAATCTCCATATATTCAAGGCGATAAGAAAGTTAATTTTTCTTCAGTCGTAAAACCTTTTCCAGACGCACATGCAATATTTTACACTGACATAAATTTGAAATGTATTACTACGCTGACCTCAGCTGTCAAAATAGTGTCATACCGTAAATATTAGTTGTAACTAAGGTGGAAATAAGAAAAACTGGAGAAAATTGTAAAACATAACTTCAGTCTTCGCGTAATATTGTTTGGAAGTTTTCACCATGCATGTAGCAATTACCACACAAAATGTGGCTAGTAGGAGAGAAATGAAGAATTTGCAATTATTTGGGGTGAAAAACTTGAAGATAAGAGATACGTTCAGACACGGAGTTTTAAATAGGACGATAATATTAAAATGGATAGTAAAGGCCCTTGTCACCACGGCATGGCGCGTCCTCAGGTTTCGGATGGAGGGGAGACCCTCCAGGCATGGAGGGAAGCTGCCAATATATGGAATAAGCAGTCGCGGATAGTAGACAAGGGGTGGTCCTCCAGCTGGGGGGGGGTTGGGTGTGGGTCTAACAACTCCTCACTGTAAAAATAATTTTGTCACGAAAATGCACACAAAGCCTCGGAACTTATACACTTCTCCAGGTATAATTAGAATGTCTAGCCAAGGAGGATGAGGTGGGCAGGGCATGTAGCACGAATGGGGAGAAGAGGAATGCATATAGGATATTGGTGGGAAAGCCAGAAGAAAAGAAACCACTGGCAAGACCGAGGCGTAGGTGGGTGAACAATGTTAAAATGGATCTTAGAGAGATATGATTGGATGGTATGGATTGGATTGATCTGGTTCAGGATATGTACCAGTGGGGCCTCTTGTGAACACGGGAATGAACCTTCGGGTTCCATAAAATGCTGGGAAATTCTTGAGTAGCTGTAGAATTGGCTTCTCCGCAAGAAGGGCTCAGCTCCGTAAGTAAGTAAGTAAGTAAGTAAGTAAGTAAGTAAGTGAGACAAACGGCGTGAAGATGTGAACTAGGCTGAGGTGGCCTGAGATTGCGTTTAATAGCCGGCTTTTGTTTCACAATATAACTAACCTTATAACTGAAGATTTCTCTTTTCTGGGATATAACGCAGTGTAGTCCGTTGAAAATCAACAGGTGTTTCGGAGTAGCACGTCGCTTCCATCTTCAGGGTCAAAAATAAGCCAATGTGAAAGCAGGTGGCAAGCAGACCTAAATCTTTTTGGCTTATTCGACTCTGAATTTGGAAGCAACATGTTACTCCGAAACCCCTGTCGATTTTCAACAGACTACATGGCGCTACATCCCAGACAACAGAACTCTTCATAACCACCGCTGTGAGAGCCTCAGATCCTACACAGCGCTATATCCCAGAAGACAGAACTCTTCATAACCACCGCTGTGAGAACCTCAGATCCTACAACCTTAGAATTATAGAGGAAAAAAAGGGAGTTTTAACCGGCCGAAAAATACCAAATGCTGCAGAAACCCCATTTAACAATCAATCAATCACGTGTTAGAGTGACTACAGACGGCGTTTGGATTGGTGACTTAATTTACTGACCACTTACAGGTCCTAACTATTAATAACTATAACACAATAGCTGTTTCAAACTTCATAAAATCGCTGTTTTTTCCAATCCGCACTGTCTTCACTAGTAGTTGCCTCGTAATGGCTTCTAACAATGGCTACTCATCTGCTTCCTGGCTCAAGCCCTTTCAGAACAGCGGCTCCCTTCCAACTGAACTATTCTTCAGTCCGAGTCAGAGTTACTTTACGACTGGCGGCTTACCGCCAACCAGTTCGTCTTAGCGACAAGCCCCTTGAGACTCACGACCAGTAATTTTTGTTTTCAAATCAACATTTGCCGTCATAGTCCTTGTGTAATATCCTCTCTTCCGACAGGATGGGTCTGTCGTTTACAATTACTGTTGGTCCTCGCCAGCTCAGTCATTTTCAGGTCCGAGTCCCGTGGGGTTCATGACATTTTACTGTCTCAGGTTCGAGACTCCTCCAACCTTGAGGGCCAGGTCCCCGTATTTGTATCCCCCAGGAACAGAGTGGCCCGGTTATCCCCCTTTTCGTCGCCTCCTACGACTCGCAGGGTTACGACGGAGGTATACGACCCTGCCTTCGCATGGGACACTCCTTTTCTTGTAGTCAGAGTCTGAGCTATTCTTGTTTCAATTGTCCCCTTTATAATTGTTGCATACCTATCCGTTGGAGGGGGAACGTGTTTACCGAGCCATTGCCTAGAAGCGGCTCTACACGCCACATCATCTGAGAATTAAAAGACCGGGAGTAGTGACATCTCTTTTTGCCAGTGAATCAGTTGCTCTCTGAACCCTGCGGGCAAAGAGTGGCAAAGAGCGGGAGAAATATTCAGGTTCGAAAATGTTTAAGGCCTACACACCGCAAGATACGCCGTCCATTCACTACTTAGACTCAAAGAATTCCCTGCTGAAGGTAAGACGAAGGCCGCTATGTACTTTCAGCTGAGATAAAATATTAGCTCAAGGCTTTAACAGGTTTAACATAATGTGGTTAATTACCAGTTTGGTTTCAACGGTCCCTGCTCTTCATTTTACCAGGATGTGCTAATAATACAACACTTACCTGCAAAATAAAGGTTATCTGATGTTTTTGTAATGGTACTTACCATTGTTTTTTAACCACACGAGTTCATAAATGCTGTCAACACAACACTTTCATAATTAGGTCTATAATCATAGGATATAGACTTATGACTCCAAGCTAAAGTGTTCGTAACGTTATTAGGTAAACAAACTACTACGCTGTGGCGTATAGACCTGTTGCTAAGCGGTGACTCTGTAAACAACGGCCGTTGCTACGTAACGCCCGCAACATACACGCACAAAATAATAGCACAGCGATATTATATAACCTGTTTCTAAGCAATGGCTGATAAACGTGTTGCCGTAGGAAAGAACGCGCGCGCAACAATAGAAGAGCGGCGTTTTCGATGTGGTTTGCGCCGAGGAATTTTCTTGAAGACGATTAAGTTGACCAGTTCGGTTGAGGGTTGGCAGTCATTTAAGCTCTGCAAGGGAGGCTGGGAAGAGATGGCAACCAGTTCAGTTCAGTTCAGTTCAGAGAATACACACGCAAGTCTCTTTCATACAAATTGTATGTTTTAAAATATGAACATATAAACCCTCTTTGGTGGCCAGAGTGGTTTGAACGGCTGTTGTACTGCCGTTCAAACCAAATGGAAAAACTACCACATTATCAATTTTCCTGGATAGTCTCTTTCCAAAAACAGAGATACCATGTATGCGACCAGAAGACGAGGAAAAAGACGTAAGAAGATGCTGGATGACCTTGGGGACAGAAAAGGATATTTTTATTTGAAGAAGAAAGCTCTAGATCGCATTAAGTGGAGGAACTCTTTTTGAAGAGACTGTGGACCTTCGTATAACAGATTACCGATGAAAAAAAAACTTACATTTCATTTTTACTTTAGCTGTCTTGCTGTGTAGCATGGCAGTAAGGAGCAAAGATGAAAGCTGATTACGGGCAGAGGAAATGCAATTTCTGAGCGCTGTCAAAGGGTGTACAAGACAAGACCACGTAAAAAATTAAGTCACAGAAAGGAGCTAGGACAGGAGTCAATAATGCAAAAATGTCATAAACCATAGAAAGAACTGGGAACTACATATAGAAAGGACGCCGAGGGAAAGAATACAAAGCAAATAGTGAAACACCAGCTAAGGGGATGCATGTCCACTGGGCCTCAGGAAATGTTGGACGGAAATGTGAGACCGGAACAGGCTCAGCCTAGTCTACGGAGGAGGAGGGGCGGGGAAGGGTCAGGAGCAGGAGATACGTAGATACCTTGAGAATCCTAATCCTACTGCTATCCTGGAGGAAAGGAATCTTCGGACGATCAGTGACACATACACTTTCCTGAGAAACCAGTGGTGACGGCGATGTCCTGTAACTTCCCCCCTCAGTCAAGGAGGAAGCGGTAGGGCTTATTTGTTTGATGTTACATCCTTGTATTTCATTTGATTGGAGACAATACAAAAATAATCGAATACTGAGCTCTAAAACTTCAGGACTCCAGCCATAGCGCTCGCTGACAGGATGATCGGCGAAGTTTGTGAGGGAACTCTGCTTTCTTTCCCTAAAGAAATACCAGAGATTTGCACCTTTGATAAAAGTGTGTTCACCTAATTGCTATAAAATGTCTGTTATATTTTCTTTCCTTTCTTGTGTATATTTAAAACAATCAGTCCTATGTGTTGATACTGTCACGTGATTGAGTGTGACCATAGGCGGGGAATTCCTCGATGGACGGTCTTGGATGTAGCTGTCTCCAGACTTTTCCTCATTACATCTTGGCACGGACCGCGTAGAAAACAGCGCTTCCCATTATTGTTGTATCCATTTATTGCCGTGGAAAAATGATTGTTTGCGATGCCGTTACTCAGAAACTGCTGTCTTTGTTGGCTTCACAGTTCAAGCCTTGAGCAAACATGCTGCAATATTATAGTGTGTTTCAATTTCCTTTTTAATTCCTTATTTAGTTTGAAATACTTTTTTTTTTTTAGTTTTTGAGTCTAAAGGAGGAAACCATTTTGAAATAGCATATAGACAATCAGAAGCGCAGTGTTGTGTATATAACACATACACACAGACACACGAGTCTGCATATATGTGCACGTAGTCTACAATGTATGTATATACACCCGTTACATATCCCACAAAATGTGGTGTAATGAATCCTAAACCCTAAGTAAACGATCACCGTTTTGCTCGGTTTAAGAAGGCTGAGCACGACGCGGGTGTGGCCTGACAGTAACATGAACACTATGTACGTAGATGAAGACGACTAGAGGAAAAGCTGTTCTGCCTCGTATAAACAAAACGAAAAAGTAATGACAGGTCCAACTGACGTTCTTGCTCCAGATCCTTCAAGAGTGCCATGTCATTGAGGTTATACACACGAATACTTGTCAGGATTGCCACACGTCATCACTAGGGGTATATGGATATGTCAGCCGTCGCCACAACAAAGGAGACTGCTTTTACCGGTTCTCACGGTCTCTCCGCTTGCAGAATTATTATATTTTTTCTTCTACCCTGAAGATGGAGGCGATACGTTCCTCCGAAACGTCGGTTAACACCACATATACACGGTGCCAAATCCCAGAAGACTGCTTTCTTCATAGTCACCGCCGTGAAAGCCTCAAATCTTACACTTATTT
The DNA here is from genome assembly GCF_002891405.2 of Cryptotermes secundus. NCBI lineage: Eukaryota > Metazoa > Arthropoda > Insecta > Blattodea > Kalotermitidae > Cryptotermes > Cryptotermes secundus. Next base: position 1,551,645 of record NW_019725845.1, read on the forward strand.
ATAATCAATCGGTATTTTACAATTGAATATTTATTTCCTGTTACATACTGCCATCATCAAGCAGTGATACAAGAATACGTCTAGTGATATTGCATTGCCCATATACCACGTACCACTTGTCATACTCATGATACAGAATTGTGCCTCGAGTTAATTATAAGCATTGAAATTAAGTATATAAAATCTAGCCTACTATATAGTAAAAAAATGAGTGACTCTGTGACCTGGGGAGCTATGCCGGCGGTATTCTAACTACCGGTAGGGTCACCCATGTCGGAAAGGTCCAAGGGTAGAATCCAAACTAAGAGAGATACCCTGGTCCTCCAGGCTGGGGGTTGAATTTTGTTCAGAAACGTAGCAACCAGCCTCGGTTCATCATGCGTGGGTCCATTCCTATGGCAGCAGGCATTGGTTGTAGAGACTGGTTGTAGAGGAGGCCAAGTCTCACCCAGGGCTGTAGCACCAAGTGGTAGGTAGGTATTAAAGGCATTAAAAGTATTGAAAGATGTATTGAAATTATTAAAAATTATGTATGCCATATACGTTTGGGACACGCAACAGGATGCACACTGTGAACATCACTAGGGGTGGCAGGCGAGAACCGAGGAATGTCTGTTAGAGTGTTGGTCGTCCACGAGAAGTCCGACGTGGACTCAGTTCCCCCGCTCGTACAAGGAGGCAGAAGCGCAGTCTCTAACTGACACTTCAATTGTAATATGCTAGGCCCTCGAGCTTTATATGCAGTCCTTCTACAGAAAGTTCGTACGCGAGCCCTGAAGCTTGCGGATATGTCAGATCCTCACGCTGTCAAGTCTAACAGACCCGTCACAAATACAGTTGGTCTGACCGCTGAACCCTCTAGAAAAATCACAGTATAATAGTAAATCAATAGAGATATGTAGCCTTCTTCCACGCAGTCCTGAAATTAGTCTCTATTTGCAGATGCCCAAGGTGAGGAAGTTGATATATGTTGACTCTTGATATTTTCATAACGAAAACGCAGCAGGCAAAGTCATCAGTACACTAAATGTCTAGTTGAGTTTAGTGCGTGGAGATGATTTCGGCCTTGGTTTCCTATATTCATAAACGCGACGGTAGCCTTGCCTGACTATTCACGGTGACTGTGGCCTTCATTATGTTGTTGTATGTGACAAGAGGCATTGGTGACTAGAAGCAGGAAGTGCAAAAACCTGAAACCTTGACGACCAAATTCTCCAGCAGGCTTCGGTTTCCGTTATTGTCTCTTTCTTTCTTTCTTTGAAGAAAAATGTCACGTGTGATCATGATTTTTCGTTTTCAATCAACATCCCATCGCGCAGACTCCACAGAGCTTCAATTTTTTGTGTGTTTTTGCACATTATGTATCGTCCTTCTTTTATTTATTTAAACAAATTTTGGTTTCATTTCCGTAGATATTTATGGTTTCATTACTTTCCCATCTCAGAAGAAACTCTGCTTTTGAATCAGATGCAGGTTCACGTTTCAGAAGTGCGCATGAACCCCAACATCACTTTAGGCTCGCCCCTCTTCCTAGAAGAACTTTTAAGAAGACAGTCACTGGTTTCTTCCTTCAAGACTGAAATTCATCTAAATGTTTAAAAATCGAATTCCTACTTCAAAGAAAACTGCGTCTTTATTGTAAAATAGACAAACTCCGTGGCCTGTAGTCCGCAAGCGAACTATACCGACCGAGCGACTGCCGCTTGTCAGCGAAGTTAGTGCCAACTTTAGCTGATAGAGGTGTCGCGTGGATAGCGCAACGAATCCCCACGGCTGCGTCTTTACTATAAAGTAAAGATAAAGGTGTCCCTATACTTAACTAATTAGGCTCTACGCCATGAAGGGGCATGGGGGAGTGGATGTATAGATCCACATTTTCTTGACCTCGGCACTAGTTGGAGGTGAGTGGTCAGCTTCACGCCCCTGCCACTTTACCCCCCGGGAAAGAGCACCTGTACCCATTGGATAGGAGGATGGGTGGACCCCAGAGCAGGGCTGGACAATGTGGGGAACAGGAAATTCTTATCCACACCGGGACTCAACTCCGACCCCTCGGTCGTACAGCCCGTAGCCAATTGCTATACCAACCACGCTATCCCGACTCCTAACTGTAAAACCGTTTTATGTTGCTTAGGGAAAGAATGGGTATTTATTCTCAGAATAGCCACACACAAATACATAGAAAGCGCAGTGTGTGTTCATGTTGAAGCACGTAGCGTACGTTGTTGCCGCTTTGCTATAATGGGTTTTTCGGAACGAAGCCTGCGACATGAGAATGTACTTGAACGTCAATCAGTTGGATGAAAGGTAACGCCAATTTGCATATTCCTCTGTCATCATGAGAAATAGTTCTAAGTTAGCTAAGGGAGTGCTGGAAGGACGACAAATCAACATTCACGTCCGGCACAGAGGACATCTCACTGACGAGAAGCGGACCCCGGAATCAAATGGTAATAATTTTACTTCATTTTACAGCTAAGTCGTCCTTAACCCTTCACTTTCGAAAGTCGTGATGTACTCTCTCGCTGTAATACACCGTTAGACCACATCCAATCCGGTTGTACGTAAGGTCACGGAACACGGCGCTTGCCCTTCTACCGTCACGTGACACTGGCGGTCGGAGTCTTATCTGACGTACAATAGGGCACTGGTCAAATATCTTGACCGAGCACACTAATTCAACGGCTGCTTGTTTTCGAAATGTATCCGGTTCAAAATTCGACTAGGATACCACCTATCCTGACTGGAATTTTACGAGAATTCTTCAGTACCTTCAGACTATCCGAATTATATGGTCTAACTAATTCTCCGGTGGCTCACTCGGGAAATAGATAACCGCAAATATCAAAGTCCATCATCGGACGAGTCATTTCTTCTGTTTCTTACAATTTCAGGATTCCTGAAAGCAACCGGAGTCCAACATAGAACCATTTGAATGCTACAGGGTGATCCTAATTTATCGACGGGGTAACCGTGGCCTATAATTTTCAAACCTTACGTGCCTTGAAAGGAGCGCATGTTGAAGCTGTTTAGCAGTCTGCAGGTTTAATTCTATAAGTAACAGAACGTTTTGAGTTACGCTTTCATATTCCGTAAGCAGTTTTATTTTGCTTTTTCCGATTTGGAAATCATAGGCCATGGAAACCCCGACAATAATTTAGAATCAGCATGTAAATCTATACACTAGCCATTTAAAATTCGTGTCGGCCTGTGTTAAGAAATCCACGCGCGCGCGCGCGCGCGCACTCTCTCTCTCTCTCTCTCTCTAGGGACTATGCCCGACGTAGTAGCGGGGTAAGGCAAATAGAATTACGCCCATGTAAAACTGTCAATCGACCTTTATGACAAAACGTGCACAAGTGTCAAACCTGGCAGTGAGATACAACATGGTAAAAAAGATTTGTCTCCTGGGTTCTGTTTCAGTAAAAGCAAGCGTGAGAAAAGATATCTTTCTGTTATAGGAATAGGAAGAAACTTAAACTAAGTCACTCATCCGATTAAGAAGTTTTGCGCCTTTTACGGGATGCGAAGTTTCATTACCATGAAGAAAGCAGTCTTCTGGGATTTGGCACCGTGTATATGTGGTGTTAACCGACGTTTCGGAGGAACGTATCGCCTCCANATCCGATTAAGAAATTTTGCGCCTTTTACGGGATGCGAAGTTTCATTACCATGTTCACTATAACTCGTCACTCGGCCCTATCCTGAGCCAGATGATTGCAATCCACACCTTTATGTCCCATTTATTTGAGAGTGTTTCAATATTGTTGCATGAAGGCTAAATGCCGGAATAGTGGAATGAATAAAATCAGCCATTGCTAGGCAACGGCGAGGTAAACCGCATATCTAGTCACTAGTACGTGACAGTATTACCTCCCATCTATGTTTAGTCTCCCAAATGGCCTTTTCTTTATGGGATTCCCAGCAAAGTTTTGTCTGTATTTCTCATCCCTCCCACGAGTGCTACATTCCTCTTCATTCTATCACCCTAATAATATTCGACTGATAGTACAAATTATGGATTTTCTAATTTTTTACTTTCTCCTAGCCTTAGGTCACTTTCTCTCTTTTAGGTCGAAATGCTGTGCTATGTCCTCTGTTCTTCCCTTCACAACATAGAGCAAGTTTATCGCTTGTAGAAGAGAGCGGGTACATTTTCAGTGCCTGCAATTTAATGTGGCCGATCACAGTAGCCGCACGGTCTAAGACATGAACCGTCTTCGCCAGCTCGAACACTAGGATCGTGAGTTCGAATCCCACTCGAGGCATGGATGTCTGTGTGTGTTTATCCTGTGTTTGTGTTTTTCTGTGTTTAGGTAGCGGCCTTGCGTCGGACTGACCCCTTTCCAAGGAGCCCTACCGACTGTGTATAGGATCAAGAAACTGAAAAAGCGGCCAAGGCCCCCAAAAACTCTAGAGGCATAGACAGAGAGAGAGAGAGAGAGAAAGAAAGAAATTTAATCTGTGTACGCTTCGCAGGAGACAAAAACTCAAAAATTTTGTAATAAATGGTAATGAAAATTTCCTTAATTTTACCTGTTCAGTTGTGTAACCTTACGGCCCTCATAAAATCCCACTTATTGGTTCTACCTGAAATAGAAGCTACTGCGGCGGGGTATCATCCCGGGACCGTCTAGCTGTAACTGAGCCCAGTCCTCCTGAGGCTTATGGCGCCACCATTGTCTGTAGCGTCATCAGTAGACTTTAGAAGTTATGTTCCGTCAGTCATAGGGAGATACTTTGGAAAATGGGTCCTTGCTTTTATTCTGAGTCTCGCAGGAAGAATGTCACCTTAATTGCGCTTTGTCCCTTAATGTGCGTCTTGTGACGATAAAAGCTGAAATGAAGATTTGAATATAACATCTCTCCCCGACGAGCTCAATGCTGGACCGGCGCCCATTTTGAGAATCCGACCGTAACCTTTTCCTAGTAATGACCACTTAAGGGTTGTACCTGTATGTTAGAGAAGAAGGGGCAGTCGGTTATAGGGAGTCGAGATGTGAAGTTGGAGAGGAGTGACAGAAGAAGACCTAGGGAGTTACAGTTGGGAGATGCCTTACAGTGAGAATTAAGTGAACAGGAGAGTCGAGATACACACGTACAGTTATGGAGTCAGTGAGAGAAGTGAACAGGGAGATGGAGGACAGTATTAACGGCGGAAAGTGTAATCAGCGTGATGATGCTTAAAGGAGAATTAGAATAACACGCCAACTATGACTGTACTTCTTGTCTAACTGAATGCGAAAATACACGGAGTGGTGTTCTGGTGATACGGTGTTGGATCATTCCTGAAACGTGTTCCCATCCCGGTCAATGACTCACCTGTTTCCCTGACAGAAAGACCTCATCTCGAATCCTAAGTCGTGGCAAATTTTATCATCGCTGCTGGCATCTGTACGTCAGCGGTCGGCTGCAGTTGTTTTATGAACGTAGTTTCGATCTGATTTTTTTATTGCTAGTGGGGTGGGACTAAGTCCCTTGTACTGCGGCCACTTCTGGCCTATTGTACCAGCCCCAGATGATAGGTGAGGGTGATTGTGGAGCAATTGGTGGAATGAAGATTTGCAGGGGAAACCGAAGTACTCGGAGAAAACCTGCCCCAGCGCCACTTTGTCCACCACAAATCCCACTTGACCAGACCCGGGATCGAACCCGGGCCGCCGCGGTGCGACGCCAGCGACTAACCGCTTGAGCTATGGCGCGGCCCTTTCGATCTGTTACTGCAAGTCCTAAAGACTGTTCCTACGTTGTTGTTTCGAAGACTTTATTAATTGTATTTGCATTATGAATCTGGCCGTATTCTGTTGACGAGTCTCGAACTCAGTATAGTAGAGTATACGTAATTAATTTTGTTTTACTCCTCCTTTTCCTTGTCACAATCAAGCAAGACCGCCTTTTCTCTCAAGGCTGCGTCTAGAGCCGTCCTTGCCCATGGCGACTGATGCAGACGCAAAGTAACGGTACAGTACTGCAAGCCGTGAGCGGAGAGATTCCTTCAAGGGCGACGGACTGGCTAAATGCCGGTAGCGGTTTTCTGTGTTACGATTTCGTATTCAGAGCCCCGCTAAGATGTTACTTACTTCTTTATATTAGAGGTCCAGCACAGAGCCGCGGATTCGAACAGCTGGACTGACGACAAGCAAGATTTATGTGAGATCCGAGTTTCTCACGGTGATCACTCTGAAGATTGCTGTTAGATTAAATATCGAGAAGGCCGTGCCATAGCTCAAGCGGTTAGTCGCTGGCTTCTCACCGCGTTGGCCCGGGTTCGATCCCGGGTATGGTCAAGTGGGATTTGTGGTGGAGAAAGTGGCGTTGGGGTAGGTTTTCTCCCGAGTATTTCGGTTTCCCTTACCAATTCTCATTACACCGACTGCTCCACACTCATCATCTATCATCGGGGGCTTGTACATAGGCCAAGTGGACTCAGTTTCACCCCACCCCAAGAAACTGGACTGTGCAGGTTCTACTTGGCAAATGCACTCTCGCAAACACTATTTCTGGAGCCAGTGCTAGACTAGTACTCTCAGTTCGAATCCTATACTCTCTTTTCCAAATGTCATCATACACTGTAAACTTTCGTAAAGAATTATTTAAAGTTTTTCTTTTTTTGCCGCCACGAAAAACCTGGATTTGATTATTGTATAATAAAACGGTTCCGGTCACATGAGAGCAAGCAGCTTATTACAGCGATCACACTACACGTTTCGGTCTCTTTTACCATCATCAAGTGTGTATGAATAAGAATAATAAGTATATTACGTTTATCTTGAATCATACAATCAAAATTGATCCATTTGTCAACGCCATAGATTACAAGTTGTGTATATGTTCAGGGGTGAATATACAAAATATTTCCAATGTTACAAAATTATTAAAATTATAAAATATATATAAGAAAATGTAGATACATAGCACACGTTATATCTATGGGCCTCATGGATTCAAGCAACCTTGATAATCAAATGAGTGAAGACCGTACATCTGCACAGACGCTAATAGTACGGAGCGTGATGTGTAGGACTGGAGATAATGGGCTGGTAAGGATACAGCCACTTGGTCAAATCCTGTGTTAAGGCACCGCCAGTAATGCGCCTCTGTAAATTATGTTTTCGGAATATTCAGCGAAATAATTTTCTTGGCATACTGCTGGATCCCACCAAGAGCTCTATAAAGTTTATAACAGCGTTCTAAATAATTTATAAAAACATAAAATATCTATTAAAATTTTCGTCCGAAAATGTACGTCACTTGTGCATATTCTGCGTTAATTTTTTTGACGAATTCATTTCTTTTCAGAACATATTGGTCTGATTCAATGTATGTTATGTCTATTGAAGATAAATCTTCGGTTCATATATCCTCTGGCCTCTAACCTATATGAATCCTTAACGTTTTAATAGAACGGGCTGAAATTTGAGGGGTTTATGCATGATTTTTAGCACTGACTGAAGACCATTACGATGCAGAATTAAAAATCATAAATTAACATGTGCTGTTAGCCTTAATATACCTCAATGTATTGTCGTGTATAGACCCGTTATTAAGAGGTGACTCTGTAAACTGCAGCCGTTGCTAGGTAACGCCCTCATATACGCACGCACAAATAGATCAACAGGGTTACACAACCCGTTTCTAAGCAAAGGCTTAGTAAACATGTTCCTGCGGAAACGAACACGCTCACAATAGAAGAACGATGTTTTCGATGTGGTACGCGCAGGGGAGTTATCTTGAAGGCAATTAAGTTGAACAATTCAGTTGAGTGAAGTGAAGTGAAGTGAAGTGAAGTGAAGTGAAGTAGTTGGCTGGTGAATGAGAGAGTTCAGTTATGGGATATTCGCCGGAGAGTAAGGACGTGAGAGCGGGAAGCTGAAGAATCTCCACTGTTAGAAGCCGTTGCTACGGAACAGCTGCTGAAGACACAGCAATCTGAAAATAGTCTTAGCGTGTGCTGTGGTGACTTGTAAAGATTGGAGATCAAAAATCGCGCTATAATTACCTGTATTTTCGAGTGGTACATACAAGTTGTCAATAAATCCAACATCCAACACATACCCCGTCTATAGTCACGACCCTAAATCGTGACAGTGTATTAAACAATTCGATCGATGTTAAAATTGGCAGGAAAATAAATATCTTAAAAATATAAACATCAGCAACCAAATATTTCATATCATAGGTACTAAATTACACAGAAGTTTTTAAGTAGGCATTACAATTGCCAATTCTTAGAAACCGGCACAATGTCAACAACAACCCCCGCTACCCGCTGCGACTGAGTCTGCCATTACTTAGCCCGTAAATGTCCCATTGTGTCAGTCCCGGACTATATGCAAGAGAAACGAAGCACCTGACCCAATGAGAGATGTCAGGTGAAACCGAAGTACTCAGAGAAAACCTGCCCCAGTGAGACATTGTCCACCATAAATCCCACATAAACTGACTTGGGATCGAAGCAGGGCTATTGAGAAGACAAATGGCATAAACTCGTATATGAATATTTTGGCAAGTCTGATCATATCCATCTCCAATACGCGCTTTCTCAGTTTAAGGCGAAGCATAACACGCCCAAAACCTACATCTGTTTCTGTGTTCGAGTTGCCACACATTTAACATGTCAAAGTTGACCTCCTTATTTGTGGTGATGATTTATTTATAACACCCAAGGTCTGAGAAGAAAGGTACACATGAATTAAACAGCAAATACAGCCAAGGCTAGTCTGAGAAGGTAGAATGTTTCAGTTCCTCTTTCACGCCATGAACTTGGAACAAAAAGCGTTGTTCTTCGGTCTTAGTACGAAGTGCTTCTTCCTGCTTCTTCATGTTTCATCACAGAAACGACTTAATTTTGTGTAGGAGAGGGGTTGTACTAAATTTTGTTGCATGTCCCCTCTCTCATTTTGTTTGGGAGATGGGGCTGCACTAAATTTTGTTGCATGTATCCCCTCTCTTATTTTGTGTAGGAGAGGGGGCTGTACTAAATTTTGTTGCATCTCTCCCCTCTCTCATTTTGTGTAATAGAGGGGGCTGAACTAAATTTTGTTGCATCTCTCCCCTCTCTCATTTTGTGTAGGAGAGGGGGCTGTACTAAATTTTGTTGCATGTCTCCCCTCTTTCATTTTGTCTAGGAGAGGGGCCTGTACTAAATTTTGTTGCATCTCTCCCCTCTCTCATTTTGTTTGGGTGATGGGGCTGCACTAAATTTTGTTGCATGTCTCCCCTCTCTCATTTTGTGTAGGAGAGGGGCCTGTACTACATTTTGTTGCATGCCTCCCCTCTTTCATTTTGTGTAGGAGAGGGGGCTGTACTAAATTTTGTTGCATCTCTCCCCTCACTCATTTTATGTAGGAGAGGGGGCTGTACTAAATTTTGTTGCATCTCTCCCCTCACTCATTTTATGTAGGAGAGGGGGCTGTACTAAATTTTGTTGCATGTCTCCCCTCTCTCATTTTACACAAAACTCATATTAATTTGTGGGAAATTGGTTCTCATACCGCTAACTATGAAGATATATTACTGAATATGACACCGAACAGTCTGATAGAAAGTCAGTGATTTAACGGAGCATCGTACTGCCTCTTTCTTCAGGGTCGTTAAGTAAGCCCAACAAGCAAACAAAAGGTAGCTTGCACTACTTATCTGGTGACATCCCAGAAGAGAGTAAAGAGTTAAGTAAAAATTGTCCCCGTGCTTAATTAATTAATCTAATTAAAACTACGCCATGAAGATATACGGGGGAGCGGAGTTATAGCACCATTATTTTCTACCTCGGCAATAGATGAAAATGAATGGTAAAGTTTACGCTCCGGCCGCTTCACCCCTGGGGAAAGAGCCATGGTGTCCACTGGATATAAGGCAAGGTGGATCCAGAGCTGGGCTGGACGCTGCGAATAAGTACACACTTCAAGTTAATTTCCACGGAAACTGCTAGTAATACTGTGTAGGATTCAAGGTTCTGACAGCGATAGTTATGATGAGTTAGTTCTGCGTTCCTGAATATATATCCATCTAGTCCTGTGAAAGTCAACGGTTCAGAGGAATATGTCGCCTCCATCTTCAGGGTAAGGAGCTTCCCGAGAAGTAGGTATCATATAGGCTGTATACCTCAAGGAACAGGATTTCCAAATACAATATTCGCACAAAAATACTTTCTTTATCGAGTGGAATACCGGGGCCCATCCACCTTCCTAACCAATGAGTACAGGAGGGAAAGCGACCACAATGTGAAACTGTCTCCTATACAGGTTTTCTTACCGTGGTGCTTAATTAAGCACAGGCTCGCCTATTTCTTTAAGTGGAATCAATCTATGGTTCTACAACTGTTGTGGACCTTGGCCGCTTTTTCAGTTTCTTAATCTATACAGAGTGGGTAGGACTCCTTGGACGGGAGATCAGCCCGTGCCAAGGCCGCTACCTACACACAGAACAACACAAAGAGAATAAACGCATACCGAAATTAATGCCTTAAGTTGGATTCGAACCCACGATCCCAATGTTCGAGCGGGCGAAAACGGTTTATGCCTCAGACCGCGCGGCCTCTGTGATAGGCCTTTCAGTGGAACACCTGTCATAAATCATGTTATGCAGCTCTTGAGTTCTGTGTAAATTGAAGCATTTGTAAACTCTTTACAACCAAGTTGTTACTGTATGTCCCACCTACTTAAACGTAATAAAACTCTGCATTCTGCCCACAGAATACACTTGTGCGTTCGGTATGGTTGTTTCCCTAAGCAGCTTTATTAACTGCCTGCTCTTTGTAACGGAGACGGAATTTGTTTCCTGTGAGTCACGACCTTAATGTTTATACGATATTTAGAAGAAATTCAGTCTTTAAAGGTGTGATATCAGTATTAAGGGACCAAGGATAGTTAAGATCGAAGTGAACGGATAAGTTCATGGAGGTAGGCCTAGGCCCACCGGTGCTGTAGTGCCAAGGAAAAAAAAAAGGATGGTTAAGATGATCAAGTAATAGACTACAGGTTGGACTACCATTTCAATTCTGGCAGTTGTAAATATTTCCTCTGCACTATCATGTGTAGACCGGCTCTGAGGGCCATCCGGCCTCCTATCAGATATGTACACAGGGCTCTTTACATAGGCAAAAGGGCCGAATGATCAATCTGATCACTAAATTTCATCCACGGCCGAGAATACCAAAGTTTGGAACTTTACTGTCACTTCCACAGGAAATGATGTTTAAGTGTGACAATTTTACGTATGTCTGCTTGCTATGAGTGATAGATGTAATCCTTAATATCTTAACAGTTGGAATATATACTGTAACTAATTTTACGACAATTTTATTTTTGTCTGCTTGTATGAGTGTAGGGATGGAGTTCGGCTGTATGAATTTGTCTCATTCTTGTTTCGAAGGAGAACCTGCAGCTAACAACAATCTTGCGTCATTTAGGTCGAAGAAAGAGAGGAAAAGGGAACCCGGTGCTTGGGGGGTATGATTGAGCCCGGCTGTCGCTGGAGAACATAAACACAAAGGTTCGAGTTTGGACTCAAGGCTGACGAACTTGCTCTGTGAAAAATTGTCAACAAATCCAAAGAAGTGAAACCCAAAAGCAATCTGGAAGAATCTTATAAGGAATGCTACGGCTCAAAGAGGGCTGTTTTGCCAGTGATGATGATCATAATAAATTGTTACTGACTTAAAATAATTCGTGAATACATTATCTTTAGGCACAGATTTTCATATAAAATGCTTCACTCCCCCCGGAATCCACGAAATTATGAAGAGGACACCTTACACGTTCAAGACTGGAACTCAAATATGTATCATTGCATGAAAATCCAAGTTCAAGTCCAAGTCACATTGCGACTGACGGTCAGTCAGTAAATCTTGGTGTCGAGCCCCATCTAGGGCTCATGATCAGATATTATTACTATTTTGCATTTACGGTCTTGTTTTTGTGGGGCGTCCTCTCTGACGAGAGGACGGGTCTGCCTTTTGTATATGCTGCTGGCCCTTGCCAGTGTAGTCTTTCTCGGGTCTTAATCCCTTGGGACTTGCGACCTTATTTTACTGTCTCAGATTTGAGACTTCCCTTCTCGTCGCCTCCTACGACTCGTAGGGTCACGATGGAGGTATTCGACCCCGCCTCCACACGGGCAATCCTGACTTCTTAGTCCAAGTCTAAGTCTAAGTCACATAGCGACCGACGGCCTGTCAGTCAGTAAGTCTTAGTGTCGAGCCCCATCTGGGGCTCATGACCAGATATTTATTACTGTTTGGCATTTACGGTCTTGTTTTTGTGGGGCGCCCTCGCTGACGAGAGGACGGGTCTGCCATTTGTATATGCCGCTGGCCCTTGCCAGTGCAGTCTTTCTCGGGTCTGAGCCCCTTCCAAGTCCAAGTCACATTGCGACTGACAGTCCATCAGTCCATCAGTCTGTCTGTCTTGGTGTCGAGCCCCGGACCAGATTTTTTTTTCTTATATGAAAGTTACTGTCCTGCTCTCTCTAAGCCCCTTGACATTTTACAAATGTTATATAGCCTCGTCACGGACCGCACAGAAAACACAACTTCAAACAGTTACTCCATTGTTACGTGTTACACAGCCGTTACTTAGCAATGGCTGTTTGTGTGGCTCCACAATTCTTGATTTGAGCAAATATGCCGCAATATTTTCGTTTTTATCTAAACTAACGTTTGTTAGTAAAGTATCCCTGGGCTTAATTACTTAAGCACCACGCCATGGAAACGTGTGGGGAGCGGAGGTATAGCTCCGTCGTTCTTGACCTCAACACTAGACGGAGGTGAGTGGTCAGTTTCGTGACCCTATCCACTTTGCGGATAGGACGGAGCCCCGGGTACCCATTGTACCCATTGCTGACGGGCCCGAGAACGGTTCTGGTCGTTATGGACAAGAGATAATCTCTTACCCTTCTCGGGAATCGAACCCTGACTCCTCGGTCATTCAGTCCGTAACCTAGTCGTTACTCTGATTGTACAAATGGCTATTTTTCTATACCCTAATCTCTCATTCATTATTTCTTATATGAATGAATGTGTAAGGGGTGGGCCTTCTCGGCCCTTGCACCGCGACCTACAGTGGCCTATTGTGCTTTTATTTCTTATATAGTCACATTGCTCTTAAATTTCTCATTTCATCACAGTTCAACAAAATATGCACAGTCTCTTCATTTCCTTGACATGGGAGATACATTCTGTTCTCTGCTCCACGACAGTTGCGGGTTCCTACCGAAGTCATTTCGTTACAAACGAATTTTAACCTTATTTCACCCAGCCGCACGCCTCTTCCGGGCTGTGTTTCGCAAGTAGCCTGCAACGTAATGGTCACACATGTATTCACTCCATCATATAAGGCATCTCTTTCCTGATATTGGATTTTCTATTAATACAAAGTTTATTTACGGACTGGAACCCGTCTGGCGAAAAGCAATTAATCTGAGCAAGAGTTTACCGCTGGAAGTAACATCAAACACGTTAAAGAAGAACACGAATGTCACCGACTCCGAGACACAGCACTTCCAAACTGCAGCCGCAATGCAATGGCCAGGAATTCTATTAATCTTCTAATATCCTACAGTTTAAACCAAGTAAAAGTGCATTTCCATGATCATGTTGGCTTATCAAAAAAGTCTAATGAAGACAGAAAGCAGACGTTAGAAGATAATGAAATGCGATTTGATTCGTTTCATTCTGGTCCGTCACACTAACAATATCATGAAACGTTTCGTCTAGTGTGACGGGTGAAGATTTTTCTTATTTCAGTTATTTATGCCCCGTTATAATTAAATGGATCTGCATTCGACGTAAATAATAGAGAATAAAGTATGAAGGACAGTGGACATACCACTTACACAGAATGAAGCTTCTTTGGTTTTTCATAGGCTCTGTTCCAGTTGCAAGAGTTTGTGTAGAAGTGAATGTGAAAATGACGCGAAAGCGCATTGAAAAGCGAAAGCTGATTTTAAGTACAATACGATTCTAAATTTCTGTCGGGCTTCCATGATCTATAATTTTCAAACCGCAAACTATAAAATAAAACTGCATATGTTGCAGACTGTGCAGAACTGAAGGGTTTCGCTCTCTGGCAGAGGTGGTGGGGCTGCGAAAATGTACGTATTATTTTCTGGTGTTGCCTTATCACAGCGTTTGAAAACCCCTGCCTTACCTTGTTTAGCATATAATTTAAGTGAACGTATGTTTTCCAGAAATCATCCAACATAAACATTACACAAATTAACATGTTCTCTATGCCCTGACATTTATTTCTATCCTCTCATCACCAACTTTCTACTCCTTCTTTCGAAAAACAATCAATTTTAGTGTCATCCTGAATATTTCGGAGGCCCTTTGAATTGTAAGTCCTTTTCCATATTTGGTGACGCATGCAGCCCGAAACTGCAATTGCAACTAGGGTACCATACACGTGTTCGCATTTATACTATAATTGTTACTAAAACGGTTGGCTTCAGAATGAGGAACTGTAAGCAGCAAGTGACTTGATGCTTCCCGCCCACATTAGAGATGACGTAATTCTATTTGCAAGGCAGCGCACACGAGGAAGGCGGAGTTTCACTTATTTCGCGAAATATTGGCCAAGCACTTCTTCAGGAGTCGTCACCGATATACCCCACAGCATGCAACACCAATTTGACGTGAAGTCAGAACCTGTGGCGTGACGAAAATAAAGAATATTGCAGTCTTCTAGGATATGACGCCAGATACTTTGGTAGACAGGTACCAATGTTTCAGTGGGACCTGCTGCCCCCGTCTTCATTGTTAGAAGACCGCCATCTTGATATTCGCCGAAGTGAGGATATCAGATCTCACTTGAATCAATTTCATAGAAAACCGTTCGAAATGCATCATACAAAGAGCTGGAGTTTGAGAATATTCACTAAGCAAAAATAATTGGATTAAGAGAACTGGGTTAACAGAAAAAGTATAAAATTATATAATAAAGAGCTCCTGGTCTTGCACTCACTGTACTAATACTGGGGACAACATGGACAAGCAGCATTCATAAGAGAAACAAAGCACCCAAGCAACATTTTCCTTCGAACTCTCAAGACAGAAAGAAACGACTAAGAGACGTCGGCGTCGATGAAATGATAATGTTTATTTATTCCATCTGAGAGAAGCAGGCTGTGAAAATCTGATTTGGTTCAGAATAGGACAAAATTAAATGACTTCATTTTATTCTGCACCCACGAAATCCTTGTCGGATGTTCTAACCCTTTGAAGACTGAAATTTATCTAATCAAGTTTGGCAAATTTGTACTTCCTAATGTAGCATACAACATTTCCAGCGGTGTTCGTTGTGATTTATTAAGGTTATTTTCGGTTGGTTCATAAATGAAATTTCAGCAGAATACAAAATGAAACGGTTTAAGGGAGATACATGAAAACGATCAATTTATAGTATCGTGTAAAGTAGGATTTGTAATTGGTTAATATGGTTAAATACCGAAATGAGCAAGTAAAGTTATGCCTATACCTCTCGTATCGAATTTTACTTAAATTTGTTGAATAGTTTGGGTTATAATCTGTGTCAACAGGTTCGGCCGTGCCGTAGTTCAAGCGGCTAGTCTCCGGCTTCCCACTGCGGCGGCCTGGGTTCGATCCCGGTTCTGGTCAAGTGGGATTTGTGGTGGACAAAGTGGCGCTGGGGCGTGTTTTCTCCGATTACTTCGGTTTCCCCTGCCAATCTTCATTCCACCAAATTCTCCATCATCATAATCACCCGGGACAGGCTACAATTACCCAGTTGGACTCCACCCCCCACTAAGAGAAATGTGAACAGGTTCACTTGTACCCTTATGTAAACAAGGCTTCGTTATGAATCAGTTTGTCTGAGACTGTCTAGTGAAAGTTTGCCATGTCGAAGTTTCAAGTAATCCGTGCAACTGTTTATGCGCTTATGCTAGATCACAGATGGACGGACAGACAGTCCTATATGCCATGGACGATATTTTATCACATTATAAAACACGCTACTGATGGAATTCTTTTCCAGTTTAGTCACTTTTAAACACTGTGCCTTAAGACATTCTCTCCTGGCCAGTTGGTCAACAAAACCACTGAGAACGTGCCATGTGAATCATGATTCTCACACTAATGTTGTCAAATGGCTCCCTCCTCTAGGCGAATTTGCGAGCCTATCTCAATTTAAGAGATAAGGACGGCATGCTATGTGGGTTACAGTGATTCAGGACATTTCGACTGCCGTGTTACAACACATTTGGATCTTCTTTGTCTTAAAGAGGGACGTGAAGGCTTTCCGTGAATCATGACAGACATATTTCACTCTTACTGTGGTACAAACTGTATTGAAATTTTATGTCACATTTGTAACTATTTTATTTGGTGTAATTCAAGATTAATGAAGAACAAATCTGGAAAATAGCTACTTGCTCTTCAGTGCGGAATATTCTTGTTTATGCTTACATCATCCAAAAATCTGAAACTTAAAATACACTAAATTTTACTTCTTACTTTATGTGGGTATGAAACTTGGTCTTCTGAGGTAAGAATATAAACTGAAAGAATACGAAAACAGGGTCCTCAGGAGAATATCTGGATTCAAGAAAGATAACGTAACAGGTTGGAGAAAATAAGTAAAGTGAAAGCTCAAAATTTTTACTCAACACGTGATAACCTTAGGGTGATTTAATTAAGGCTGAGTTGAGAGGAAAGCATCGCATTCACGAGAAAAGCATAAATCTTCTTCAGGAAACCCTAGAATACTTATAACGTGGGAGGAGAAGGTTTAATATGCGAATGGATCTTAGAGAAGCATGATGTGGAGCGGTATGACATGGATTCAATTGCCTCAAGAGAGAAGCTCTGGAGATGAACTTTTGGGGAGACACACATGAATCTTTACCAGTAACCTTGAGAGCGACGCTAGCGGGAGCAAAAACACCTGGTAGGGCCACCCATGCTAGTAAAGTTACTGGATAGGGGCCAGACGAAGAGAAGTGTCCGGTCCTCAAGTTTGGGGGTTGTGCGGTGGGCTGGCAACCTCACCACATAAAAGTCTTCGTGGAAGCCAAATCTGAGGAGCCGCACCAGGCCTTGAGATCTAATGCTTGACGTAGAAGAAGAAGAAGGGAATATGGTCGCTGAGGATTCATGAATTGCGAAATGTACGAGTAGTACGTGCGCTATCTTTTGGGGCATGACGCAGTGCAGCCGCTGATATTCTGGAGAAACATGCGGCCTCAGTCTGCTTGCTATCTCCTTCATGGTGGTGTCTTCATTAGCTTATTCCCCAAATTTGAGTATGGAGGAGAAGCGTTCCTCCGAAACGTCGACTGACTTTAAACGGACTACACGGTGTTATACCCCATGACATGGAATTCCTCATAAACACCGCTAAGGTAAAGGTAAAGTTGTCCCTGTGCTTAACTAATTAAGCACTACGCCATTAGGGCGTATGGGGGAGTGGATGTATAGATCCACATTTCTTGACCTCAGCACTAGCTGGAGGTGAGCATTCAGCTTCACGCCCCGGCAGCTTTACCCCCGGGGAAAGAGCCCCAGTACAACTTGGATAGGAGGTTGGGTGGAACCCAGAGCCGGTTTGGACGACATTGAGAACATTCTTGACCCTACCGGGACTCGAACTCCGACCCGTCGGTCGTCCAGCCCGTAGCCAGTCGCTATACCGACTGCGCTATCCGCTATGAGAACCTCAAATCCTACAAATGAATTTAGTGACTACCTGATCCAACATTTTTTAGTTGTCCATTTAACGACGCCGTCTGTATCGAGACTATTGAGCCAACTATTAACTTTACAGAATAAATTCTATGCACTGGAGTCGCATGAGACGTTAGAACGTTGATGGCCGATAATTGTAACGTAGCGCTGCACAACTGTGGCCTGGGGCGACATGTCACTGACGAAGTGAAGAACTTGACGCTGTGAGAAACACTCATGCAGCTCCTACTCTTCTCAGCCCTTCCTGATATCTCGAACACCCATAACTGAGATCACCATAAATCATAGAAAATCCTGCATATGCAATTACATATCCAATTTTGTTGCTTATAGACTAATTTGGGTCTAAGCAGGATGAAGTGAATAGGCGATACAGGGGCACTACATAAAGATGGAGGAGGCGCGATTCGGTTTTTGGCTGCAGCAAAAGAATTTGTCTTCTATATAGTGTCCAGACCGGCCCTGGGGCTCACCCAACCTCCTGTACAAAGCGTACCAGCTGCTGTTTCCTGGGGCTAAGGTGACAGTCGTGAAACTGACCTTTAACATCTACTGCCGAGTTCAAGAATGGTGAAACTATACCTCCACTCCCCCATATGCCTTAATGCCGTGATAATTAAGGGCAGGGATAACTTTATTTTTTATATGATGGTAAACTTCGTGATCGCCGGTCACGGTAGCCGAGCGGTCTAAGGTATGTACTGTCTTCGCTCGCTTGGAAACCGGGATCGTGGGTTCGAATCCCACTCAGGGCATGGATGTTTAGTTTGTGTGTGTGCGTTTTTCTGTGTTTTGTACAGGTAGAGGCCTTGCGACGAGCTGATCACCCGCCCAAGATGTCCTACCGAATGTGTAAGATCTAGAAAAACCGAAGTGAACGGAGAAGTTCATGGAGGTAGGCATAGGCCTACTGCGGCTGTAGTGCCAAGGAAAAAAAAAAGTTTGTGATCTGTACACAGAATTTTGTAACGTTCTGACACTGTAATCAGAAACAGATATGACATAATCGCCCACACAGAAGGAATACACAGTACACCCTAAGGTAAGAAACCAAATCACGGCAACATACCCAAGAAGATAAGTGAGCACAAACTAAAAACTGACAGCATTGTCGTCAATAGCTTCTATAGTTATAGTGTAACAGCGAAACCCTGGCGAAAAACAACATGCAACGAGGGAAATAAACACAAGAAACGACATAGAATTTTATATTCAAAGTAAAGGAACTTTAAATTTTGAAAAAATTTTCAATTAGAAAAATTCTTACAACTTTCGTGACATTTGCGGTTATTGCGCGGCTCTGATGAGTAGTACTAATATGGATCCTTATTAGGTCAGTTCAATAACTGTGAAGATGGTCCCATATGCGGATCGAAACATGTAGCAACTGCCAAAGTTCGTTTGGTTTATTTTTATTTTTGTGTTGACGGCGCTACCAGATTTTCTGAGAAGTAGTGGGTCTGGAACGGGGTCCACTCAGCCTCCTGAGTATAATTGAGGAGCCATTTAAAGGAAATAGCGGCTCCGGTCTAGAAAACATAGATTAACGGCCATGGGAATCCGTTGCGCTGACCACATGACACCCTCTATCCGCAAAAGTTGGCACTAACTTCGCTTACAAGCGGCGGTTTATCGGTCGGTATAGTTCCCTTGCAGATTAGAGGCCCTGCAGTTTTTTTTTGTGTTGATGGCCAAATTCCACCAATAATTTTGTGAGACAGAGAACTGAAACCTAGGAGGGTGTTGTGAACACAGGTAAAGTGGTAAAGTAAGAGGAAAGAAATGCACAAAATTTTTTATAGGCAAACCCCTTCAAAAGCTGCCAGTTGGAAATTTAGTATGAGGTGAGAGGAAACGTCTGTGCCGTATAATTAATTTTGTTAATTTGTATTCACTTACATTCGCGCCTCTCTTCATATAAAGCAACCAACATAGATACTTACTCACGGAGCTGAGCCCTTATTGAGGAGCCGCCAATTCTGCTGCTACTCAAGAATTTCCCAGGATTCTATGGAACCCGAAGGTTCAATACCGTGTTCGCAAGACCCCTCCACTGGTCCCTATCCTGAGCCACATCAATCCAATCCACACCATCCCATCCTATCTCTCTAAGATCCATTTTAATATTGTCCACCCACCTAAGCCTTGGTCTTGCCAGTGGTTTCTTTCCTTCTGGCTTTCCCACCAATATCTTATACGCATTCCTCGTCTCCCCCATTCGTGTTTCATGCCCTGCCCATCTCATCCTCCTTGACTTGATCAAACCCACACACTACTAACTACTACATTTGCACAGTTTTACGTGTATTTGTTTTAGTTTGGGTGTCGTATATTTTGCATCTCAGTACACGTCATATTTCACATGCACGCATACTCACATGCACGTGTGCAGACACAAGACTCGGCACATGTTAAAATCGTAATATGCAATGCAGTATGTAAGTACGAAGTAAAAATAATTCAAATTGACCTTGATTTGTAATTTCTATGTATGCGTTACGTCTGCCCATCCTACAATCATGCATAGACTCTGACGTAATTAATGGTTCCAGCATGGCGTTCGTGTGGATGCTTAAACAAAACAGGTATTATATAAACTTCTAAGTAAAGCATTTAGTTTTACGGGAGAGAAATTTGTACCAAGAAAGCACTTCATTTGGCGTCGGTTGTAAAAGAAAAAGCCGTAACAAGAAAGAATGAATGCAGCTTTCGCAGGATTGTGCCAAATATTGAAGCCACGCTACTTGCTGACTGCGCCCTGTGAAACGGGAGCTTTCAATTTATTTCTGGGAAAATAAACGAGACATGAGGGTCCATGGTTTCTCGGAAAAGAACACATCTCGGTATTCCGTGGAAATGTAATGACGCAGACTTCTCGTCTTTCTGCGACGTAACGGCAAGGATGAAAGTGAGTCCACGCGGTCGCCCTTCTCATCAGAATTATGCGACATTATGCGCAGTTTATCGTAAGGGCAAGAAATTCCGGCCACGAAGATCTAAACCACGTGTTTATTAGCCGCCATCTTAGAAATAAACTTTGAAAACACACACACATATACTTTAACACTAACCACGTACATCAGAAGCGGAAAAATTTCATCGAAATAATGGAATTTACAGGAAAGGGGAAAAAGTCCNTATATTTTAATTTTCTAACTTCTCAATGATAGGTTTGATTTATGTTGATGGCTTAATTATTATAATTATTATTGTTGTTTCTAATATTTATATTTTACATTTCTCTATTCTCAATAGCAACTTAGATTTATGTTAATCAAATCATTATTATTTTGTTTGTGTTTTGCTTAGTTTTCTACATGAATGTCTCTTTGCTCGAGTGCTTACATTTAATTAGTCTTTGATTTTGTGTTGTGTTTGTCCACAATATAATTACTTGTATCTACACTGTGTCGTGTCTGTAATTGGGCCTTGTAGCTGTTAACTCGGCACATAAATAAAAAGGAATTGAATTATTATTAAAAACAAAGTTAGTTATATGGCGTGTACGTGTACCGACCAAATCAACGAGAGGCCTTCAGAATTTAATGTTCGCTACTGCCACATGTGGCTCTGCGGAAAATTTTGTCTACAGATGCACTGATACTTTAAACAGACAGTAAAAATAAATAAAGGTATCCCTGCAACAGGCCGTGGAGGCCCACAGGGTTGTGAGAGGTCGAGGCGCCCACATTTTCTAGACAATCGGCTCACAGATGGCGGTGAGATCAGCCTTACGCGCCGGCCGCACTTTCCTCTGTTAGAGGCTGAGTCGACCCCAGGGTTGAAACGATTAGGTCAATTGAAAAAAAAAATTCAATGCCCTCATCGGGAAATGAACCTGGAACCTTCCTGCTTGTAGCATAGTGGCTCCACCAGCTACGCTACCGCATGTCCCTTTCAACAGATAGTTCATGTCGGTAATTGATATTACTAAATCTGATAATAACACGAGTAATAATATTGTACCGTGTACAGCTAGGCAACGGCTCGGTAAACACATTTCCTAGGTTACGCATTCAACAGACGGACCCGTTGCTAGGTAAACATTGTTCCCGCGGCAACGGATTTGGGAAAAAGGCATGTCTATGCTAACGACTTCTTGAAATAGAAAACGTACTACTGAAACCCTTGAAGGCGCCGATCTCTACTCGGCTCTCCCGAAGCTATGAGGGAGGTCAAACCAGACAAGAGAGATACTCCCGTGTGGAGGAGGGGTCGAATAGCTCCACCGTAACCCTGAGAGTCGTAGGAGGCAACGAAAAGGGAAGTCTCGAATCTGAGACAGTAAAATATGGTCGCGAGTCCCACGAGACTCGGACCCGAGAAAGATTGCGCTGGCGGCGGTCAGCAGTATTTGTAAACGATAGAACCCGTCCTCTCGTCAGAGAGAGCGCCCCACATCAACAAACACGAAACTGTCTCACAGCAATAAAAATCTGGTCGTTAGCCCCAGATGGGTACTTTATTCCAAGAGAGACTGACCGTCGGTCAAACATAAGACTCAGACGGAAGACTCGGGAGACAGAGAGAAGCAGAATATTCAGCCCTGTCCCTGGGAGATATCCCTCTAGGTTGGGGGAGTCTCGAATCTGAGACAGTAAAATGTGGTCATGAGTCCCGCGGGACTCGGACCTGTGAATGACTGCACTGGCAAAGACCAGGAGCAATTGTAAATGACAGACCCATCCTCTCGTGAGAGAGCATGTTACACAAGGGCTATAACCGCAAGCGTTCAGTTAGAAAAACGTAATTCTGGCCGTGGGTCTCAAGGGATCTCTCGCCAAGATGAACTGATTGGCGGCAAACCGCCAATCGAAAAGTAAGTGTGACTGAATCTGACTCTGACTCTGACTCTGACTCAAGACATATAGAGCGATAGGCAGTCGAAGAGGATTCAGAAGGCAGCTGTTGAAGACCTTAGTTCATGTGTGTAAGTTAAAGAACACCGACAAATCCAATCATCCGATCTGGAACCCGTTATTTTCGTCACGTGTACCTCCCCCCCACACGTGACAATAGGTAAGGTTGTTTTTTTCTTTTGCTTAGACTCCGAATGCTATTTATGTCATTTAGTTTTTTGTTAATATATATTTTTATAATTCGCTTATTCGGGGGTGGGGTCCAAGTGGGTCCACTCGGCACGGTGGCCACTGACTGGCCTATTGTAGCCTGCCCCGGGTGATTATGATGATGGAGAATTTGGTGGAAAGAAAATTGGCAGCGGAAACAGAAGTACTGGGAGAAAACCCGCCCCAGCGCCACTTTGTCCACCACAAATCCCACTTGACCAGACCCGGGATCGAACCCGGGCCGCCGCTGTGGAAAGCCAGGGACTGACCGCTTGAGTTATGGCGCGGCCTAGTTAATATATTTTTTCGTAATTTCTCCTCTTCATTTTATGTTTGCACACATCTTCTGTATGAATGGATATTTTATTCCTTTTCGTAGCTGTAGTCAAGCACATTAGGAAGTGATTCTTGTTGTCACCCATGGTAGATGCGCTTCACTTGCTGATGTTTGCAGCGATGCTGACTTGTTTGGAAGCATTTTTTTCTTAATCTTATTCTATATTGATTCTTTCATTTTATTGACATTTTAATCGTATTCAATATTAATTTATGTATATACTATTTTTCTCACAGCAAAATGCCTGCCGAGATTGTAACTATTGAATTTTTATTATTATATAAATGACAAAATTTCTTTGCTTTTTTTTTTTTGTCTTTATTCTTGTGTTTCTCTTTATTAACGGCTTTGTTTGTGCTTATTTTATAATTGGAATTAGTGATACTGGGTAAGCACATAAATAAATAAATAAATAAATAAATTGTCAGTCATTTTTATACTTTATCCTTTCTTGCTTTCTATTTCCTTTTACTATAATTAAACAATACGCGTCTTTTTTATTTTTCATTTCAAAAATACGAGTTGAAATTGTTTCTCAAAATATGACACACCTTCGTTTTTAAATTTTTATGGAAGTTGAACTGCTTGTAGCACAGTCTTCCGACGTTCCAACTGCTTATTCGTATCGTCTGTGCTCGTACTGAAGATGAATGCCAGCTGGCAGTTCATCCTACAAACTTGTAACTACGTTTCTACGCAGAAAGCGAACATATCTACGTGCTACCTCCAACATGGCCGATTGATCATTTTCATATCATCATACCTGTCAAGGTGTAGGGCCGTTTGTTGACCCATTCAAGCCCCAGTTATCTAAACAGCCTCCACCTGGTGTTCCACACAGAACGTTCTTGTTCCAGCTGGTCTGTATCTCGTCATTGGTACGGACAGTCTGTCTCTGTTTCTGTCAACGTGGCAAGTCGAGTGTCTTTCTTTCGTCATTTCCATTCTCTTCTCTTATATATATATATATCTTCCTTTCTTCCTTCCACCTTTCCTGGATAAGGTTCTGGCCTGTTCTGAGCCAGAACTAATTAGAAAATGAAGAATATTTTAGTTTTCATATTTGGTAAGACTGCTTCTGTAGTCCACAATTTTGATGATTTTGATCAATGGAGAGCGGGGATTTAATTTTCCCTAATCACAAGTTTGTAAGCTTGAAAATCATGATCCAATCACCAAGACAACCAATCAGAATTTACCACTATTTCACGCGTCAAAGAATAGAGGGATGAAGCCATTTTTGTTGTCCGTAATAAAGTGTGAACAGAATTCAACGCAACAGCCTTATCGGGCGACCATTAAATTCGCTGTTTCCTCATATCAAGTGTTACACTCATATCGGACTCTTGCAGACCCCCCCTCCCCCAAGGATAGTATTAGGCATGAAGTGATTCAGACATGCCGTGACATTCAGAAGGTTAACCAAATGAGCGTATATAAGAACAAAACACCTTAGCGCGCAGTAAGGCTTGCAGTGTTGTTTCGAGTGTGAGAAAACAAACACGGAGCACATATAGAGCGTGATTAATAAATCTCAAAGAGCCAGCTTCAAGTTAGTCAACGCCTCGTGCAAGTCTGTCGTCGGCGGGATTCGAATTCCAGACCTAGCCATTCATGCACAGCAACACTGCAGATGGTATGCAGGGCCCTGCTTTCTACACGTCACTACTGAAACGCTTTGCACTTGGAAACTCCTTAGTTCGAATCTCGGCCTGAAGATTGAGAATTTTCATGAATTTTTTCTAGTCCCTTCACGATAACGCTAGCATATCGTCTCGAAACGGGCTAGCACCGTCTCATTCAACTTGCTTTCCAGTTGAGTATTCACAATCACTCACCAGTAGACCCTATATCGATAACATAAAGCTGAAGGAACATTGTTTAAATGCATGAATCTGTCAAAATCATTTTTCCCTATCATTCACTTTTATTTACATATTATAAGCATTGTCCCAAATAATTGGGAGTCACAGTAACAGATAAAGAATGCGATCACGAAGAAATTAAGAGCAGATTGAATTCGGGGAAGGCTTTCTGCCTTTCACTTCGGAATATTTTGTCTTTTCACCCCAAATCAATGCACGTGAGGATCAACATATATATATATTATATATGGACAAATACCGTCTTAAGTGCAACAATTTTATTGTAGTTTTTACTTCTTTTTCCTCCTCCACACTACATGTTTCGGCCCTAAATGGCCATCATCAGGTGTGTATCACTCACGTAACTGTTACACTGCTTGTTAAAAATGTAAAAATCCCAGTCTTTCTAATTGTATAAAATCTTTGTTAATCTACACGCGTCGATTTGATTTTTAAATTAGCACTTTTTAAACCTTAATTCAAGTTAAAATGTCTATAAGATCTTTGTTCTCTTTCTTTTTCAAATTAAAATTTTTCAGGGTACATG
>NW_019725845.1:1577398-1665848 GCF_002891405.2 Cryptotermes secundus
ATATATATATATGTTTTACCGTCAACGCAACAATAATTTATTATGTATTTATTTATATAGCACACACTACATATTTCGACCTCAAATTGGTCATCTTCAGGTGCTGCAAGTTTCTCACAAGCTGTTACCTAACTGTAACGCTAATATTCCCATTTTTATAAAGGGTTCGTACAAGTCAGTTTCTATTCAATTCACAAACCAGACAAAACTTAGACTAGACTTTGGTAAAAATTAACACTAAAATAAGAATAAAAATCAGAATAAATTCGTACATGTGATAAAGTCGTGTACATAACAATAGGTGAAACCTAATTTCATAAGTAGGTGATCCTAGATCCACAATTTGATATTTAAAAATGATTTTAAAATTATCTTTCAAAACGTTATAAGCTGAGAGTAGCCTCGTGTTTGTTACTGCAGTAGACCAAGCATAAGCTTCGTCAGATTTCTTCTACTGTTTGCTGCATTGGCTCGACGGTTAGTATCGTAATGTAAAGGCACGTCCACATTACTCGTGTTCGTGCTCGTGCTCGTGTGACTCGCTATGCTCGCGAGTAATGTGGACGATATGACAAGTTACGAGACAAGTAATTTTTAATTTAAAAACTATAGCCAATAAATTAAAATACGACTACAGCCTATACACACTACGAGTAAATATACGGATCCTCAGGCGCCGAAGCCTGGCGTGCAACTGAAGTACTGTGGACTAAGATTTACGAGCACAAGTAAAAACCAGACGAGTCTCCCGACGAGCGCAAGCCTGGCGAGCACGAGCACGGGTAATGTGGACGCGCCTTTACAGATCCCCCACCTTTCATAATGTCAGGAGCCAGTGGTTAATGTGTGCTGTTTATATTAAGTGGTACAATGCGCTGCCTGATTCATGCTACAGACTTGTACGAACCATTTATAAAATTGGGAATGTTAACGTTGCAGTTAGGTAATAGCATGTGTGAAACTTGCAGCACCTGAAGACGACCCATTTGAGATCGAAACGTGTAGTGCGTGCTGTATAAATAACTAATAAAGTATTGTTGCGTTGACGGTAAAAATTATATATGTTCATTGTATATATGCAACAGGATGCAGTCCTTAAAAATATTTACGTGTTGTTTTGTGTGGATGTGAAACATAGTCTCTCTGCAGAAAGAACTACATCTACTGTGAACAGTACTATTTCCTGGGAGGCAACACCATGCAGTACAGTATAAATCAACCGACGTTTCGGAGGTTCTGTTGGATTACACGTCGTTACATCCCAGAAGATAATACTCTCCATAGTCATGGCTCTGAGAACATATCCAACATGGACGTGGCAAGAGGATGGAGGAAGAGCTTCACCTCACGTGGTTACGGCAGTAACATCATCAGATTGGTGCAGCGTCTAATGAGAATTAAGGGAGACGAGAAATCAATAAAATATTTAAGTCAGAAACAGATAACTTAAAAGATCATGGATGAACGGAAGATAATATTAAAATGCATATTAAGGAAAGTGGGACATGATGATTTAGAGCAGGCATGTCCGACGCGTCGATGGCGGCACGAATTTTGGGCGATCTCATAGGCTTATAAGGAAATTATACGTGAAAAGCATGTAAATTCACTTGTAATATAATATGATTATATTCAGATTTTGAAGGGAAAATACGTGTTAAAGTAGTCTGTACTTTCAATGTATGTTGCTTTTACAACAAACATCATGTGTCGTGTTATTTTTACCAATATTTTTGCTTAAAGCGAGGTACGACGATAGGAGGGAGAGGTAGATCACTGGCAGTTTTGACACTAAAAATTCGATCACAACCTGTTTGAAGTTGGACATGCCTAATTTAGAGGAAATCTAATTGGTCCAGCAAACAGCCAATCAACAACTCTTCTGTTCTTGATAATAAATTTTTAGGTCCCAGAAGAGGCGGAGAATTTTACGAATAACAGAGCGACTGTCAGCTTCGCTGATCCATGAAGTTGATCAATTGTGTTTTCCTTTTAATTTTCAAGCTAAATTCTCTTGGTTTAGGCGTAGCAAGAAGTCATCCTGCATTGATTTTCACTAATTGTCTCTGGATACGGGATATTTTTCGATAACGACAGATTTCCCCTAAATTAATCTTAACCTTATACAGATTTTCATGTAACAGTCAACTGAAAACGTACTGACCGCACCAACAGCAACATATTGTATTCACGTGCGTGGGGTGCGCTGCCAAGATTAATTCTTATGAATGACGAACTAGTCTTATCACAAAAATTCTGTTAAGTTTCATGAGTAGACTGATTTCGGTAAGGAAATTCAATATAATTTGTTGTGGTATATGTAGATGGCCTTCCATAGGAAGTAACCTTGACGGAAATGTGTGTTTAGATCGCATCAGTCACAAGCTCAACAAGTTGTTCTACCAGCACAGCTCTACAAACGTTACGGTAAGCTACTGGTAGCCTACATATACAGATTCGCATGTAAAAAGCTTCTGCTACAGAGGCCGCGCACGCCCCTAATGGAATGCCATAAACACTTCCACTCGCTTGAAGAGGTCTTGTAAATAAATACACCAGTTTTTGTTCCATCTTGTTGTCCCACTTCGGTTTATACTTTTCGACTGACCTTCCACTCCATGTTGCGATTGCGTTCTTCTGATGGTAGAAGTCTAAAGGCGGTCTGATCCTCCATCTAAGGAATCCTACCGAGTGAGTAACAGATAATTTGAAAACAAGGGCCGGGCCATAGCTCAAGCGGATAGTCGCTGGCTTCCCCGGGTTCGATCCCGTGTCTGGTCAAGTGGGATTTCTGGTGGACAAAATGGCGCTGGGCCGGGTTTTCTCAGAGTACTTCGGTTACCCCTGCCAATCTTCATTCCACCAAGTTCTCCATCATCATAATCACCCGGGACAGGCTACAATAGGCCAATCAGTGGCCGCCGTGCCGAGTGGACCCAGTTGGACTCCACCCCCCAGTAAGCGAATTTTAATATGAAATAGAAAAATCGGTAACCAATGGTAATAGATGGAATATGAATTTCGAAACGACTAGTCGCAACAGTTCTGCTGCTTTAGAGAGTGCCCTAAATAACATACATTTTCTGTTCTTCAGGAAAAGAGACTTTTTTATTATTACAAAATACCCAGCCATTCAAAGCGTGAACTAACTGTGCGCTGCGCTTTATAGCGAGCGAGTTGATGCTATTCTGGGAATCCCAGCTTGGCCTTGCGGTGTGCAAACAAGTAACAGAGGCCAAACAAGTGCAAGGATACAACAATGGCGGCAGGAGGGTTTATCGCCGTAAATATGGAGCCGCGCGTTTTGTAAGACCGTTTCACGACAAAGATAACGACGGAAGATGAACATGTGCCATAAATTGTAAACACGAGTTATGGGCGTCGTCCGCTTCTTTCATTTGGAGCCATTATTTCGTTTAATACTTTCGCCAGGTTTGTAGAAAGGTTGCTTAAACGGTTTCTATTTTATGTCTTGGCTTATTTAGCCACACCGTTATCAGTTACACAGGCTATACAGTGTCTAGCGATTAGATGTCTATGACTGCCTACGAATTGGTAAAAGTTGTTCCTGTGCTTAATTAATTAAACATCACGCCATGAAGGCGTAAGGGAGAATGACGGTATAGCTCCATCATTCATCACATTGGCAGTAGATTGAGGTGAGTAGGCAGCTTCACTCCCCGGCCGCTTTTCCCCTGTGAAGTGCCTTGTATCCATTGGTTAGGGGGCTGGGTCCCAGAGCCGGTCTGGACGCTGTGGAGAAGAGAAAAATATTTTGCTTCTGCCGGGAATCGAACCCGAGGCGTCCAGCCCGTAGTCCGTCGCTGTATCGACTGAGCACCCGTACGCCTGATTTGTGTGCTGGGGCGGAGGACCCCGAACACTATAGCTAGGATACCAGGCCTCAGTTTTTGGAAGATTTACGTTAACGGAATCTGTGCCTGTTCTACGGTGAGCATTTGCCACTTCCGGAGGAAGAGTCGAACACTCGTCCCATCGTGGCAGGCAGAACCATCACGCACAAGATCGCTTCAAGTAGCAGGTCAGAAAACGCGCAGTATAATATCGATTCGAATTCGACCATATTGTTCAACAACCAGGGATTCGTGGCGTAATAGGAATATGTTTTGTTTGGCCCCACAAAATTGGCCCATGTCGGAGACAACGTCCTCGCATTACCAAAATGTGTACATGTATTAATGCTTTCCTCCTATTAAAGACTGCGAATGTAGTAGGAAAACATTTACGAAAAGTACTTAGACTTACCAAGTGTTTAGAGTAATTTTTAATGATTTCACTCAACACCAAAAATAATAAGTAGAATTAATAAATTAATAAATAATTAGAATCATATGCAATGTCGATAAAAATGTAGCAAAACCTATAACGTTTTTTTTTTAATTTTCGGGTTCGTTTGTTTGTTTGTTCTTGACATATATTATCTTTACATGGCAGATATAACATCGATATATCTAAAAATAAATAGACTCCCTGTATGGATGAGAAAACGTCGAAGGAAGAAGACATTGGAAAGATGTGTTTTTATATTGCGCCCGCGGGTAGATGGGCCCTAACATAAAATGCGGCTTCTCGGTGGTTTGAAGTTGGACAGCCCTCAAGAAGGTAATCAGTGAATCTCAAATATTTGCTAACAAGTGGTCCTGTGACCACACGACCAAGACCTCGAATTCAACACTATTTCCGGTACTCATGTATCATTATCTGCAGGTATCGAGTTACGTGAACAATACACAGCTTCAATTCCTTGCTCAGATTCCATTTCAAGATCATGACGTAAAACTTTAACTACTCCAGTGACGTATTTCAGTTTTTGTCTGTCCGTGGAAACTGCGTAGTAATTAATTCTTTACGTTGCTTATCTTACAGATACATAATCTGGAAGTTTTCACGCAGTAGTTCGAGATACTAATTCGTGTAGAAGACTTCTTCACGAAACTGTGTGTAAGAATGCTTCGTTGCAACCCTGCAACCGCCCCATTCTGTATGCTTCCTGAGAAATAAGGGAGACCTGACATTTTGCTCAATTTCTGTTTGAATATGCGGCGTGTAACGCACAGATACAGACAGCGCATTCTCATAGAACAGGATTACTTTATATTAATACAAATTTACGGACATGAAGCAGTAACACTATATAATGAATGTATAAGGGGTGGGCCTTCTTGGCCCGTGCACCGCGACCACAGTGATCTACTGTGCCTACTAACAGTAACACTAAATACGGGGGAAATCATTTTACATATTCAGGCTCATTTCTAAAAACGGAGAATAAGCCATCACATCTGGCTGTAATCTTCCCATTCGCTATAGTCTTAGCGACGGGGCACGGGCTGGACGACCGAGAGGTCGGAATTCGAGTCTCGGTAGGGTCAAGAATATTCTCTCATCCACGTCGTCCAGACTGGATCTGGGACCCATTCAGGCTCCTTTCCAATGGGTACCGGGGGCTCTTTCCCGGGGGTAAAGCTGCCTGGGCGTGAAGCTGACCACTCACCTCCAACTAGTGCCGAGCTCAAGAAAGTGTGGATTTATACATCCACTCCCCCATACGCCTTTATAGCGTAGTGCTTAATTAGTTAAACACAGGGACAACTTTACCTTTTTACATTTTTAGTCTACTTTTCTTATTTTGAAAAAATAATAGGATGCTTATGAGATCACCTTCCTGTCTTTCTGCGTATCCCCTCCATCTCGTCGCTATGCAACGATTCGGTAAATACGTAACCGTGGCAACAATACTCGCGGAATTATAGAAGAACTGTTGGACACGGCGTTTTATATGAAGTCCGTGTCATATGAAACACTTAGCATGTCGCGGAAGGAAAGTAGGCTATTGGTTCTTCCCAGAACTTCTTGTTTAAAACTCTTTTGCCTATAGGACGCTAGTTCAGTTCATGTCCTAGAAGTTTATGGGTATTACGTACTTCCTCTAACACAGATTTTCTACCGAAACCCACAACGCAGATGCAGGGCTCTGTGATATCCCCCGCACGGCGAAGAGTGCTATATACGGCAAGATCCTTCACGTATTAGCGCATTCTGTTTTTAGCTTTTCCTTGGCATGCGGCGGATAAAACTGCACGTCAACAAGACGTCACGAAGTGAATAAAAATATGCAGCGGTATTTCCCATGCGGTACTCCACGCCCTAACTGCAGCGCGGCCTCATGATTACAAGGTAGTGTCAATCCTGTTGCAAATCTGCCTTACTTCCTTTCAGTCTTGTCACTTCTTCTAAGTAACAAGCTTCCTCTAATAAGTTAAACGTATATGTTGCGGTTTTTGAAGTGGACTAAGATGAGGTATGCTTAGTAAGATCGTTAAAATATTGTGACGTGTAGGGGTGACTATAGACGGGTTCTGGATTGGATGACTGGATTTATTGCGCCTTACACATTCACAAAGTTCTGGACTATAGCTAATACAGCGCTATCGATGTTCTACACACTTTCAGTTCACCGTTACACACGCACTAGAATTCTCAGTCTTCACTAGTCGTATCCTGGCAACGGATTTATCACAGTGTCACTGTAATTTAAAATCACACATCTTTGCACCTCCTAATTCCTTTCTTGCTATTATTCTCAATCATCTTCGATTTCTATCTCCAGAACTAGACCCAATTCCATTCCTTCTCCACTACTGTTCTCTACTCCGTCGCGTCTTCTAACAACCCTCTGCACGGACCCCAAGGAAAACACTGTCTTTGTAGTTAATGATGTGCGTTTACTAGTCTGTTGCCTAGCAAAGGATGTCTTTCTATTTTCGCGTGTGCATGTGTTGCGGAGATGTGTTTACAGACCCGTTGCCTAGAAATGTGTATAACGTCACAGCATTTACCGAAAGAAAAGAAAAAAATTACTGCTCGATATAGTCATAGTTTATTTGCCAAGTATAGCTCGGGTACGATTCTACAAATCAACACTTTACTTGCAAGACTATAACACAGTGTGTTTATATTAGTACATATCAAATTACGTCATTTTTACGCTGAATTGGGACCACAATTATAATAAAGTTTACGCACTAAAAGCATTAACGAAACGGCTGGGCCGTCATGAAAATATGTCTCTTTGTAACAAAATTTTATTGTAAGATAAATATTTGATGAGCACACCAATAAAATACTGAACACATTACCGAATATGTCTTGAATATTTCGGAACATGACACACTCGTATAAACGCCTAGTATTGTTTTCTTTGGTACAACTATTTTGTCAGAATTTCTGTAGACACATAAATAGTTTTGTTTCATAACTGGTAAAGATTTACACGTATAGAAGTTGGGCCAAGGGACCAGTGAGTACCGCGGCCTGTGCCT
The DNA here is from genome assembly GCF_002891405.2 of Cryptotermes secundus. Classification (NCBI taxonomy): domain Eukaryota; kingdom Metazoa; phylum Arthropoda; class Insecta; order Blattodea; family Kalotermitidae; genus Cryptotermes; species Cryptotermes secundus. The sequence goes on from NW_019725845.1 coordinate 1,584,742, forward strand.
AATATGTGCCCTACCGGCTACTTGGCGCGTAGTCTGTAAATACCGTGGGTCATGGAAATGACAAAGAAATACAGTCACGTGATGGGGTGTGACTATAGACGGGTTTTGGATTGATGACCGTATTTATTGGACTCCTTGATACAGCGCGTGGCTACACTTCACACAATTCACTATTACATACACACACACACACACACACACACACTGGTGTTCACAGTCACGTCTTCACTAGCCGTTGCTCGGTAGCGGCTTCCAATAGCGGTCGTTCCCCTTTCTCTGGGTTCCCGAATTATACCCGGCATCAGTTACTAGCTGCTCACATCAACAGCTCATAACGACTGAACCTCAGCAGTTCTGTAACTCACTAACTGACTGATTAACTCAGTCACTCACCAACCAACTAACTGATCTCAAGTGACTGGCTGAACTCTCCCTAACTGTCCTGCTTATAACATCGCGACGTGGATTTCGCTTTTGCTGTAAGCAACACTGGACTTCCAGTGATTGATACTAGCTCTTTCTAACGGGCCCAGCTGAGTAGGTCTATCCTGCCCCATCCACCTGAGGAGGGAGACAGATCCAGCCTCCAAAACGTTGTGGTTTTTTGTCTTATATACGTATATCAGACAATGGATAGAGTCCAAAATAAGCCTAATAGTTCTGTNACAGCCTCCAGAACGTTGTGGTTTTTTGTCTTATATACGTATACCACTGTGAAATATGCAGATGACCTTGTGTTAATGGCTAAGGAAGAAACTGTGCTACAGGGCATGATTGATAGACTAATTGAAATTGGAAGGTGCTATGGCATGGAAATGAATGTGGAGAAAACAAAAGTAATGAAAATTTCGAGACAACCAACCCAAGTCACAATAAAGATAGACCAAAAACAAGTGGAGAATGTGAAATGTTTTAAATATTTGGGTAGCTTGTTAACAGATGATGGAAGGTGTACTTGTGAAATTAAATCCAGGATTGCCATGGCAAAAGCTGCATTTAGCAAGAAGAAGAATCTTTTTACCAGCAAATTGGACTTAAATTTGAGGAAGAAACTAGTGAAATGCTACATTTGGAGCATAGCTCTGTATGGGGCTGAAACATGGACACTTAGGGCAGTAGATCAGAAACATCTGGAAAGTTTCGAAATGTGGTGTTGGAGAAGAATGGAGAAGATCAGTTGGACCGATTATGTGAGAAATGAAGAAGTGTTAATTAGAGTCAGTGAGCAGAGGAATATCCTACATGAAATAAGAAAACGGAAGGCTAATTGGATTGGTCATGTTTTACGCAGAAACTGCCTTCTAAAAGAAGCTATCGAAGGAAAGATAGATGGGCGGATAGAAGTGACAAGAAGACGAGGAAGAAGACGTAAGAAGATGCTGGATGACCTTGGGGACAGAAGAGGATACTGTCATTTGAAGGAGAAAGCTCTAGATCGCATTAAGTGGAGGAATTGTTTTGAAAGAGACTGTGGACCTGTCGTCTTGACAGATTACTGATGATGATGATGATGATACGTATACCAGACAATGGATAGAGTCCAAAATAAGCCTAATAGTTCTGTACAGCATACAACATCGTCAGAATCCTTTCAAGTCTATGAAGAGTCCCATTTCGAACACTGTTTATAAATAATAAAGAATAAAGCATAACATAAAATAAAAAATTCTGACGTATTTTAATGTATATTTTACTAACCACTTAACTGGCCTTTAGGTCATCTGCATGTTACTTAATGGCTTCCCTGCCTGCGTGCAGCTGCGGAGTCGAGTCCCAGTTCCTATTCGGAATCACAAAGTAAATTTAAACACTGAGCCATGACGACGCAGTGAGGAGTGGAGCTATAGCTCCACCATTCACTTCGTTACTAGATAGAGGTTAAGTGGTCAGCTTCACGCAACTGGCGCTTGACCGCCTGGGGAGAGTGCCCCGGTACCCATTGGAAATGAGGTTATGTGGGTCCCAGAGACGGTCTGGACGCTGTGGAGAAAAGACAAATTTCTTGCCCCTGCCAGGACACGAACCCCAGCCGTTCAACCTGTAGCCCATTGCTATGCGGACTGGGCTATCCCGGCTCTTCCAGTTATGTGGATATAGGGTCAATATTATGATAGATAGAGTGTACTTACTTTACTGCAAAATCCGCTTCATTCGCCCTGAGGATTCTTCGCCTTCTTAAGTGTTCTGCATACCTTTGGAGGCCAGTTCTTGCAATGGTGCCGGGTTCTTGCTTTGCAGACGAATTAATACAACCTTTGCATTCAGAGCTTTCACTTGTTCCTCACAAATATAAACAAGAGGTCTCATATGCTTTTCCCAGTGCGTGGTTAAAACTGTTCGTGTAACAGCGTAGCTCAATGAACGAGCTTTTTGCCTAAACGTAATTTAGATTGGATTTTGATGCATTCATTTTTCTTTTCTCGACGTGTTTACTGTCTTACGAATGTCTTCTGAGTTGCACTTAAAATATTCACTGCAATTCACTCGCACCAAGAATAGGATCGTTATCACAATATATCACGCATTTTAAAGCAAGTACACACTTTTGAGAACTGTGAAATCTTCGGCGCATCTGACAACTTGCCTGCTTCCACCGTCACACGTATTCTGCGCAGTTCTACTAATTCTATGACATTATCATAACTGATGCTATTACTTACTTACTCATGGAGCTGAGCCCTTCTTGAGGAGCCGCCAATTTTGCAGCTACTCAAGAATTTCCCAGCATTTTATGGAACACGAGGGTTCGTTACCGTTTTCACAAGAGCTCTCAACTGGTCCCTATCCTGAGACAGATCAATCCAATCCATACCATCCCATCCTATCTCTCTAAGATTCATTTTAATATTGTCCACCCACCTACGCCTTGTTCTTCCCAGTGGTCTCTTTCCTTCTGGCTTTCCCACCAGTATCCTATATGCATTCCTCTTCCCCCCATTCGTGCTACATGTCCTGCCCACCTCATCCTCCTTGATTTGATCATTCTAATTACACTTGGAGAAGAGTACAAGTTATGAAGCTCCTCATTATGCAGTTTTCTCCAACCTCCTGTCACTTCATCCCTCGTCGGTCCCCATACACGTATTCTCCTCAACACCCTGTTCTCAAACAGCCTCAGTCTATGTTACCTGATGCTATAAAGAATGATAATGTAGTCGCAAGTCCCGGAAGCTTCAAACACAACGTTGATTGCAGTCCGTGTATTCCTCTATTCCTTTCAATGGAACGTTTAAGACTTGTCCAAATTCCGCTGAAAATATAAAGAAGTGATAACTGGGCATGTCAACAATTCTGTATTCTAATGGACATATCTCATCTGGACAAAAATATTGGGAAAATGCTGGTTTGGAAAGCAAGGGTAACGCGAGACGGATCACCGATTAAATCACTGGTTTGTAGGTTAACATCCAAAATGCTGGTACGTAATTAAGTTTTTTTTTCAGTTTGATATCGCGTTAAAAACACCTATAAAGCTGGGAATAGTTTCATTTTACATTCACATGGTAATGTAGCTCTTACGTACTTGTAAATAAAATTCAGCAGAATTGAACTGGAATATCTGTTTTCTTTATGTAAGATTTGATGCTTTCATGGTTAATACATGCGCTAAAATCTTCTCAGACGATCAGCCGTGTCAACGCTGAGATAAAGGCAAACGTTTGAAACATCTCCGCTTCCATCATCAGGGTCAAAGTCGAACATCGATCCTGATGATGGAAACGGAGGAGATCTCTGAAACGTCGGATTTTAGCTCAACATTATAACACGTCTGATCGTCCGATAAGATTGTTTTCTTTATGTGTAGTGCTGAAACAGCCCATTCTAAAATATAAGCTCATCAAATAATTCGAAATGCAGACGTCGTTAACAAGACGAATCAAGAAATCGAGTAATGGGATGCTGATTAAACCGTACAAATACAGGGATTTTCTGAACTGTTTCAAGTCCCGTTCGTAGGTATAAACAGATGCATCGCTATGGAATGACAGTACAAAACATGTTTATTTGAAGAAAGTAGTCTTCTGGGATTTGGCACCGTGTATATGTGGCGTTAACCGACGTTTCGGAGGAACGTATCGCCTCCATCTTCAGGGTAGAAGGAAAAATATAACCGTACCGGTTCTCACGGTCTCTTCGCTTGCGGATTTCTTATATTTTTCCTTCTACCCTGAAGATGGAGGCGATACGTTCCTCCGAAACGTCGGTTAACACCACATATACACGGTGCCAAATCCCAGAAGACTACTTTCTTCAAATAAACATGTTTTGTACTGTCATTCCATAGCGATGCATCTGTTTATACCTACGAACGGGACTTGAAACAGTTCAGAAAATCCCTGTATTTGTACGGTTTAATCAGCATCCCNGTCAGGAACCAGTTGCGCATACCCTATAAACAGTGTCTCGGTATATCAAACCTTTGACTCCGGTGATAGCCTACAGTACCCTTGTAAGAAACACGTAACGCATTCTGTTTTCCTTTCCAGTAACATCCCATTAAATAAAGCGTGTGTCATATCCGTGAACGATAAAGAGATCTGTCGTCTCGGATATAGCGACACGTAGCCCTTTGAAAAATCAACAAACGTTTCAGAGGAACATATGTCCTCTATCCTCAGAGTTGAAGAATATGTAAAGCAAGAAACCAGAATAAAGCAGGAAGCAAACTTTCTTACAATTTTCGACGGACTGCACGGCGTTATATCCCAGAAGATAAACTGCCTCTGTGAAAACTTCAGATCCTAAATGTTATGTAAGTTATTTGCAATTCGAGGCATGCACCTTTTTTTTTAATCACAAGAGTTTATGGGAGTTGTCACATTTTAACAAAAAAAATCGTTTGAAAACTGTCATACGTTAAGGAATTGCTTTTAATAAAAAGCGGGTCCTTGATATAATAAATGTATTATGTTGCAGTATGACAGTGAAATGATGAATCTTTCAGTTGATTTTACTTTTGCCCAAGGTAGCACATCTGATTCTAATCTCGGCTGATTTCCTGCTATTCTGTGGGTTTCGTGGGTTTCCTCGATCTCTCCAGGCAAATGCTGGAATGTTACTACCGCCCGTTCCCAAATCCTTACAGATTTTTGTGAGCGTGTTTTCAGCGCACTCGCTTCTACATAACCTCTACAACTGGTGACGTGTCGGCTCTTTTATAAACCATTCGCAGGCATGTAAGATATAAGTGCTCCATGCTACAAGTAAAATCCTATCATTACTTCTAGACACTCGAAGAATAATTGCATTTATGATTACAGCCTTAAAGATTTCTACACTGGATGTGGAGGAAGCACATAGTTATCTATCTAGCTACCTGACTACACGGCGCCACATCCACGAAGACAACTTCGGTAAATGTTTCGAATGTTTATGTAGCAGACCCGCGATTCGAGACATTTCTTCGAACAAAAATCCAATTGCATGTTTTTGCAAATGTTTTCGAATAAGTTTATGATAATTATAAAAGACCAGAAAATCTAATTCTTGTTAATGAGATATAAAACTTTAACTTACACAAAGCCGTATTTAACCACACGGACAAACAGACAACTCAGAAACGAGACAGGGCAAGCAGACAAGCTGCCAGGTACGCTTGCAACTTAACGTGATCTGAGAATGTAGGCAGTTGGAGGGAGACAGACTCACCCTCGCTCACCACAGGTTGATACTTAGAAACCCTCCAGCAGATGTCACCCATATCTATGTCTAATTTATCGCTCCTCCGAGTATTCTAGTGATCGAAACAGGATATAAGAGAATGGTAGTGCATTTTTATTTCGCAGTTTTACTGCTATTCATGTGTTTAATAAATAAAAATACAAAATGGATTTAATTCATACGAAATTTTATACAACAGTGATTCTCAAAGTTTGTTATACGGCTACCCCCCCCCCCGAGAATAGTACATAAAATTACTGCACCCCCAACCTCTGTCGGTTAATGATGAACCGCTTATTGGCATTTATTTTACTGTATTATTATATTTATTTGGCCCCATTGAAACTAATATATTTTGGTATGACGTCATAACTTGTACTCTTCTCCAAGTATATTTAGAATGATCAGTCAAGGAGGATGAGGTGGGCAGGGCATGTAGCACGAATGGGGGATAAGAGGAATGCATATAGGATATTGATGGGAAAGCCAGAAGGAAAGAGATCACTGGGAAGACCAAGGTGGGTGAACAATATTAAAGTGAATCTTAGAGAGACAGGATTGGATGGTATGGACTGGATTGATCTGGCTCAGGATAGGGACCAGTGGTAGGCTCTTGTGAACACGGTAATGAATCTTCGGGTTCCATAAAATGCAAGGAAATTCTTGAGTAGCTGCAGATGTGGCTTCTCCTCAAGAAGGGCTCAGCTCCATAAGTAAGTAAGTATACTTTGGTATGAGTAACAATTCATAACGTGATAAATTAGCCCAAATTCTATTTACATCCGAGGTCGCAGTTACGCCCTTAGAGAATCATTGCTGTGGCATCAAGTTACGCGAGTTAGTGATTAAAATTCAGCATAGCTTCAGGGACGGAATATAATTGGTCTGCATCATGAGGCATCATGAGAAATTTGTCACGAGCCTGTAAAGAACACCTCCTTGATATATGGAGCCGGACTGTAAACCAGTGACTTAACCGTCTGGCAGGGAAACTGTTGCCCTCCTTCTGAACAATGTTATTCTTCAGTTCCACGCTCTTTTCTTTCCTCTTATCTCCAGAGCTGCTGCAACTGCTTTGAATAGCCTGACGTACAAAGTGACATTGAGTTTATGTATTTCCTGAGTTTGTTTCCACATTTTGCACGTATAATGATTAGTAGTAGCTCCACTGGAGCCGACTCGCATGACACGTGGCAGTGAAGCTTCAATGCCACACCAGTTCGTTGGTACGTGTGCTCGATCTGAGACGAAGCCAACATTTGTGTTACCCGCGATAGAACTGCATTACCGCCGCCGTCCCCATCGCCATCATCATCATCATCATCATCATCATCATCATCATCTTTCGTTTTATTAATTTATTTTCACCATGAGACGGGATGGATACATCCATGAACTCCGTGCTTTAAATGCATACGAAATATTTTTATACTCAGCCTTTTTAAAAAATATGCAATTCCAAAGTGTTATTATTATTATTATTATTATTATTATGTTGGTTTAATTATATGCATTAATTTGTTTTCCTCCAATATTTATCTTTAATTATTCCTTGACTTAATGTTGTGTTTGTCCAGTATGTAACTACTTCTATCTACACTGTGCTGAGTCTGCAATTGGCCTTGCGGTTGTTGGCTCAGCACATGAATAATAAAGAATTTAATTGGATTATTATTGTTGTTGTTATTATTATTAATAATTTCATTATTATTCTCATCGCATCATGGTTGGCATGTTTGAAGCTCCTGAGAGGTTTTTGTGTAAATGATGTACTTTGCCTTGTTTTGTCTTTCTTCATATGTATGCATTTGTTTTGGGGCACGCGGTAGCGTAGTTGGTTGAGGCAGTATGCTACAAGCTGGAACGCCGCAGGTTCAACTCCCGATGAGGTAATTTGATATTTTACATTTTCCTAATCCTTCCAGCTGCTCTATGGCCCTAGGGCCGACTCAGCCTCTAACAGAGATGAGTACCAGAAAACTTCCTGGGAGGTAAAGGGCGGCCGGCGCGTAAGGCTGACAACCTTACCGCCATCTGTGAGCCGATTGTATAGAAAGTGTAGGAGCCTCGACGTCTCACGACCCCATGGGCCTCCACGGTCTCTTCAGGGATAGCTTTTTGTTTGTTTGCCTCTTTGCTAGTGCTTCATTTGTGATTGGCCTTTTGGGCAATTCAGCAAGCACTAACCGGTGGTGGCAAAAGTTAGGGAAAACTGGCCGTGAGTAGACAAACAACGCACAGAGTTCATACGGAGAGGTGCAATCTCAAAAAATTGAACGAGATAGAGCGCAAGGAACAGTATTGTGTTGAAATCTCAAATGAGTTCGCAGCTTTGGAAAACTTAGACAATGAAATGGATATTAATAGAGCTTGGGAAAATATCAAAATGTCTGCCAAAGACAGTCTAGGCTGATCTGAACTGAAGAAGCATAAGCCGTGGTTCGATGAAGGATGCTCAAAATTATTGTATCAATGGAGACAATCCAAATTGCAGTGGTTGCAGGATCCAAGCGAGTTAAATGGGGATAATCTGAACAATATAAGACGTGACACCAACAGGCATTTCAGGAAAAAAAAAAGAAGGAATATCTGAAAGACAAAATTGATGAACTTGCAATGAACAGTAAGAACAAGAACATTAGAGACCTGTAGAGGAGTATGTGACTTTAAGAGCGGTTACCAGCCTAGCAGTAACTTAGTGAATGATGAGAATGCTGATCAGCTTGAAAATTCCCACATTTTGAATAGGTGGAGAACTACTCTCAGTTATTGAGTGTACATAGGGTCAGTGATATTAGGCAGACAATACATACAGCTAAGCCCTCTTGAGGTTGAAATTGCTATCGCAAAATTGTAAAGGTATAAATCTCCAGGCAGTGATCAAATTCCGGCAGAACTTATTCAAGCAGGAGGCGAAATATTACGTTCTAAGATCCACAATCTAATTACTTCTATTTGCCATAATGAAAAGTTGCTCATCTATGGAAGGAGTCTATTATTGTACCAGTTCACAAGAAGGGTGATAAAACTGACTGTAGTAATTATCGGGGATATCACTGTTATCAACTTCATATAAAATTTTATCCAATATTCTTTTCTCAAGGTTAAGTCTATATATAGATTAAATTATTGGGGATCATCAGTGTGGGTTTCGACGTAACAGATAAACTACAGAGCAGGTTTTTGCATTCGTCAGATATTGGAATGAAAATGGGAGTACAGTGAGACAGTACATCAGCTATTCGTAGACTTTCAGAAAACCTATGATCCAGTTAGGAGGGGAGTATTGTACAATATTCTGATAGAGTTTGGGATACCCATGAAACCAGTTAATCTGAATAAAATGTGTTTAACGAAACTTACAGTAAAATCCGTATAGGTAAACTTTTGTCTCATAATTTTCCTGTCCAGAATTGTCTAAAACAAGGAGATGCTTTATCGCCACTCCTTTTCAACTTTGCTTTACAATATGCCATTGGGAAGGTCCAGGAAAACCAGGTAGGACTGAAATTAAATGGAACACAGTTGTTGTGAATGTAGATACCATAAAGAAAAACACACAAACTTTAACTGACGCAAGTAAGGAGGTTGGTCTAGAAGAAAACTCGTCACCAAAATGCAGGGCAAAATCATGACATAAAGACAGCTAACAAATGTTTTGAAAATGTGGCACAGTGGGAACGACGATAACAGATCGAAACCTGATTCAGGAGGAAATTAAGAGGCAATTGAACTCGGGTAATGCTTGCTGTCATTCAGTCCAGAACCTTTTGTCTTCTCGTCTGCTGTCCAAAAACATAAAAATTAGAATATACAACACTTTAATTTTGCCTGTGATTCTGTATGGGTGTGAAACTTGTTCTTGGCATTAAGGGAGGAACATAGATTGAGGGTACTTTAGAACAGGGTGTTGAGGAGAATATTTGGACCGAAGAGAGATGAACTGACGGGAGCTTTGAGAAAACTGCATAATGAGGAACTTCATAACTTGTACCCTTCTCCAGGCATAATTAGAATGCCAAGCCAAGGAGGATGAGATCGGCATGGCATGTAGCAGGATTTGTGGGAAGAGGAACGCATATATGATATTAAGGGAAAGCCAGAAAAAACAGACCTCTAGGAAGACCAATTCGTAGGTGGCTGTACCATATTAAAATGGATCTTAGAGAGGTAGGATGGGACGGTATGAATTGGATTGATCTGACTCAGGATAGGGGCCACTGGAGGGCTCTTGGAAAACGGTAACGAACCTTCGGGTTCCGCAAAATGGCGGGAAGTTCTCAAAAAGAGCTCACCTCCATGAGTGATTGCGAGGTATCGTGTCCTTGAGCCTTGGCCTAAACTTTCCCCTAAGGCCCATCACATAATAGTTTCATGAAAAATAAATTTGAAATGTTACATTAATATCTGTCCTGCTGCTCCTAGAATTGCAGGTGCCCTGATGTGTTACCAGAAAAGTCTTCTAAACATTCCTGCAGTAATCTTGATATATTTCCAGCCTCACGTATGATTACTGTTATCAGTAACATTCACATTCCGCATGCGCTGTACATATTGTTATTATTATTATTATTATTATTATTATTATTATTATCATCATCATCATCATCATCATCATCATCATCGAATTGAATTATGATTATCGTTTGGAACCTGATCAGTGCCAGGGTCACCGTCATCGTCACGGTCAAGTACATGAGCACTGTCTCCAGTGTCTTTGCTTCTCCTGCTGCTGCTGCTGTTGCTGTTGGGGTCTCCTCTACACCCCTAGTTCTGTTCGAATCTGTTGTGAAAGCACATTATAGTATAAATCTATAAAGACTGAGTTTCTTCTAAATGATAAACAAACATTCGGGGCAGGCGGTAGGGTAGTCTGTTGAGGCAAAATGCTATAATTCAATAAATATTTTCAAAAACGGAAAGATAAAAATAAAATACACGCTACCGCCATATTGTTATTTAATGCTCTAAAATACAAAAGATGATTCGCCTTATTTTCGGGTCCTTAAGAATTAATATGAAGCTAATTATATGGAATTCTAATTGTTAATTCTGATTATATTTGTGAAAAAGACTAGCATTATATTTAAATATAAATTTTGAATTTATTATATTTTAATAATATAGTTTTCACTTATTTTTGTGCACAATCTTCGGAACTAAATGATATATTTTTGTCAAAACATTTTTTTCTCTCCATATTTTCTCATTGAAAAAAAAAGAGGGTCGCCTTCTGTGTGGGCTTATACACTATGACTTCAACGAAAGTATACACATTTCTTCAAGAATCCTTCCTTGCATAATGTCAAGACATTAACGCGGAGCTTGCTCCCAACTCAGAAGTTCGAACGGTCCCAGTGTCGGTAAAATGATAGTAAATTAAATATTGCAGGTTTCGAACAGCTTCCAAATGCCCACGTCAAATTCCGTGCAGCTACTCATCATTCCATTCGAAATGTATTTCTGCGAAACACATGCACACACACACACACTCACACACATATACACTCTCTTAAAGGTCAGAGCGAAACGTTACAAAAATACGCCCATTATCCTCGCCATGTATTGCTGTTCGTCTGTCCGTCCGTTCAGCGAGACCCTTCCTTTAGATGACTCACTTGGTATAGAGACTGGGCTATGGGCTGTACAACCGACAAATCGGGGTTCGATTCCCGGCAAGAACAAGGTTTTCCTCCCCTCCATAACTTCCAGCCAGTCTCTGGGGCCCACCCAGCCTCCCATACAATGGGATAACGGGGGCGTTTTCCCTGCGGTTAAAACGGCAGGGGCGTGAAACTGACCGTTCACCTCCATCTAGTGACGAGGTCAAGAATGATGTAGCTATACCTACACTCCCACATGGCGTGGTGTTTAATTAATCACGGGGACAACTTCACTTGCTTACTCATTCACTCACTCACTCACGGAGCTGAGCCCTTCTTGAGAAGCCGCTAATTGTGCAGTCTTTTTTTTTTATTGCTAGTGGGATGGGCCTAAGTCCCTTGCACTGCGGCCACTTCTGGCCTATTGTACCAGCCCCAGATGATGGGTGAGGGTGATTGTGGAGCAATTGGTGGAATGAAGATTGGCAGGGGAAACCGAAGTACTCGGATAAAACCTTCCCCAGCGCCACATTGTCCACCACAAATCCCACTTGACCAGACCCGGGAGCGAACCTGGGCCACCGCGGTGGGAAGCCAGCGACTAACCGCTTGAGCTATGGCGCAGCCGTATGTGCAGCCACTCAAGAACTTCCCAGCATTTTATAGAACACGAAGGTTCGTTGCCGCGTTCACAAGAGCCCTCCACTGGTCCCTATCTTCAGTCAGATCGATCCAGTCCATACCACCCTATCCTATCTTTCTAAGATCCATTTTAATATTTTTCATCCATCTACGTCTTGGTCTTCCCAGTGGCTCTTTCCTTCTGGCTTTCCCACCAATGCCCTATATGCTTTCCTCTTCACCCCGTCCGTGCTACATGCCCTGCCCATCTCATCCTCCTTGACTCCAAGTTATGAAGGTCCTCATTATGTACAAGTAGTTTTCTCCAACCTCCCGTCACGTACGAAATATTTAATTTCTTTGCCTTTTGCATGAAGAGAAGGGTATCAGTAGGACATTCTAGCTAAACTAATAAATTGGTTGACACCCATCTGTACTTCTTCCATTAGAAAGAAGGTAATGCCTATATGAAAATGTCGATCTGGAAGCTTCGACAGAAGCGTAGGCTAAGTTTAATGTTACATCTGAGTTCTGGAAACAGGCTTTTCGCACATCGTCTTTCCCCTGGAGCAGGAACGTCAGCTCTTCATGTACAGGCGAGTCTGTGTCATCTGCAGATTCCCTATAGAAATACGAACACTGAACAACACTAAAATCTTTATTTACATTTCATTTATTTGTACAATAGTCTATGTAACAGTAAATAAACTGAACACTTTACATAATTCAGATGAGCAATTTTATGGCATCCAAAAAGGTATAACTTTCTGTTGATGTAAAACGGAAATGAGATAGGGAGAAGAGATGAAAAAAATTGATCCGATGATTCTCAAATTATGGAACGTCACATTTTAAAGATGCTTTTCTTTCTTAGTCTCGCAAACCATATATCTTGCAGTAAATTGTATTGGGCATTAGACATGTTTTTATTCTATTTTTTCTTCGCAATTCTTTCCCTCTGACAAATTAGCGAACTGTCCTCTGAATGCTAGTAGAAACGCATGTAGAATTATATTGTTCCATATTTTAAACAAAATTTGGTTGGGTCAACACATTTCATTGAAACTCTCCAATACTAAATTTAATTATAATCCGTCCAGTGGTTCTGGCATTGTTACATACGGACAGATGAATGGGGAGAACCGTAAGTGACGAAGCTAGTAGTTGCTTTTTTTTTTTTCGTTGCGAGTGCGAAAAAACTGGTCTTGCCCAGTAGGCCCATATATCTCACGTGGGCTATCAATGACTAACTCACAAGTCCGAAAATCACGAGTTCATGTTCATTACAATGGCGCTGAGAAGTTCATGCTTTCATTTTTCTTTTATTTCGTCCTTTCTCTTTATCTTTCTTCGTCGTTTCTTGCTCGACTTTCCTTTTCTTTACGATATGCAGCTTTACTTGAAATATTTTTCAGCACACGGTGATCATTTAACAAACAAGCATAAGATAATTTCTGCATTTCATCATCTGTAGCGCGATTAGCGTACAAGAATTGACGTAGTTTGCAACAAACGAACATCGAGGCCACTGAGGTATACAAATTAGCAAATAATGCCTTGAATTTGCCTGTACCTTTCGACCTGTGTTCTGCAGAATGCCAGCACGAACTGCAACGTTGTCGAATGAGAAACGAGTGTGTGACAACCTTTCAGTAGCGGATAATTTACAAATAATTCGGACCCTAATCAAGAATCATATGTTCGCATCACATATAAGTTCGTGCATTGTGAGCAGAAGCCGAGTGATAAGGAATATTTTGTTACCTTGACACGCTGAGGCATGTGTGTACTGCTGCATGGTTACTATGACAGCAGGTACTTTCGTCACCATGGCGTTAGGTCATGACCAAAGATAATGAAGCTAATATACATGATGAAGCAGAGCCTTCTAATCTCACAAATAGGACTAGAATATAATCCTACCCTATCGTTCACGGTAATATTCTTGTATGTTTCTGTTGCTTGTATTCAATTATACTGATCATTTCCTCAGCTCCATAGAACTTAATTACTCTGCGGAAAAACAAAACGCTATCATATGAACTACATAGGTTGAAGGTCGTGACATATTTCACGTCATAAGACAGGAAATTAGAAGCAAAGAGCTCATATTCCCGTACATCTACCATTTATTACTCATTATTTGCTTCTGGAAGATATGGAGGTATGTACTGAACGAACCACTTGTTCCCTGCAGTATTTGGTGAGAGAGACAGTTTCATGCTCCGTCCAGCTGTATCCCTAACTGTCTGACCGGCTTCCCAGCGAAGATATGGAAATGCTCAATGTGCGTCATACTCGTATAAATACAAATTCCAGAAGATTCTGTTCCTATGTAAGCCTATTTCTTCCTACGTTGTTGGGCTCATATTGTTTTAGTCATGAACTGGAAGTCCCATAATATAAGTGAACGTTATGATAATAATCACAATAATACTGTCACGTGTTGGGTGTACAACGCGCGGCAAGTAACTTCACGCCTTATTTGATATAGCGAACTTATTCCACTCGCGCTCACAATTACACAACTACTGCCATCTGCAGTATCACAAGTACTTCTCCTGCCATTCACTCGATACAACCCGACTCGGCGACTGCTAGATTGCAGCTGACTGGTTAATCGTTACTCACTAGTAACTCACTCACTCACTCGTAACTGGCTCAGTCCTCACTACTGAATAGTGTTCGCGGCTCCTCATTTAGGGACGGCACGGACAACACAGAAAACAGTTACGTGATAGGTACCACTGTTGCGTAACGTCGTGTTTACCGATTGCCTAGCTACAGTCGCTTCATTTGCTCCCCTGATGCGTGACGTCACAGCCTAGTGGGGAGGGGTGTTTACTGATCGTTGCGTAATGGTGGAAGGAGTGGGGGTATGTGACGTCACTCGCGAGAACCCAGAGTTCACGTGACCCCTACTTCATGTTTTCCCATCCACGTCACAATATATTGGTCAGTTTATATTAGAGTCCTGACAAATACTTGACCGCTGAATTGTAGAAGATGGCCATTCTGGGAACAGTACACATCTTCAAAAAGAACCAGTAACTTAACAGTTCAGGAAGATACCGACGTACCATATAATTTAATTTCAAATACAATTTCCATAAAACTGTTACGTAAAGTGCCCAGGAACATCCGTCTCTGAATAGTGCAAAGAATACCTTCAAATAAGACGTGAGTTTAAAAATATAACAATAATAATTCAGTTCCTTTGTTAAAGTGCTTGCAGTAGCTCCGAATAATAATAATAATAATAATAATAATAATAATAATTATTATTATTCAATTGTTTATTATTTATGTCCCGAGTCAACAGCTTCAATTCTTATTTATTTACGTGCAAACTTGGCAGCCCAGAGGCCAATCAAAAAGTTAGCACACGTAATTATATAAGAAGGCCGCGCCATAGCTCAAGCGGTTAGTCACTGGCTTCCCACCGGCGGCGCGTGTTCGATCCCGGGTCTGGTCAAGTGGGATTTGTGGTGGACAAAGTGGCGCTGGGGCAGGTTTTCTCCGAGTACTTCGGCTTCCCCTTAAACCTTCATTCCACCAAATTCTCCATCGTCATAATCACCCGGGGCAGGTACAACAGGCCAATCAGTGGCCGCCGCGCCGAGTGGACCCAGCTGGACTCCACCCCCCACTAAGCGAATTAAAAAGAAAATTATATAAGAATACTATTAACACTAATAATAATCCCATTAAAATTAATAATACTATTGTGACGTAGACGGCGGAACACTCCGTCCCCCTCCCCCGCGGTGACGTAACAGGGGACACCGCGGTTACTACGCAGAAATAAACAACTTTCGGCAGTGTTCCCCAGCAACGCCTGTAAACACGGCGTTTACACAACAGTAAAGCGATCACGTAACTGTTTTCTGTGTAGTCAGTGCGGAAGCTACATAACGNGCGGCGCGTGTTCGATCCCGGGTCTGGTCAAGTGAGATTTGTGGTGGACAAAGTGGCGCTGGGGCAGGTTTTCTCCGAGTACTTCGGCTTCCCCTTAAACCTTCATTCCACCAAATTCTCCATCGTCATAATCACCCGGGGCAGGTACAACAGGCCAATCAGTGGCCGCCGCGCCGAGTGGACCCAGCTGGACTCCACCCCCCACTAAGCGAATTAAAAAGAAAATTATATAAGAATACTATTAACACTAATAATAATCCCATTAAAATTAATAATACTATTGTGACGTAGACGGCGGAACACTCCGTCCCCCTCCCCCGCGGTGACGTAACAGGGGACACCGCGGTTACTACGCAGAAATAAACAACTTTCGGCAGTGTTCCCCAGCAACGCCTGTAAACACGGCGTTTACACAACAGTAAAGCGATCACGTAACTGTTTTCTGTGTAGTCAGTGCGGAAGCTACATAACGAGAGGATTACCGAAGTAACCAGTCAGTTGCAGTCAAGCATTCGCCGGAGTGAATGGCAGTGACTCCAGCAGGAGAACTAAATGTGATACTGCAGATGGCAGTAATTGTAAAATTGTAAACTGTGTAAATGTTAGAGCGAATGTGCAATAAATTCACTATATTCAAGACGGTGTGAAGTTATTTGTCGCGTGACATACACCCAACACGTGACAATATATTAGTATTATTATTATTAAATTGTTACAGCTAAAAAGCCCAAATGCCATGTTAATATAATCGCAAGCAAGAAGACAAACAAAACAAACGCATACACACAAACNTTAACACTAATAATAATCCCATTAAAATTAATAATACTATTGTGACGTAGACGGCGGAACACTCCGTCCCCCTCCCCCGCGGTGACGTAACAGGGGACACCGCGGTTACTACGCAGAAATAAACAACTTTCGGCAGTGTTCCCCAGCAACGCCTGTAAACACGGCGTTTACACAACAGTAAAGCGATCACGTAACTGTTTTCTGTGTAGTCAGTGCGGAAGCTACATAACGAGAGGATTACCGAAGTAACCAGTCAGTTGCAGTCAAGCATTCGCCGGAGTGAATGGCAGTGACTCCAGCAGGAGAACTAAATGTGATACTGCAGATGGCAGTAATTGTAAAATTGTAAACTGTGTAAATGTTAGAGCGAATGTGCAATAAATTCACTATATTCAAGACGGTGTGAAGTTATTTGTCGCGTGACATACACCCAACACGTGACAATATATTAGTATTATTATTATTAAATTGTTACAGCTAAAAAGCCCAAATGCCATGTTAATATAATCGCAAGCAAGAAGACAAACAAAACAAACGCATACACACAAACAAAGACAAAACTAGGCAATATGTACAATTTAGTCTATAACGATTTAATTGGTGCTATCTTGACACCCAAGATTCAATTCAATTAAATTCTTCATTATTTATGTGCCGAGTCAACAGCCGAAAGGCCAGTTACAGACAGAGCACAGTGTAGATACAGGTAATTATATTATGGACACACACAACATAAAGTCAAAGACAAATTACATGCAAGCACTGGAGGGCAAAACACATTAATGCAGACAAGTAAAGAAACAAACGAACGAACGAAGATGAGGAGAGGTAACATGAACTACATAACACAGAACATTAGGAGTATGAACAAATATTATTAATAATTTCAGGTTAATGAATATTAATTGAGAGAAACGGCTCCAACTGCAAATATGTCGAGAGCTTTACCCACCGCGTTGGCAGCAGAAGGACAGTTTATTAGAGGGACAAATACCAGACAATGAGAAGTCCCTAAGATTGCTGGGAGGAACACTAAGGCTAACATTTTCCAAAAGGGAATAATATAATTTGTGACAATTCAATTGCTGTCGTAGCTAACGTCTGGTGTTCATGTTCTAGAAGAAAGAAAAAACGAATAATTTCTTCGACGACAAAAATCAGAGCCATAAATTACTGTAATCTGTCTTCTCTTGACCTTGGCCTTGAGCACATAAACGCATGACTTGCAGAATAATTACTTATCGAACGAATGCAAGTGGGAGTGACATGTGATAACACGACAATTTATAGAGCTACAGTTGAATTGACAGTGATACGTTTCACGTGTTAGGGGGACTGGGAGCGCAATTCCTGCCTTTCGGACTGGACTCATCGTGTGATCTCTTTACGTCAGCACGTACTGTAAACACGGTCACTTTCCTCTGGTTGCCTCCGTACAGTGGAAATGCTGCAACTGATTGCAAATTTCACCTCCCGAATTTCTTGCTCCGGTCTCCTTTCACCTTTTCGCTAACGTTTTCATCTTGAGCTTGCTTGTGCGTCTTCACTCAACACCCCCTCCTTTCATCTCTTTCACATCAGTACGAGTCTTCATTCAGAACTGCTAGGGAAGAAACCGTCGCCACAGAACCACTGATCCAACGGTATTGGTAAATATACTGTCTAATGAGCCGCGATAGCTCAGCCGGTATAGCGACTGGCTGCGCATTGGACGGCCGAGGGCTCGGATTTCGAGTCCCGGTATGAATAAAATTGTTCTCCTCTCCACGTCTTCCAGACCGGTTCTGGGGTTCATCCAGCCTCCTATCCAGTGGGTACCGAGGGCTCTTTCCCCGGGAGTAAAGTGGTCGGGGCGTGAAACTGACCTCTCACCCCCAACTAGTGCCGATCTCAAGAATACGTGAATCTAGATATCCACTCAGTCGATACCAGTGGCCTCGCGGTCTAAGGCATGAACTCTCTTCTCTAGTTCGAACGCTGGGATCGTGGGCTCGAATCCCACTCAAGGCATAGATGTCTCTGTGCGTTCATTATGTTTTTGTATTGTTCTGCCTTGCGATTGACTGATCCTCCGTCCAAGGAATTCTACTGACTGTGTTTAAAAGTAAAGTAAAGGTATCCCTGTAACAGGCTGTGGAGGCCCACAGGGTTGCGAGATGTTGAGGTTCCCACATTTTCTAGACAATCGGCTCATAGCTGGCGGCAAGGTTATCAGCCCTACGCGCCGGCCGCCTTTTAACCCCAAGAATATTCCAAGAATATTCCTCGTACTCATTTATGTTAGAGGCTGAGTCAACTCCAGGGCCATAGTGGGGCTGGAAGGATTATGTCAATTGAAAAAATTCAATGACCTCATCGGGACTTGAACCCGCGACCTTCCGGCTTGTAGCATAGTGCCTCAACCAACTACGCTACCGCGTGCCCCTACCGGCTTTACTTTACTTTTTAACTACTTCAGTGTCATAGTCTGCCAGACTTCTATCGCATTAGGTCGCACAGGGGCGGTAACTACCTCAAGGTCGTAGTTAGCAATGTCGGTCAGACTTCAATCGCATTAGGTCGCACAGGGGCGGTAACTACCTCAAGGTCGTAGTTAGCAATGTCGGTCAGACTTCGATTGCCTTAGGTCGCACAGGGGCTGTAGCAACTTCATCATTAATACAACACACATCGTCACTGTTTGGTTCCTTGATGTTGTGCCCCAGAATTAATGAAAGGGGCGACACTATGTCGATTCAGACGGAACACGCCCACTCCTGCACGTAAGTGTTGTTCCTTTTTGTGGGTTGTATATTACGTGACATCTGTACATGCATAGATACAAAGTAAAGTTGTTCTTATGTTTACTTAATTAAACGCTACGCCATAAAGACGTATGGGGGAGTGGGGATATAGAGCCACATATGCCTGACCTCGGCACTAGTTGGAGGTGAGTGGTCAGCTTCGCGCTTTGGCCTCTTTACCCCCTCCCCAGGGAAAAAACCTCCGGTACCCAATGGATAGGAGGCTCGATACATACATAGATAAGTAGACTAATATACTCAGATACACAATACATATATTGAAAGCCACATACGTAAACTAACATTATGTTATCTAAGTACATAGATCAGTCAGTATCAACTACGGGATGGACACGAAGGGTTCGATTCCCGATGGCGCCAGAGACTTTTCTCTTGACCACAGTGTCCAGGTCTGTTCTAGGCCTCACCCAGCCTCTTATCTAATGTGTGCCGGGGGTTCTGTCCTCGGGGTAAGGCGGACGAGGCATGAATCTGGCCCATCAGCTCCATCTACATAGTTCCAGGCTAAGAATGCCTGGTGGTTTATTACCACTACCTCAAACATAGGCTGTCACTGAAATCCACTAGTTCCTGAAATGAAACATGAAGAGTTCTATCTTCTGGAATGTGACGCCTTGTAGATCATTGAAAGTCAACTGATGTTTCGGTGGAAAATGTCGCCCTAATCTGACTGTTCCACTGAAATATCGGTTGACTTTCAACGGACTACACGGCGTCATATACCAGAAGGTAGAACTCTTCGTAACCACCCCTGTGAAAGCCTCAATCGTAACTGCCTCCATGAAGCTGAGCCCTTCAAGTGAAGCTGCCAGTAACTCAGCTACTAAAAAATTTCCCAAAATTTTATGGAACTCGCAGGTTCAATACCGTGTTCACAAGAGCCCTCCACTGGTCCCTGCGCTGAGTCAGATGAATCCACTCCATATCATCCCATCACATTTCTCTAAGAACCATTTTAATATTATCCACCCACCTACGTCTTTGTCTTCCTAGTGGTCTCTCTTCTTCTGGCTTGGCTTTCCCACCAAAATCCTATTTGAATTCCATTTCTCTCCCATTCCTGCTACATGCCCCGTCCATCTTATCCATCTTGACTTGATTATTCTGGTTATACTTGGCGAAGAGTACAGATTATGTAGTTTTCCCCAATCTACTGTCACTTCAGCCCTCTTCGGTCCAAATACTCCCCTGAGCGCCCTGTTCTCAGATCCTACAAGACTTCAACTGGTCGTCAGTTTGTACAGTTCGCGCAAGGGCACTTGAAACCAAGAAGCTATACTTCTGGTACATCTGGTTTATGTATCTAAAGCTCGGATATCCAAGGCATTACTTTTGCCAACGTCACACATCAACCTCAATATTTGCCTTGATGTTAGATATTACTTGATAACCCCGCAGTTGCCGACCACAGTAGCCGTGCGTTCTGAGGCCTGAAGTGTCTTCGCTAGCTCGAACACTGGAATCGTGGGTTCGAATTCCACTAAAGGCATGGATGTCTGTTTGTGTTGTTCTGTGTGTAGGTAGCGGCTTTACGACGGGCTGATCCCCTGTCCAAGGACTACCGACTGTGTATAAGATTAAGAAACTGAAAAAAAAGCGGCATAGGTCCGACAAAGTACTGTAGAGCCATAGATAGATAGTTAGAAAACCCTTGCTGTTATTAAAATTGCCCTCTTTAGTGGTTTAAAAGGTACAACTATTCATCTCAGTTAAAATACAATATGAGACTGATTGATAAACTTACTCATGGACCCGAGCCCTTCTTGAGAAGCCGCCAATTGTGCAGCTACTCAAGAACTTCACAGCATTTTAAGGAACCCGAAGGTTCATTACTGTGTTCACAAGAGCCCTCCACAGGTCCCTATCTTGTGCCAGATCGATCCAATCCATACCCTCTCACCCGATCTCTCTAAGATCCATTTAATATTATCCATCCACCTACCTCTTGTTCTTCCCAGTGGTCTCTTTCCTATATGTATTCGTCTTCTCCCAATTCGTGGTACATGCCCTTCCCACCTCATCCTCCTTGACTTCATCATTCTAATTATACTTGGAGAAGAGTACAAGTTGTGAAGCTCCTCATTATGTAGTTCTCTCCAATCTTCCGTGACTTCATCTCTCTTCGGTCCAAATATCCTCCTCAGCACCCTGTTCTCAAACACCCTCAGTCTATGTTCTTCCCTTAAAATCACAGACCAAGTTTCATACCCATATAGAACCACAGGCAGAATTATAGTATTGTGTATTACAATTTTTATATTTTCAGAGAGTAGACGAGAAGACTTAAGTTTCTGTATTGAATAGTAGCAACCGTTATCTGAATTCAATCCCCTCTTAATTTCCTCCTGAATCAAATTTTGATATCTTACAGTCGTTCCCAAATATTTGAACTGTGCCACATTTTGAAAACACCTGTTAGCTAGCTTTACGTCAAGATTTTGTTCTGCATTCTGGTGACAAGACAGCAAGATTCATTATTATTATTATTANCTGAGGTTCCAATCGCCTTTAGTCCCTTAATTGATTATGTGTCAAGTTCTGAAAGGGTTCAGTAGACTGTCTGAGCGTAAATGTAAAATAATTCTTAAACTTTTCTGCCTGCAGTCGAAACATAAAAGACAAACTAGTGAATAAGTTTTGGAGAGATTTCATCGAAAGTCAGTGCTACTGAAACATTTGTAGTAGATAGAAATTATACAAGGTAATGATATTATACCAGAATAATAGAGTTACAAAGCTGGTGATTTTGTCTGTGGGCGTTTGCATGTCTGCTGCACCAAGTGCGTGTTTGATTTTCATAAGCTGAGTAGGAAGGTCATACAAACAGAGGGCACTGCGATGCCGTATTTTTAAATTTATAACGATCCAGACATAGTGGCCGTGGGAGTAACACTATTATCGTCAGAAGTGCAGTCCCAGAAAACTTTATAATAACACATACACTTTTTCTACAGATCGTCTTGTTTCGATTCTATGTTTATCTTATGTACAATGTTTCAAGATCCGTTGTCCTTGGCTAGAAAACGATCACAAATCGAAACACAGATCAGGCTTCATGTTCTGGTAACGATGTATTTGGATTATGTTGTTATGGATATGAAACATTAACCATTGTTTTTTCTCTTCCAGCCCACAACTAGGCCTATGGGAACTTTACTTCGCCCAAAATTTACTCACGCAAATTTTTGTGATCGGGTTCAGTGCGTGATCCTGTAGGCAGTGATGAACTCAGATGTGGTTCGTTGCAACACCTCACAAGCAAGTACCTCTCTACTCCAGTGTTCGAATTATAAGTTTACACAAGCCACACATGCTAAGAAAAAAAAACTCCGTGGTTTTAGTCCGCAAGCGAACTATACCGACCGAGGGACCGCCGCTTCTCGGCGAAGTCAGTGCCAACTTTAGCGGATAGAGGGGGTTGCGTGGTTAGCGCAACGAATCCCCACGGCCGTTAATTTCAGTTTTCTAGACCGGAGCCGCTGTTTCCTTGAAGTAGCTCGTCAATTATCCTCACGAGGCTGAGTGGACCCCGTTCCAGACCCACTACTTCTCAGAAAAAAATCTTGTAGCGCCGGGAGTCGAAGCCGGACCTCTGGATCTGTAGCCAGGAACTCTTACCACTAGACCACAGAGGCCATGGCCACACATGCTAAGAGAATATTAAATTAGAGGAATGCTTGCTATTATTTAGGTCAGAATTCTTTATTTTCCAGTCTCTTACCCAAAAACTTGAAAGTTACGAATGTAGTACGATATTTTAGGTAAAATATGTCGATATTATGGTTTCTTTCGTTAATTCTGATAGATAACAGTCTGCTTTAAGATAATAGGCGTAGAGAGCGATTCTAAATTATTGTCGGGGTTTCCGTGATCTATAATTTTCAAACTCTACGTGCCATAAAAGGCAAGCATGTTGAAGTTGTTTAGCATTCCTCATTATTGAGTCTATAAGCAATAAAACGTTTTGAGTTACACTTTCATATTTTATAATAGTCTGTTTTATTTTTTTCCTCCAGTTTGAAAATTAGAACCACGAGAACACCGACAATGATTTAGAATCACCCTGTTTAATATACTCTTTCCTATTAAACTTTCACGAGACGGAATTAGAAGCCGGCTTGTCTAAATATCAAGTGACAGCTGTCGAAACCCCCTCCATTTCAGTTAAACATCTCCTGGAAACGAAAGTTGGGTATTTTAAAATTCCCGGGCCTCAAGGAAATTTCTCCACCGGCTAGAGAATTTGTTGAGTGACGGCACTGTGAACTGGAGGGCTCTGCCATATTTTCTTATTCTTTTCTTGATACAATTTTATTCCTCCACCCTTTTTCCCTAAACTTGATGTTTTATAGACACGTTTTCCTCATAAACTATACATTATAAACATAAGATATATGCGTGTGTGTGTGTGTCAGTACTGTTGTTTGTGAAGACACTGACTTTTCATATGTGTCACAAAAAAGTCATGATTTTACTAAATAATCTTCTGTCCAAAACGTTGAAAAAATTAATCTTTGAGGTGAAATGTATAGGAATTTTTATATAGATATATTACTATTAATAAGTATTTTAGATACAAATGATCAATAAATACTTATGTATTAGATTTCAAGGCTGTAGAGTTTGTAGTTGTTTAGAAAAGTGTACCTTTTTTATTGCTAGTGGTGGGGACTAAGTCCCTTGTACTGTGGCCACTTCTGGCCTATTGTACCAGCCCCAGATGATAGGTGAGGGTGATTGTGGAGCAATTGTTGGTATGAAGATTCGCAAGGGAAACGGAAGTACTCGGATAAAACCTGCACCAGCGTCACTTTGTCCACCACAAATCCCACTTGACCAGATCCGGGATAGAACCCGGGCCGCCGCAGTGGGAAGCCAGCGACTAACCGCTTGAGCTATGGCGCTGCCGAAAGTGTACCTTAATATGCCAAAATTAATATTGCGAGGAAATGGCTTATCCCATCCCCTTAAAATAAACATTAGTACAATTTTACCAGTTGCTTTACGAGCATGAGTGAGACTGTACTCACACTGAATATGTCCGATAGGAAGTCACAGAAGACAGAAAATTTTAACTATTCGCCAAATCAAGGGTGGAACATGTAGAACGGACAGGATAACCAGAAATGCGTCCAAAATTTTGGCCGGATTATTTGAAAGGTGAAGCCACTTTGAAGGCCTAGACATCGATAATACTAAAGTTGACTTGAAAGAAATGATAGGCGAGAGTGTGGGACGGATTCATGTGGATTAGTACGTGGTCCAGAGGTGAGCTTCTTTGAACACGGCAATGCAACTTCGGAGTTAGTAAGAGGACAGGAATTTCTTGATGAGTTGATAGCCTATCCATTTACTCTACTCCCTGGAGTACTGTACCCAGATAATCATCCACAAGCCAACCAGAATACTTCATACATAAGAAAATAACATCACAATAATATCATCATACTAACACAACAACCAAAGGGTGACTACTCCACGCAAGAATCCACATTCCCTAAGAAGAACTAGAATACACACTCACTATACTTTATATATATATATTCATTCATTCATCAGTAATCTGTCAGACGACAGGTCCACAGTCTCTCCCAAAACAGTTTCTCCACTTAATGCGATCTAGAGATTTCTCCTTCAAATGAGAATATCCTCTTCTGTCCCAAAGGTCATCCAGCATCTTCTTACGTCTTCTGGTTCGCATACATGGTGTCTCTGTGTTTGGAAAGAGACTATCCAGGAAAAGTGATAATGTGGTAGTTTTTCCATTTGCTTTCCACATCGCAGTACAACAGCCGTTCAAACCACTCTGGTCACGCCTGTTGCTATACGAACTTGAACCATCTCGAGCATCATTTGCTCTGTGCTTCAAGTCGCTACTGATGACGCTGCTTCCGGCATCAGTTTTTGGTTTTNGACCTTGTATCAAGTTTAATACCAAAACAAAGAACAACCATACAATATGGATCCACATTAGGTATAGTTCAGCACTTAAAATTAATTAGCACGTGATGATGACCTTTTTTTTCCTTGGCACTACAGCCCCAGTGGGCCTAGGCCTACCTCCATGAACTTTTCCGATCACTTCGGTTTTTCTAGATCTTACACATTCGGTAGGACTCCTTGGGCGGGTGATCAGCTCGTCTCAAGGCCTCTACCTATACACAAACACAGAAACACGCACACACACAAACTAAACCTCCATGCCCTGAGTGGGATTCGAACCCACGATCCCGGTTTCCAAGCGAGAGAAGACAGTACATGCCTTAGACCGCTCGGCTACCGTGACCGGCGATGATGACCTATTAGGGGTTGATATACGGCCTTCTTGTAAATAGGTCATCTTTTAAAAATTGCTGTGTTGACTGAAATATGAAATAAATATTTTTATCCATGGAGTTAGTTACCATACACCGCCTCTGTGGTCTAGTGGTCAGCGTTTCTGGCTACAAATCTAGAGATCCGGGTTCGATTCCCGGCGCTACCAGATTTTCTGAGAAGTAGCGGGTCTGGAACGGGGTCCACCGAGCCTCGTGAGAATAACTGAGGAGCTATTTCAAGGAAATAGCGGCTCCGGTCTAGAAAACCGAAATTAACGGCCGTGGAGAATTCGTTGCGCTGACCACGCGACATCCTCTATCCCCAAAAGTTGGTACTAAACTTCGCCGACAAGCGGCGGTTGCTCGGTCTGTATAGCTCATTTGCGGATTAAAATCACGGAGTTAGTTACTATAAAAGCACCATTATGAACTTTGAAGCAGAAATTTGGTCTATTTCTTCCAAGTGGAACTGCTACAAGACAAAGTGAACCAATTGTCAAACTGCTCTTTCTCGCTCTCTAGTAAAATAAAATTAATTCAGATTTACGTGGGAGCCCATAGCAGAACCCAACAACGCTAGTCTCATACTCCACGTACCTAGGAAACGAGGGTAAGTTATCACCAGTTAGTGACGCAGACCATTACGTCATCGTGAGAAAGTTATTACATTCTGTTTTCAACATACATCTGTTATTCGTACGTCGATGGGAAATTAAGACGTACTTGCACAGAGCTTTCCTTCGGTACTCTGCTCCACACAGTAAGGCTGGGACCACACGAGCGCACAAAATGCGTCCGTTGTAGATAAAACAAGATAGGCAAATGCTACGCTTTCTTCTGGCTCCATTGCAGACAAAACACTACGCACCGCATTCTGCAACTGTGTGGTGTCCTCAGCAACGTCCGTCATAAAGTACGTTCGTTGCAACGGACGTACTTCGTGCGCTCGTGTAGAAGGGGCCTAAATGGATTTTACCAAGCATGTCGGTTAAACTACGTGATGCTTCTCACTGCTTTACGTATTGCTTGAAAACATGAACTGAGAAAGAACTACATATGGGCAAATATCTCATCCACACAGTAAATGGATTTTTCTAAGCTTGTTGGTTAAACTTGAGGAGCTTCATAACTTGTACTCTTCTCCAAGTATAATTAGAACGATCAAGTCAAGGAGGATGAGGTGGGCATGGCATGTAGCACGAATGGGGGAGACGAGGAATGCATATAGGATATTGGTGGGAAAGCCAGAAGGAAAGAGACCACTAGGAAGACCAAGGCGTAGGTGGGTGGACAATATTAAAATGGATCTTAGAGAGATAGGATGGAATTGTATGGATTGGATTGATCTGGATCAGGATAGGGACCAGTGGACAGCTCTTGTGAACACGGTAATGAATCTTCGGGTTCCATAAAATGCTTGGAAATCCTTAAGTAGCTGCAGAATTGGCGGCTCCTCAAGAAAAAGTAAGTAATGCTGCTTAAACTACGTGATGCCCCTCACTGCTTTACGTATTGCTTGAAAACATTAACTAAGAAAGAACTACATACGGGTAAATATCTCAGCCCATTGCTGAAGCTTTGTCATAGCTCAGTTCTTCAACAGACTAAATTAACCGTCCGTCGACGTTCTGACCAACCAGCGATGTGGCTGCACTCCACGTAAGCCAATCCAGGTAAAGCGAACTTTTTTCCATCGCACTAGTTGTTGCGCATATGTTACGTTGTGCGTAAGTCGCATATCAAGTCATATTATCCGTTTGTCAAGGACGAAAGAAATTTGATGGCTGGCGCGTCAGCTTCGCAAGACCTGTCAGCACAATCTAACCTGCTGCGTGTAGGGACACGGCCGCACGTACCCCGGCAACATCCTCACAGGCTGTGGGCCCACCCGGCCGTTTACTCACCTCGACCTATTTCCGAAGTTTTCATGGCCTAGTGCTTCCTGAAGTACAGGAACAACTTCAGCTTTACCCGTGCTCATGTACTGCGTCGTTTTTTCTTTGGCGAGAAGTGGGGCTGCGAAAGACGAAACACGTCCAGAGAGGTATTTAAAAAGGGGACTGGAAACCTAAAGTGACATGACACAGTGTTCATGTTATTCATATTAAGAATATGTGTAGTTATACCTCAAATTAATTGATGCTTAATTAAGCACAAGTACATTTACTGTGTTTTCCAGGTACTGCAAATCAGAAGAAGGCAGTAAATTTGTCTAATATATAACTATTTTTTTTTATCGTTTTGACGTAATCCTGTAGAATCTACAATGAATACAATTCGACGTGAAATCTCAGACTTTATGTGGAAATATATCATATGACATACGTATATGTTTTCTGTCACCATTTATTTATGTCGTCACGTACTGGGGGTAGCGTGACTAATAATAATTGGTTCTAGATTTGACGATTGGGTTTATTGGCACTTCTTTACAGTTACAGTTTATTGTAACAGCTCACACTCTGAACTCCTGAACGACGTCTGTCTGAAGAATGCTCGATCTATTCTCAGACTGATCTCTACTGCTCCTTTGATCTCTCCACTACTACGATCTTCCTCTACTTGAATTCACGAATCCACTGCCTTTTATAGCTTCCACGCGGCCCGCATAGAAGACACCATGTTGAACTGTTCCTCTGTTGTCCATTTGGTTGCCAGGGGAATCTTGTGTTTAGAACTAGTTACCTGGTAACGACTCGTTCGCTGCTGTACATTGTAACGGGATCGTGATTTCCGATCCGTTGCTCAACAACGGACGTCTTGTTCTGGTTCCACTATTCTAGCTTTCAGCCGTCACGTCACAATACAATAAAGATTGGTTTATGAATGGACAGTAAAGTGTGTCAGGATTAATACTGATTTACGAACATCCACGGGTACAAAGAAAAGCGGCTAAATTTGCCAGTCCTACAGATGAATCTGGTTGGGAAACTCTGGCACAGAGTAGACTGATACCCCGTCTGTGCACCCTCTACAAGGCATACACCAGGAGACCGGCTTGGAAAGCGATAAGGGATAGCCTGCTTCAACCATGAGACCTGAGTAGGGACGATCACATTTGGAAAGTCAGAAGCAGGAAACAAAGAACAGACGTTGGCAAATATTCCTTTGTAAGTAGGACCATAAAGGATTGGAACATTTTACCTGCAGGCATACCAGCGTCTTTCCCCTGTAAACTAAACACTTTTAGAAAGAGGGTTAAGAAAGCTGTTGCAAGTACAGAGACCTTAGGCGGAGTTGAATGAAACAACTGAAGTAATTTGAAGTGTCCTTGTTCGAGTGCAGTGAAACGAACACAAGCACGTACCCTTTTATAATTTTATATGTTTGGATTTGCACTGCCTGTACCTTGTTTACTGTATTGTATTTTGTTTTGTATTCTTCCCTTATGTTATAGACTTTCCTTGTCTGTATCAGTGTAAGTTCTACTGCCACCGGGTGAACACCCAATTGCAGTAAAATAATAATAATAATCATTAAGAACATCATAGTAATCTGTGGACCTATCTACTCTTCGTCCACTCATGCCTGCTTTATTTGATTCTTAATTATTAAATGAAGAAAGGCGGGACACCTGGTACTCAGGGGTGATATCATGTGTTACAGAATTTTGTCGAGAAACTCAAAGAAGACGCCAGATAGGAGGATGGTATTACAGCTAAAGTGAAATAGCGTTTGAAAGTGTAGGCTCAGTTGGCTCCGATATAGGATCAAAGGGTGAACTTCCCTGCCTGAGCTCGGCGATAAATGTTTCTGCTCCATGAAGTAGGAGCATAACATTCACCTTCTTCAGGGAGATCCTGTACCATACAGATTGTCACATGGTAATTCAGCTACCTACGTAATGAAGTGTGTGTTCAGTTTGCACGTGCTTCTAATCGCGCTCTGCACGTAACCCCAACCCTAGATTAAACCTTAGAGGCCCTAGAGAGACTGACGTAGAGCTCTAAGTATTTTCAGGCCCTGACAGTAGATGGAGTCCTTGTTCGGAGAAAAGTGTCCCTGACACTCAATGTAGAGAAGATCGGTCGGGCTCCACAACCATTTCGGACTATGTCTAAAGCGGGACATATTCATATATGCCACTCATTCATTCATCAGTAATCTGTCAGACGACAGGTCCACAGTCTCTTCCAAAACAGTTCCTCCATTTAATGCGATCTAGAGCTTTCTCCTTCAAATGAGAATATCCTCTTCTGTCCCCAAGGTCATCCAACATCTTACGTTTTCTTCCTCGTCTTCTGGTCACTTCTATCCGCCCCTCTATCTTTCCTTCAATAACTTCTTTTAGAAGGCAGTTACCGCGTAAGATATGACCAATCCAATTAGCCTTCCGTTTTCTTATTTCCTGTAGGATATTCCTCTGCTCACTGACTCTAAATAACACTTCTTCATTTCTCACATAATCGGTCCAACTGATCTTCTCCATCCTTCTCCAACACCACATTTCGAAGCTTTCCAGGTGTTTCTGATCTACTGCCCTAAGTGTCCAAGTTTCAGCCCCATATGCTCCAAATGTAGCATTTCACTAGTTTCTTTCTCAAATTTAAGTCCAGTTTGCTGGTAGAAAGATTCTTCTTGCTAAATGTAGCTTTTGCCATGGCAATCCTAGGCCGGCGGTTAAATCAGGCTAAAGCCAGTCGCCTGGTGAGTGAACTAGTATAGTTCACTTTGAAGATCACTAACACATACTGTTCCAGATAGATCTCACGCTGTGCAATCCTGAGCAATTATAGATGTAGATATTTCTACAGAGAGGTTCTTACTTTTGTTGACCGGTTCACGGCTCTGCGCTTCACGGTGCACGACCGGCTGCAAGGCGTATACGAATTTTGCCAAAGAATTAGTATGCCTGATGGCTGATAACGTTTGGAATTAAGGGAAGTTAAGAATTTTATGGACCGCTTGACGACATTATGTTTCACGGCGAGCAGTGCGGTTCATGAGTGGGAATTTGTTAATGATTTGTCAGCAGTAGGAAGTAATTACCGCCGGTCACAGGCATGCACTGTCTTCGCTCGCTCGGAAGCCGGGATCGTGGGTTCGAATCCCACTCAGGACATGGATGTTTAGTGTGTGTGTGCGTTTTTCTGTGTCTGTGTACAGGCAGAGGCCTTGCGACGAGCTGATCACTCTCCCAAGGCGTTCTGCCGTATGTGTAAGATCTAGAAAAACCGAAGTGAACGGAGTTCATGGAGCTAGGCCTAGGCCCACTGGGGCTGTAGTGTCAAGGAAAAAGAAAAGGAAGCAATTACCAGCTCCATTAGCTGTTTGTTCTCAGTTACAATTAGTGATCAGTTTGTTCCGTCACGGTACGATATATTTCAGAGAAACGTGTATTTCTGTACGACACCTATGTGAAATACGGATCTGGTAGAAAGTGTCAGCGAAAACTTCGACGTAAATTTGGTGATGGAAGAGTTCGCAAGCAGACAAACAATTCAAAATTTGTAGTTACTATAGGATTCTGACGATGGTGTATAACACACTGATATATTTGGTTTCTGGACTTTATCCATCGTCCTGGTTTTTAAGATAACAAATAAAAACACGACGTTTCGGAAACTGGATCTGTTTCCGAAACGTCGTGTTTTTATTTGTTATCTTAAAAACCAGGACGATGGATAAAGTCCAGAAACCAAATATATCAGTGAATTCAAAATTTAGTGAATAAACTTAGACCAACTGGACTCTTAATAGACAAGAAACAAAAACATAAGAACCAAATGCTTACTGAAAAGAAGTTAGATGACATAGGGCCCAGACTTGAACATACACCTAGAAAATCAATTAAACGTCTAACTCAAGAGACTGGAGTGTCGAAGTCTAGTGCAAGAAGTGCAACACAATTGCTGCAGCTTAGACCAAATACAGTAATCAACGCACGTCTTGCAGCCGCGCGATCCAGGTAGAAGGGTTAATTTTTTTAGTTGGTTTCTACAGTCTGACGTCGAAGGTAAGATCGAGCCGCAGTTGATAAGTAGAGAATTTTCAACATCTCCTGTGTTCTGTGAATTGTAACTACTTTATTCCGAAACTTATCGGCCAACAGTCATATTGATTCATCAGCAAAATTCGTGTGCGCCTAGCAGCCAGAGGTGCACCGGTCACCGTGAAGCGCAGAGCCGTGATTCGGTCAACAAAGGTAAGAACCCCCCTGTATAAGCAAGTCATATACTCTCATTTTGACAGACCTCAACTCAGATACCTAAGAACATTGAGTTCATAACGTAAAGCGAGCTCTAAGACGTGCGCGGCCTTCTGTCGCTCGAAATCGTTTATCTGCGTCTGTCTTGTCTTGTGTATGTAAAGGACTTGTGATGGGCTGATCCCCTGTCCAATAAGTCCTACTAAATATTTATAAATAAAATTCCTAACGGGAGGCCTTGGTACAGCATTTGTCTCTCGTGACATAAAAGACAAAGATCATAACTTATAGGATAACTACACTCCACATACAATGTAATGGTAAAAAGGTAAAATTGTTTACTCTATGCATACATATGGCGAGTGGAGGTATAAATCTACCATTGAGGACCCCGACTACTTATGAAACTGTGTATGAGAAACAGACAAGTGCGTAAATATTCCACAGTAGTGTGCCATACTTTTCAGTAGAAGAACGTAGACATAAAAACGAAGGTGACCTAATTCCACAGTTTACATTATTCATCTATGATGGACTAAAATAAGGACAGAATGTAACCTTTATTAAAATACTGCTATCCCAGTACGTCATTTAACTCACTTCCGACCAAGGATTTCAGAATATAATCATAGTCATCTGAATATTGTTTTCTGTTCGTATTGTAACGGATTTGACCAACGAGTTGCCAGGCAACAGCTCTGTAAACACGGTCCAACACGCAACAACAGATGTGCTGTGTTTTCTATGTCTTCCGCGCCACACCCATTGCTGCTAACGGACCAATCAACTCACAGTCTAACATGTAACACGTGTTTTCTGTGTGGTCTGCGCCATGCAAAAATAAAAGGGCTGGGTTTTCTGTGCGTGGTCGGTGCCGAGAGAATATAAGAGAATAAGGGAATGGGAATTGACTTCACTTGATTTCTGAAGTTCCGAGGGAACAGCAGTGTGGTCAAAGGAAGAATTAGAAGATCGACGTTACATGTGCTGTAGTACATATTGGGAGTGTGTAATTTAGTGAGACCTGTATAGTCCCTGTGTTATAAATCCATTGCCAGGAAACGGATAGTGAAGACCAAAGGAAATAGACTGAGAAGATTAGTGTGGAGTGACTGTAAATTGTATAAAGCAGCAATAATGTAATGATTAATTGTAGTTACGAACTGTAGGTGGTTAATAAATCCAATTACCAATCCGAACCCAGTCTCTTTAGTCACTGCGACACGTGACAATATAATGAACCTTGCTTCGACCGCATTTTATCACCAGAGTAAATGCTAACACGTGGCGTTTTAACTGCCTGGCTCACATCGTTGTTAAAATATTACATTGCTTACAACTTCTCTCTAGTGCAGCACAGGATTACGTTCCAGATCGCTCCTATATTCAGAAGGAAAAAATAAAACTAAATTCCATACTCTCGTAACCAACCAAGTGACTGAGGCCCTGGACTGGAGAGACTGAGTGTACAGAGATGCGCTGTGTAATTAGGGATGTCATACATCCCAGGAGCAGATCATAAATGTGTATGGAGCAATGGCGGATTGATAATTAGCAGGGGAAACCGAAGAATATCGGAGGAAAACCTGCTCCAATGCCATTCCGTCCGTCAAGAATCCGTCACCCGGAATAAAACCCAAGACTCCGAGATGAGAAGCGACAGTCTAATCGCCTGAGCTATGCATGAACACTTTATGTAACTCTGAACCGAGCCTGTATGTACGCAAAGATGGTTCAAGGGTTAAATGATTATCAAGAAAAGGCGAAGGGCAAATTTATCATTGAAATTATAACTTCGAATTTTTAATACGTCCTTCGGTATTGCACATCGAGTCCTTGCACTCCCCGCCTCCCTCCCTCGCACCATCTTACCACTAGAAGCACTTCCGCCGTTTCAAGAGATAAGTTACGGTCAATTCAGGACAAATATTTACATTGTGCATCTTACAACCGTCATCTGGACTTTGAGGCAATGTCAAAGGACAAATGATCATCATAGCTGCGGCATAAATTTCAAAGTATCAGGCTGGGATCCTTATCTGAGTAATTATTTTCCCACTGATAACTCTATCGGAAAAACAGTGATACTGCCAGGAGAACGTATGGCCTTGAAAAGCCTGTTGCATAACGCAGCATAAACGAAAAAAAAAAAATCTCTAGTTACGTGAGTATAATTTTACCTCTTGTTTGGTATGGATGCAAAACTTGATCTCTCATATAGATTCTGAAAGGTTCTGACAATGGTGCATAACACACAGAATTACTGGGTTTTTGGACTCTTTCCATTGTCCGGAATTTTAGGTAATAGAGGACACAACGTTTCGGAAACTGGATCTGTTTCCGTCCTCAGGTGAAAGAGGGGGAAATTGAGATTAGCTCTTTCTAAGGGGCCCAACTGAATAGGTGTCTGCCCCCCCCCACTTCACCTGAAGACGGAAACAGATCCAGTTTCCGTAACGTCGTGTCCTCTATTACCTAAAATTCCGGACAATAGAAAAAGTCCAAAAACCCTCTTTGATCTCTCATGTTATGAGAAGAACGTAAACCGAAAGTGTTTGAAAACAGTGTGCCGAAGAGAATATCTGGATCTATGAGGGAGGAATAATAGAACGGTAAAGTTGTCCCTGTGCTCAATTAATGAAGTATCACGCCATGAAGACGTGTGGGGGAGCTGCCATTTTTGACCTCGGCACTAGATGGAGGCGAGTGGTCAGCTTCGCTCCCCGGGTACCCATTGTACAGGAGACTACGTGGGCCCTAGAACCAGTCCGGCCACTGTGCAGCAGATAAACATTTCTTGCTCCTGCCAGAAATCGAAATCCGGCCTTCCAGCCCTTAAGCCATCGCTATACCGACTAAGTTACACCGGCTTCTAATATAATAGAGCACACGTATTAAAGCTAAGCAGCGGCACGCACACAGGGAGCCTACGCAGAATAATACCTGAACGGTGCTGAAAGCAAGAAGTAGCCGCTGCAGCACTGTAGACATAGGGCGAGTACCCCTGATAATTTTAAATTTTAAAATTTGAAAACAATTTTAAATAAATTTTTAAATTTGAATTGAAGATTTTAAAAGTGCCAATTTTTGAAAATCAAATTGACGTGTGTAGCTTAACAAAGATTTTGTACATATCTGACAGATATCAGCGGGGAGGATTCTGATATATCGAAACCTGTTAGCAACGGAGAAGAGAACAATTGGGAAGACGTGTTTTTTAAAATTTAAACTACGTGCAGTGTAGCAGCTACGTGAGAGTATACACCTGATGATGGCCATTTACGGCCGAAACATGTAGTGTAGAAGAAAGGAAGACGAAAGAACTACAATAAATTGTTGCACTTAGGACGGAGTTTGTGTCATATATTATAATAGAAGACTCGAGAAAACTGCAGGTCAAGGGGCTTCATATTTTTTATTACTCACCAGACATTATGATGATGGTAAATAAATCCATTTACCAATCTTTACCCCGTCTATAGTCACACACCCCTAAATCATGACAATATCTTGGACGGTTAAAGCTGAAATATAAAATCCGCGAAATCAGGAAGGAAGTTAGATGATAGCAACAATGACGAGGAAGAAGATTCGTTGCCATGGCGACACAGTGGACGGAAGAAATGGAGGCGGGGAGACGGATTACTGGAAACCGATCCTCAGGTTGCTGTTAGTAACTTGTGAACCTGCAGAAAATAGAACTAGGATCTATGGAATGAAAGAGTGCAAGTCCTGTACAAGTACAATCCTGACTTACACTTTCATTCCATAGATCCTACTGCGATAGTCCAGCTGTGTTCGTGCATGGGTAGCGGTCTTCATGATATCAGCAAGTTGCACGCACCTGTTGACGTTAGGTAGGGACGAGCTGTGTTCTCTGTCACGTAGGAACAAAATTCTTTGTATGGTAAAATGCTTTTAAGTTCTATTCACAGCGTTTAGGAGACATATACATATATATATGTTCGGATATAGATTTCCACCCAGTACTTAACACAGTATAGGGTGCAGTGCTACACAGTGCAGCGTGTACTGCAATGTACTTGTACAGTGCAGTACATCCCTGCACAGGACTGTACACAGTTTGTAAACAAACAAAATACGCTCTGTAAAAAATTGAATTCGGCCCTAGGCGGTGTTCAGTTTCCACATTTTCGCACTTAATATAGGGAAAGTATTATAATCGCCATAGTGGTCGCGCGGTCTAAGGCATGAACTGTCTTCACTCGCTTGAACACTGGGNACTGAGATCGTGGGTTCGAATTCCACTCAAGTAATTTATTCTGTTTGTGTTGTCCTGTGTGTAGGTAGCGGCCTCGCGAAGGGCTGATCACTCGTCCAAGGAGGCCTACCGTCTGTGAAAAATATTACGAAAGTGATGAAGAGGCCTGGGCCCAACAAAGGGCTGTAGGGCCGCGGATGAATGAATGTTATACTCGCAGTAAATAAATACATCTACTCAAGACTCGGTTTAATGAGTACCTGAGCATCTTGGAAACATCACAGTATAGAAGATTGTGTGTGAGCTACGTATTAATAATGTTAGTTTACGTGTATGTCATCTGATATGGGACTACTTAAGAAGTAGGTACAGCCGGTATAAACAGTTTGTAACCGGTTAACAAATTGTTTAAACACGTCGTTAGATTCTCCCGCTCATGGCCACTTTACAATGGACCACAGCTGTTCCCGAACAGAAGCCTTTGTCCTTCCATATTCTACGTCATAATCTGAACATCACAGACCATCAGTTACTTAATAAAAACTGGTTGAAACAAACGGGGATCTCAAATGTTGTAAACGAAGACACAATTTGTAACTGTAAAGAGAGTGTAAATATTTCTATAAATTTCATGATAAAATATAATTTTATTTTCTTACTGTAAAGAAGATCACAGTGCGAAATAGCATATAATATATGTTTTCTTTATATTCACTATAACTGTTAATGAAGTTTTTCATAAATTATCCTATTAACCAGAATATAAGGCGAGGTCTTCCTCCGATACTGCTTCTAAAATATGGGCAGCCTTTTTTCCGGGTCCTTAAAATTAAATATGAAGGTGATTATGAGGAGTTACGATTGTTAATTTGTAATGATATTTGTGAAAATACCCGGAATTATATTTAAGGTATTAAATTTGTAATTATTATTTCTTAATACGAGTAGCATAGCTTTTACTTCTCTTTGCTTAACCCACAAAACTAAAATGACATTCAATTCTGTCAAAATATCTTTTTCCCTTATTTGTTTCTTTTGGAAAGTAGATAGTCGCTCTACATTCGGTGTCGCTTGTGTTCGGACTTACACGTTAGTTATGCTTAAACAAAGAAACAATTTGTCTTTATGCAAAGATGGCATATTACTTGCAGATCAGTCTGAACCAAAACACAGCTCTTCGTCAGTGCTGTGTACATGACGCACATTTCGTTTAAATCCATCAATTCTACTGTCCGACCGTGGAGTCGGACACCAATGACGTATTTTCTTTTACGCATGTACACGTGGACTTGCATTACTCCACAGCGGTCGCTGGTTCGGAAGAAAGAGGAAGGAAAATAAGCACAAATGTCCCTAGTAAAAATACGACGGTCATGGAAATAAATACCATGGATGGTGGGGATGACGCTCCTGCTACCCCCTTTTCCAATCCATCTTTCGTATGTCAGTTAACAAACGCTACTATGAGAATGAAGGGGGGGGGGAGTCCTCCATGGGACTTATTTCCGTGGCCTCAGTATAGCTACATATTTGTCGTGCAATATTAACCGATAATTATCATAAGTTTAATGGATGTATCATCAAGCAGCCAATCACAGAGGCCGCAGGGTCAAAGGCATGAACTGTCTTCACTCGCTCGAACGCTGGGATCGTGGGTTCGAATCACACTCAAGCATGGATGTCTGTGTGCGTTTATTTTGTGTTTGTGTTATTCTGTGTGTAGGTAGCGGCCTTGAGAAGGGCTGATCCTCAGTCAAGAAGTCCTACTGACTGTGTATAGGACTTAGGTACTGATACAGTGGCCAAGGTCCAACAGTAGGACTGTAGAACCAAAGACATAGATCGTACCAAGCAGGCTTTTACTGTTCTGTAACATATTACAGTTAGTCTCGCCACTACGTCTCGTTTGGCTATCCACAATTTTATCTTGTAACTTTTTTTTTTTAATTCGCTTAGTGGGATGTGGAGTCCAACTGGGTCTACTCCGCACGGCGGCTACTGATTTGCCTATTGTACCTGCCTTGGGCGATTATGATGATGGAGAATTTGGTGGAATGAAGATTGGCAGGGGAAACCGAAGTACCCGGAGACAACCCGCCCCAACGCCACTTTGTCCACCACAAATCTCACTTGACCAGACCCGGGATTGAACCCGGGCCGCCGCGGTGGGAAGCCAGCGACTAACCGCCTGAGCTATGGCGCGGCCATCTTGTAACTTCCTTTGCATACGCAATATATAACAGCAGTTGTGGCCTTACCGGACACACTTCAGAAGTAGTACGTACAACTGTGAAGATTTGACTCGGGCAAGTTTCCTCTTCCATCGATATAACGGCCATAAAGTAACAGGATTGTATAACATCAAATGAAAAATATTAATTTCGAAAAACACTTTTTTTTGGACGGTTTCTTATCACAAGACCAGCAACGTGTGAAATTCCTTACGTCTAGACTTGACCTTTTAAAAAAAATCGAGTCAATAACAACGTGCAAGACCAAGTTATATAAATGCTGATTAGCTATGACGTTCTAAAAAGAGATAACTCATTACCTAAAGCATTTCATTTGTATGATTGGTGACCTTGAATATTCTGTTACTAATTCCATGTAAAGTCTCAAGCGGTTAGTCCCTGGCTTCCCACCGCGGCGGCCCGGGTTCGATCCCGGGTCTGGTAAAGTGAGATTTGTGGTGGAAAAAGTGGCGCTGGGGCAGGTTTTCTCCGAGTACTTCGGTTTCCCCTGCCAATCTTCATTCCACCAAATTCTGCATCATCATAATCACCCGGGGCGGGTACAGTAGACCAGAAGTTGCCGCAGTACAAGGGACTTAGTCCCACCCCACTAGCAATAAAAGAAATTATATTATGAGAGGTGGAGGAAAACCTTAGCCTTAATACCAAGAACTTTTTTGCGCAATGTTTTATTTTCGGAGCACGAGACCTGCTGTAAACAATAGTTAATCTCCACGAACTTTTCTTATGATTCAGGCTAGAGATAACAGAGATTACAGTTCACCTTGCACTTTGAACATCTTTTTTTTGACATCAGCAAAGAGTTGGGGGGGGGACAAAAATCAGTAGAGCAGTGCATGAACGTCAGGCCGTTCCATCCTGATCGTCTACACACGTCAGCGTTTCCACAATCGTCTTTGCTGATCATCAGCTTACCGTCCATCTTCTTACATTGTCTGAGGTAGGAGTAGACGCAAATAACAAGCCCGGTTCACATTATCGCATTTCCAAACGCGAATACGAACAACGTACAACGCACCATCCTTGTCATCCCAGCTAACAATCGAATCCACAGGCTGACTGCGTGGGTGGAACCTTTCTTGGGCAGTTGACAATAGTGACGAATTTCGAGGAACTCAAGGCATACCTCGTCTTATTGCGCTTCGCAGATATTGCGTTTTTTTTCTTTTTCTTTTTTTTTTTTTTTTTTACAAATTGAAGGTTTGTGGCAATCTCGACTTTCAAATCTTATTATTTAAGGAATACATTTCATAAGGCTAAAGCTGACATAGATAGTAATTTCTCTGATGGATCTGGGTAAAGTAAATTGAAAACCATCTGGAAAAGATTCGCCAGTCAAGGCGCCATTAAGAACATTTGTGATTTATAGGAGGAGATCAAAATATCATGTTAACATGAGTTTGGTTGAAGTTGATTCCAACCATCATGGATGAAGTTGAGAGGTTCAAGACTTCAGTGGAGGAAGTAACTGCAGATGTGGTGGAAACAGCAACACAACTAGAATTAGAACTGGAGCCTGAAGCCGTGACTGAATTGCTGCAATCTCATGACAAAACTTTAACGGATCAGGAGTTACTTCTTAGGATGGCCGCGCCATAGCTCAAGCGGTTAGTCGCTGGCTTCCCAACCGCGGCGGCCCGGGTTCGATCCCGGGTCTGGTCAAGTGTGATTTGTGGTGGACAAAGTGGCGCTGGAGCGGGTTTTCTCGAGTACTTAGGTTTCCCTGCCAATCTTCATTCCACCAAATTTTCCATCATCATAATCACCGGTGGCAGGCTACAATAGGCCAATCAGTGGCCGCCGTGCCGAGTGGACCCAGTTGGACTCCACCTCCCACTAAGCGAAAAAAAGTTTACTTCTTAGGATGAGCAAAGAAAGTACTTTCTTAAGATGTAATCTACTCCTAGTGAAGATGCTGTGAACATTGTTGAAACGACAACAACGGATTTAGAATATTACATCAACTCAGTTGATAAAGCAGTGGCAGG
This sequence comes from Cryptotermes secundus, assembly GCF_002891405.2. Classification (NCBI taxonomy): domain Eukaryota; kingdom Metazoa; phylum Arthropoda; class Insecta; order Blattodea; family Kalotermitidae; genus Cryptotermes; species Cryptotermes secundus. The sequence continues at coordinate 1,625,068 of NW_019725845.1, forward strand.
ATTTGAGAGGATTCACTCCAGTTCTGAAAGAAGTTCTGTTGTGGGTAAAATGCTATCAAAAAGCATTGCATGCTACTGAGAAATTTTTCGTGAAAGAAAACAGTCACTCGATTAGCAAACTTCATTGTTGTCTTATTTTAAGAAATTGCCACAACCACCCCAACCTTCGGCAACCACCACCCTGATCAGTCAGCAACCATCAACATTGAGACAAGACTCGCTGGAAGCTCGGATAATGGTTGGCATTTTCTTCGCAATAAAATATTTTTAATTAAGGTTATGTACATTGCCTTTTTGGGCATAATGCCTTTGCACACTTAATAGACTACAGTATGGCATAAACATAACTTCTATTTGCACTGGGAAACCACAAAATTCGTGTCACTCGATTTATTGCGGTGATCTGGAACCGAACCCACAATATTTCCGAGGTATGCCTGTACTGTCATCATCATCGTCGTCGTTGTCATCATCATCATCATCATCCTTGTGTGATACACAGTTTATACAATACATTCTCCTAAATAGGGAATCTGTCTTGAAATGTTCACGGATTATTACAAGAGGAAGGGTGCAATAGACGTGACTGAGGCTGCGCTGCTCCCAACATGTAGAGACTGTGTAGTTTGTGTTGGATGTAATGGGTATACTTTACCTGTGGCTCAACGCCTTTCACGAAACTATTCATTTGTTAGTTATCTTGTTTCAGCGGTGGTACGAAAGTAATGGTAGTTAGTTATTTAGTGCAGTCATTGCACTGATCGCAAATATACTGCAGCCACGGAAAGAAGCCCCATGGATAGTGGGAACAATGGAGTACGAGGCTTCCTCCTTCCTTCCTACAGTTTTGGCGTATGTCAACCAGGTCAAAGCACTTGTGACTAGCGAAGTTCACATGGTTATCACTGCTACATTTGTATGAACACAACAGGTGACCAACCGGAAGGGACCATACGGAAGTAGTTTCGAAGGGGGTAAAATACTAGCTCGAAGGAGATATGGAGCTCAGTCAGTAAGGCCTCTTAACATGGGCTCAGTATAGTTCATTTTCCCTCGAAAAATTGTACTTGAAAAATTTAACAGCCACAAAGCGTGGAAGTTGACCGTTCTAAAAAATTAAAGTCCTGTTTTGGTCAATAGTAGCCCTCCATTATTCACTGCTTTAACGGACATGCGTGTCTAGTTCCAAAACTAAAAATAGAACTCTACGGCGTTCAGTGTCATCATTTATTATTTATTTTATGTGCTCCTTTTAGCTTTCCTCCTACGACTGTCTTCCATCCTCCTTACACGTTACTTTCCCTTCTCTTCTCTCGTTCAAGGTGAGGTTTCAACTTCAAAATGTTTTATTTTTATCCTGTGTTAATTCAGCCAAATCTATGTATTGTTACGAAAGCTGATATTCTAGCTAATAACGTTCACAATCCCAAGTTCCGATACCTAAAAGAAATAGACTCACTTTCCTTCTTGACATAACGGAATGGGTACCAAGCAGTGTGTCTTGTTTCTACTTGAAATTGATCATCCCTTCAGTTATGATTAAGGTTTGTACTTTATTTATATTTATAATAAGGAAATGTCGTTTATGTATCTCGGAAACAGCATTCTTATCCAACGTTTCTTTTCTTTGATTATGGATATTTATCTTCTATGTTTATACCGCATATTTTCAATTTCTTTCTCACGGCTTCACTTCGTTAATAACTTTTGTTTCCTGTCAGAGGTTTACATTAGCGTGGTGCCACGGCGGAATCCTGAGGCGTGAAAATGCGCCGTTTTTGAGTGGCGTATTCGCACGCCTTTCCTACACGCTTGTAAGTAATTTTGGAATGTAAATACTGGAATGTTTGAAACGTATTACACGCCTGGAGTCGAGTTTCCAAGTGATCATTTCAGTCGCCGTACGAAGATGGAAGGGGTGTTACTTATGTGAAGTGCTGTTGCTGAAGTAATAAAAATTGAGCCGTTGCTTGCTGAAAATAATCAAAATTTTGGAAAGTGTCGAAGAAAGCAAAGGTGGTGGGTTAGAAACTGGATTGCTAAGAGAGAAGAATACTATCGGATGGACTTGTATCTAACAACCCAGAAGATTATAAATAAATGTTGCGAATCACACCAGAAAATTGTATTGTATTGTATTTTATTGCATGGTATTGTTCTCCGATAACTTAAGTGACAGTTTTCCCGACATTTCGACAACGTTCCCGCACGGGGTGCACCACAGAACTGACACCCACGCCTGTAAATACTCCGGGTTCAGGCGAAAAAACCAAACGCAGTTTGATTATTTGGCACGCCTAGCTGAAAGAAGCGTGGCGACTTGCAGGTGTGCGTTCACGCCTACGCATTCACGGCTGTTTTGTTTACACGAGCCGCGACAAAGGCCGAGCTACTTTCACGCCTGTTATTAGACGTGGCACCACGCTAATGTAAACACCGCTTAAGATATTGTAACGTATACACCCACTGCTAGTCAACACGCACGCGTGCAAAAAATACAGGAGCGGTGTTTACTGTGATCCGCGTGGCGATCGTTGCTATGCAACCCGGGGCGATTGTTGCTATTCAACGCACGACCAAAATTACGGAAGACGGTGTTTTCCTGGGGTCCGCCCCGAGGCTATATAACGAGAGTCTGTAGCTACGGATTAGATAGTGCCCGACCCGTGTGGAGGCGGAGTCGTATACCTCCACCGTGACCCTGCGAGTCGTAGGAGGAGACGAAAAGGGAACTTTCAAATCTGAGACAGTAAAATAAGGTCGCGAGTCTCAAGGGACTCGGACTCGAGAAAGACTGCGCTGGCAAGGACCAGCAGCATATATAGAAGACAGATCCGTCCTCTCGTCAGATAGGGCGCCCCACAAAAGCAAGACCGTAAATGTCAAACAGAAATAAATATCTGGTCATGAGCCCAAGATGGTGCTCGACACCAAGACTTACTGGCTGACTGACCGTCAGTCGCAATGTGACTTTGACTTCGGCTTCGGATTAGATTAGAGAATTGGAATTGGGAGTTCAGAAGATGTAAGAGAATTGTTGTAGAAGGACGAGCACCAAGAGAACGGGAATACAACCAAGTACAACGGAGCACAACGGAGTACGAGAATGGGAGTTCAGTTCAGTTGCCGGTAGGCGATAGTCACGGGAAGTTAGTAGTTGAAGAAGAATTAGAAGTCGGCCTGTGAAGACTTAGTGCATGAATAGAGGATTTAGTCTTAGTGAAACTGTTTTAATTCCGTTAACAGGATGTGACTAGTGAAGACTGAAAATCCTAATGCGTGTGTAACGGTGAACTGTAAATTGTGTAAATCAGCGATAGTGCTTTATTGCTTGTACTATAAGGTGTTAATAAATCCAGTCATCCAACCCGAACCCCGTCTATAGTCACTAATACACGTTACAGAATTCGTTCTTTGCAGTTTCCATGTATTATATTAAAGGTCGTTCGGTTCCATAATTGAGGATCAAACAATAATTCGTTTATACAGTTTCAATCTTGTTTCATTCGGTAACGTAAATCCTCTTGTCTGAATTTTACTGTATGTAAACAAATTTTGTCTCTAGCTAATATGTGTTGTGAGGAGTGTCCCAAGGCGCGTCCACACTACTCGTGCTCGTGATACACAGCCTATACGCACTACGAGTAAATATACGGATCCTCACGCGCCGAAGCCTGGCGAGCAACTGAAGTAGTGTGGACGAAGATTTACGAGCACAAGTAAAAGCCAGACGAGTCTCCCGACGAGCACAAGCCTGGCGAGCACGAGCACGAGCACGAGTAATATGGAAGCGCCTTTTGGGTCGTGTCCAATGGCGAGCTGTAGTATTAGCGCTGCTGAAACTTTTGGCTCTGCTACCAGAGCAGTAGTTTCCTTTTGTTGCTAGTGGGGTGGGACTAAGTCCCTTGTACTGCGGCCACTTCTGGCCTACTGTACCAGCCACAGATGATAGGTGAGGGTGATTGTGGAGCAACTGGTGGAATGAAGATTGGCAGGGGAAACCGAAGTACGCGGAGAAAACCTGCCCCAGCGCCACTTCGTCCACCACAAATCCCAGTTGACCAGACCCGGGATCGAGTCCGGGCCGCCGCGGGGGAAGCCAGCGACTAACTGCTTGAGCTATGGCGCGGCCTCAGCCGTAGTTAGCTGACTGAACAAACTAGTAACACAGATATAAACACAAGAAGTCTTATTTACGAACATTTAATAAAGATTGTATCTCTGTGTATTGCGCACTATTGTGCCTGACACATTACATCCATCTTCTAGTCAGAAAGGTCAGCCAACACGTCACTGGACGATAATCGATGCAGCAATGGGAACGTGTTACCACGGTACGTGATGCTGACCCTGTCTGCTTATATTTACAAAATAAAAGTCTGTTATAATAGGGTAGCGTATAATTATAGTCAACATGTCGTCGTTGCCATGGGGATTCGTCATGAACGTGACCCAGTTTCACACTCGTTTTCAATTTCAGGCGTCATCTCAAAATTTGTTCTACCTGCTTCGTGTGTGTAACCGTATCCACTTTGTTTCCTCTTATAGTATATAATGACTCGGGATTACTGCATTTTGGGGCTTTGTGCATCATTCGGTTTTCTAAAAGACTAGAGAACAGAACGTTTCGGAATGTGGATCTGTTTCCATCCTCAGGTGAGGGGGAGGGGAGACACCTAATCCTATGCATTGGTTTTCATGGACTTGCTTTGTTGCATAAAATTTCCACCTACTTTTCTATCTTGGTTTCAGCTCTCCGCTTGCTTTATCACAATTTTTATTTTTCATATTTTCCTGTTATCTCCCTTTAGCAAAGCCTGGTCTCGGGTATTTATATAGCTGTAGTTACACGGACACAGGTTGTCCAGTGATTAAGGTTGGCTCTTTCTAAGGGATCCACCAGAGTAGTTGTCTCACCCCTCACCTGAGGATGGAAACAAATCCAGTTTCCGAAACGTTGTGTTCTCTAGCTTTTTAGAATACCGGACGATGAGCAAAGACCAAAAACACACAAACTCCGAGTGTTACACACCATCGTCAGAACCCTTTAGAATCTACCAGCACGATTAAGGATGGCGTATACCAGTAATTTATTCAGATATTCCCGTTTCGACATATTCTGTGGAGAAGACAGAAATCTCTTGCCCCTGCTGATAATCGAACCCCGGTTCCTCAGTCGTTCAACACAGTCTGGCAGGCCTACAGAATTTAATGGAAATCCGTTTGGTAATTTCGGAGATGAAAAAGCGGACGGACTTCCACCCCCCATCTCTTATGCACTTCATGCAAAAATCGCATACAAACCAGGAAATGAGAAACCAGAACTATCACACGAGACGAGAGAAGACAATTTCATAGCTGGAAGCATTGCGTTTCAACTTGGCCTCGACCTGGAAATCCGATAACCTCGTCTCTCTGGAAACTCTTCCCCCCCCCCCACAACATACTGATAAATCCAGACAACCCCATTTCCTACTCCAGACCCCACAGGATTCGCCTTTGAGACTAGGTCGCGATTAGAACAGAGATACAGATGGCTGGGTTTTGCCTCAGGCAAGTCCCCCGAGGATCATCAAACACGAAAAGTCTGAGTTTCTGGCTGTAAGTGCAACATGTCAATAGAAGCATTCTTCAGGATTCTGCATAGATTCCGCGGCTTTGGCGTAAGATTACAGAACTTCAAGCCACCTTACCACAAACTGCTAATTGCCACTTATATGTGTTTACGCTGAATTTCTTGCGTAGTTGTTGATAGGAATCACACTGCCTTTCTAAGTACAGTCCGGCCACGATTTAATGACTCCTCGTGTCAACAGTAAACCCTGTCCACTTCCAAACAGCATCCTCCAACAGTCACACGTTGGCCAGGAGCGTGGTCAGCTGTAAGTTTTATCTGAGAACACCGTTCCGCTATCACAGTATCCCTGACTGCATTTGCACTCCTTGATGTCTGGAGTAGAAATGAAGATATGACAACAATGCAGCTTTCTTCCGCCACATCATACGCCAGCAGGGTCAGGGACCATTGAATCGCAATCGGACAGTAATTTCTGTCTATTTTCAGGCAAATATTATATAATCATGAACATTATCATCATTATTTCCAGTGAATGGAGTGACTAGGTTACAGCCTTAACGACTAGGCAGGGAAAGATATTTTTTTTTCACAGCATCTAGTCTAGCTCTGGGCTCCAGCCAACCTCGAATTTAACGGGTGTCGAGGGCCCTTTCTCGGGGGAGGGAATAATATGGTCAGGGCATGAGGCTGGTCAGTAACCCCCATCTCGTAGTGTCGTGGTTACAAACGACTAATTTTCTCTTAAGTTATCTAACGACACTCATTCATCTGCAGAGGTTATATAGAGTCGGATGCGATGAGAAGTGAGAAACCGTAAGTAGGTAACGGTTTAAGAAGAGAAGATAGTGGCCTGCTTCAATTTGTCGTTCCGGCATTCTCATGGAAAACCACGAAAATCACGAATCATAAGACCTAATACTCAGGCTGACGTTCGTAACGGGTACCTCCTTGTTATCATTTTACAAAGTTACCACTGCACCAGAACTTCCTAGGATGTGGATATATTGTATGATGTTCTGAAGAAACCGATCCACAACAGCCGGCTGAAGGAACTGGGAAATCCAAGAAACGTGGTTCAGTCATGAACCACGAGCCCTCACACATGCCAAAGTATGGAGCCGCCTCGTTGAGCCAGAATCATCATTTCGAATGCAAATCTGTTGGTTCTTAGGGTATTTAACGAAGCTGTTTCTGATACCAATGTTTCATATCAGTATAATTAACGGCACCGAATCGTGAATACGTAAGGGTTTGGAAGGTGGAAATCGTCATCTATTTTCAAGGTATTATCCTTGCATTCACGTGGAATGACTGTGAAAAACCATGAAGAAGCTCAGTCTTGATAACCGGTAAAACGGCCATTCAACCTTGAAAATGAAAATCGAAGATCCTGACATTAGAGTACCCTATTCCATAAGATTATGTTGAAGAGTTCTAAAATTAATTTAAACCGACAGAAATTTGATACGGCCCCACTCATAAACAGCAAACTTTCTCGTGGTCACATTCAAACTTTGTTTCTGAAGCCCCTGTGGAAGACACCAGGAAATATCCCGGCGTAGGCTGGTGGATAGCGAATAAAAATACGAGTAAGCCAATTCAATTATATTTTTTAACATTTTTTTTTTCATTTACGTACTTACATAGCTCAATGGCCATATACAAATTAAACGTGTATACAAATAAGAATCTTGTATTCCCACTAAATCTAGCTTGTATTTTGATATTTATTTCGTAACTGTCAAGAGTGAACCTGCCCTACAGATTCTTACATTCACTGTAACCAAATCTCATGTCCATGTTAAGCAAAACAAACTGGTCAAAATGAGAAAAATGCATCACAAAATTATCCTTATTAAAAGGACCAAATAAAACTTCGATGGATGTGAGAGGAAATATGACTCTCAGTGTAGACTATAGGACATGAAATCCTGGGGTGAAGTGTTCTTGACACGCTGGAGTGGGTCGCTGCTGCTGCAGCTGCACTGGACCCAGATAATCGCGAGCAACTCGCCCTTCCAGATGCATGGCCGCGTCGCTTCTACAGTAAATAGATTTGGCCTCATTTTTCAAGAGTATATACTTTTTACTGAGCACTGGAATAGAGTTTTTCTTCACAATTCTATTAACGAGCTGTGAACAGATATGCACATTTCGTACTATCGTTATTTTAGAAATATACACATTTTACTATTGACATATCGTCATAGATGAGTCGAATTAACGGCTATATCGATATCCCGGTACGATATGTATCGAATGAAAAAAAGGCGAAAGCCTTTGACCTTATTATTTGTATTAGAAGCAAACGAAATACTGTTTAGATGCTGATAGTTGGCCGTTCTGGGCGGTCACGGGCCAGAGATAGCGCTAGTGTGTAGCGTCGCAGAGATATTTTCGATATGCCTATCACAGTTTGTATTCTTTCTCATTCCCTGCAATCAGTACCGCTATTTAGCGAATATCTGTAATACGTCAATGGCACATCAACGTGACAAGATATTGACCACAAAATTATTGCACGTCACAAATTGTGTGTGTGTGTCTCTTTCCAGATGAAGACTTAGTCACAAACACAAATTCTTCTTCTTCTTCTTCAGTTATCACTGCTTACACCGCCTGACCTGTTTCATACAATATTTCCTTCTGAAAAAAGCGAATCCTTAGGAATCTTTAGACGGGGGATCGGCACATCGTAAGCCTTATGCCTGCACAAGATAACACAGAAAAATGTTGACGTAAATCAATGAACCGAATAATACTGAAACATCCGAATTTTTAATCTTCATAAATTGTCTTCAAGCATTCAAGTTAGAGAGTATAGGCCCAAATTAAATCAATAAAATCATAATATTAAGTACTCTTTTAAGCATCCGTACTTTCAAGTAAGGTGTGTGGTTATATAAAATAATTTATGTGGTGCACTTTTATTTTCACGTATCTGTACCTTTCTGCTAGTGTAACTGAAGGCAATGAAACTGAACTTGTCTCCGCTGCAAGGCAAACACGACCTTCCCTAAGAGATTCTCATTCTATTACTCACACAACGATAAGATTATTTGCTGTAGGACCATAAACATTTCACAACATTCCTCTGGGCCGGTTAGTCGCCGGCTTCCCATCGTGACATTTCGTGCTCTATTCCAGGTCAGGTCATGTGGGATTTGTGGTGGACAAAATGGCACTGCGCGGGATTTTGTCGGGTACTTCGATTTTCCTTGCCAATTCTCATTCCACCTACTTCTCCGCTGTATCGTCTCCATACTGGCAGCATCATTAAATAACAGAATAAAAAATCTATTGCTATATCCATGGATTCTATTCGTAAATATCTACATTCTTTCCCCCTGAGGAACGCTGACTTCCTTCCCTTTGTTTCTGAACACTGACTAATTTTTCATAGCCAGAAATGTACTCAGAATTACTTGGGTTTTGGACTTGTTCCATCGTCCGGAATTTTAGGTAATAGAGGACACGACGTTTCGGAAACTTGATCTGTTTCCGTCTTCAGATGATTGAGATTAGCTCTTTCTAAGGGGCCCAACTGAGCCTTCCTTTCTCACCTGAAGACGGAAATAGATCCAGTTTCCGAAAAGTCGTGTCCTCTATTACCTAAAATTCCGGACGATGGAAAAAGTCCAAAACCCCAGTAATTCTGTGTAATTCAGAACCCTTTAGAATCTACAGAAATATACTTATAATCTAGACATTTTCCTTGCCTATCACAGTGGCCACGCGGTCTAAGGCATGAATAGTCTTCGTCCGCTAAAACACTGGGGTCGTGGGTTCGAATCCCACATGAGGCATGGATATCTGTATTGTCTGTGTTTCTTCTGTTTGTTGCTCTGTGTGTAGGTAGCGGCCTTGCGACGGGCTTATGCCCCATCCAAGGAGTCCTACCGACTGTGTATAGATTAAGAAAATGAAAAAGTGGCCAAGCTCCAAAGGGCTGTAGAGCCACAGATAGACATTTTCCTTTGCGTACTTAAATTCAAAACGGGTATCCTAAATCAGTTAATTTACTTTTTTACTGATTCCACCGTCACTGAGTCACGGTGAAATTAAGAATCGCGATTGAGTGCCTAACACTCATGCTCCATATTCAGGAGATTTCGAGTTAAAATCTCAAATTTGGTATTATCCATAGATACGACGATATACGTACTTCAGTAACATCTGAAGAACGCATAAAATTGTGTTGAAATAAATTTGTCAGATTTTACTCTGAAGATTTTCTGTGCCCCACGTACTCGTGCTAACTTTGTAAATAGCCTTTGAGCTATTAGGTTCCCCCCCCCCTTGGCACTACAGCCCCAGTGGGCCTAGGCCTACCTCCATGAACTTCTCCGTTCACTTCGGTTTTTCTAGATCTTACACATTCGGTAGGACTCCTTGGGCATGTGATCAGCTCGTCGCAAGGCCTCTACCTGTACACAAACACAGAAAAACGCACACACACAAACTAAACATCCATGCCCTGAGTGGGATTCGAACCCACGATCCCGGTTTCCAAGCGAGCGAAGACAGTACATGCCTTAGACCGCTCGGCTACCGTGACCGGTCGCTATTAAGTTTTCACGTATATAAACAAGAATTGAATGTCATTATTATTATTCTTTCTAAATGTTTAAACTTTACATTTCTCAGTATTCAATAACAATTTATATTTATATTAATGAAATTGTTATTATTATTACTTTTTCGTTTTTTTGTTTACTTCTCTGCATTAATGGGTTTTTCCTCCATTGCTTGCCTGTAATTTTCTTTGACTTTATGTTGTGTTTGTCCATAACGTAACTACTTGTATCTACACTGTGCTGTGTCTGTAATTGGCCTTGTGGCTGTTGACTCGGCACAAAAATAATAAAGAATTTAATTTAATTTAATTATCGGAATTAGTAGCAATTTCCAATTCACTGTAGTCCAACTTTCGACGTATAGGCGTATAAGTGCTATCGCTCGGTTTGCGGTACTGAAACTTTGATTTATGACTCATTTCGCGACAGAGCAACTCAAGATGCGTCGAGTTAGTCTATGACCCGACGTGACTTCGAGTGGTGTTTTTGATATTTTCGAGCGTTTTCTAAACATTCTATCAAACCCTGTTACATACGATTAACACAGAAAACACGTCGGGAGGATGTACAAGGAAGCAACCATGGATGCTGCTCAGATACCATTGCGCAGTTTCTTCAAATGCATCAATAAACAGACCATCTGTGCCAGACAATGTAGACTCTCCTTCTATCAATTTATAAAATTAAGAGGCTACGTTCTAATAATGCTATTTGTGGTTTATTTAGCGATGTTAGCTCAGACCACTCTCCCTTCCCTATGCGTTGTTAAACATACGGAGAAATTCATCTTTATATTGCGGACTTCTAGATTGTGACACCATCTAGTCTGGTATGCGGTTGTTTCCTTGTTTTCGAAGGCAGCTACATCCTCCATCTTCAACTCAGAACTGGCACAAGTTTGGGAATACAGGTACTGGGAAAAACGAAATCACAGTTGGCTCAATTACACCCTGAAGATGGAGGCAGTATATTCCTTCAAAATGTTATTGACTACCTACAAGATTACATGGCATCATAAACTAAAGCCCACAATATTAATCTTCGCTGCAGTAAGAACCTGAAATCTTAACTTGACTTCTAACTTTACTTCTAACTTTACGACATGTCGTAAAGCAGGTAATGTCTTGGGTCTTAATTAAAATCTTTTATTTGGCACTCACAGATTTGTTTATTGCTTTATTTGTAGGTGTTGGCAGTACTTTTTCTCTGGCGGTACGCGACCGTACGCAGTACCGGCACATTTTCATAAAAGAAATAAAATTTACGTCATTAAAAATAAATTAAAATCATTTTTGGAATACATCACATACGCAGTCCAGTTTTTTCCTGGGGAGTAAAGCGCGGCCGGCGCGTAAGGCTGACAACCTCACCGCCATCTTTGAGCCGATTGTCTAGTTCAGACATGTCCAACGTGTCGATCGCTGCACGATTTTTGGTCGATCTCATAGTCCTATAAGGAAATTATACGTGAAAAGCATGAAGTTCACTTGTAATATAATATGATTATATTTCGATTTTAAAGGGAAAATGCGTGTTAAAGTAGTCTGTACTTTCGATGTATGTTGCTTTTACAACAAACATCATGTGTCGTGTTATTTTTACCAATATTTTTGCTTAAAGCGAGGTACAACGATAGGAGGGGGTGGTAGATCACTGGCAGTTTTGGCACTAAAAGGTCGATCACAACCTGTTTGAAGTTGGACATGCCTGGTCTAGATAATGTGGAACCCTCAACGTCTCACAACCCTATGGGCCTTCATGGCCTGTTACAGGGATAGCTTTACTTTTCTTTTTTTACGTAGTCCAATTGCGTAAGGTTTACAACATATTTCGTGAAACTGAACGGTCAGTTTAAACGTTAAAAGGTGAAACCGCATGCGCGGTACCACGGGAACTATTGCAATGACAATGGACCCTGATAGCGGGAAGCAGTAAAATAGGTCACGGTAGCACAAGGCCTACAGCGGAAGCAATGAGGACAGATAACACAATATTTCCGCGGCCTTGCCTTCCTGCTGCTTCGCCAGAGCATACAAGATATGCTCGCTTCATTGTACTTCACGACGAGGCGAAGGGCTCTGAATTAGATTTTATTTATTCATTGAAGTTTGCTGGAGCGCTGCATCAGAATTGCCCTACAAATTACAGTTTTCTCTTATTTTTGCCTTATTTATCAAGCATCCCCGTCCTGATTACCGCAGAATCAAGTCTCGCTCAAACTCCATGACCTCTTTTAACACCCCATTCCCACCCCTTGCATCGCACCTGTCTCTTCTTCAAGAGAGTAGGGACCCTCTTCGTCCCTCGCCTCCCCTATCCGTCCCAACATTCTGTTCGCTCTATTTGCTGTTGCCAGCTTGTTAATATTGACTAGGTTTAGGGTGAGTGAGGGGTGTGTAGGGGCAGGGTGACCCCGAATGGAAAGGCGCAGGGAAGTGTCAAGGGCACCCTCGGATCGGTGCAGGCTACCAGACACACGTCGCTCTCAGGCGCATGTCTAACCCAATAACCTTGCGGCCGTTGTCTGCTCTCTCTCTCTCTCTCTGTCGCCCTCGTAACGCCCGGTCGGTCCCACAGTGCGCGTCATTTCATTGTCTGGACATTTAGATTTAAAACGTGGACTCAGATGGAGGCAGTCATCATGACTCAGTTATTCACTAGATTCTTTCCATTCTTCCCTCTTCTTCTCCTGTTCGTCAAGTAGAGCGATATTACGTCTTCTAACGTATGACTCACTCATGGAGCTGTGTCCTTCTGGAGGAGCCGCCAATTGTGCAGCTACTCAAGAATTTCCCAGCGTTTTATGGAACCCGAAGGTTCATTACCGTGTTCACAAGAGCCCTCCAACGATCCATATCCTTAGCCAGATCAATCCAATCCACCTCCAAATAATGCCGAGATCAAGAACACGTGGATCTATAGATCCACTCCTTCCCGTGTGGAGGATGATTAGAATGCCTGCACCGTAACCCTGAGAATCGAAGAAGGCGATGGAAAGCGAACCCGGTGCCTGGGGGTATAACTGGGCAACCCTGTCACTGTGAGGCACAAATACAGAGATCTGATCCCGCAGGTTGGGGGCTAGACACAAGGATGACGACCTTGTTCTGCAAAAAATATATGCCTCTGTGGTCTAGTGGTCAGAGTTCCTGGCTACAGATTAAGAGGTCCCGGGTTCGATTCCCGGCGCTACCAGATTTTCTGAGAAGTAGTGGGTCTGGAACGGATTTAACTCAGCCTCGTGAGGATAATTGAGGAGCTACTTGAATGGAAAAGTAGCGGCTCCGATCTAGAAAACCGAAATTAACGGCCATGGGGATTTGTTGCACTGACCACGCGACACACTCTGTCCGCTAAAGTAGGCACTAACTTCACCGACAAGCGCCGGTCGCTCGGTCGGTATAGTTCGCTTGCGGACTAAGGCCACGGAGTTTAGTTTTAGTTTATTGTTGCGAAGTACAAAGAAATTAAAACCGGATGTCGAATGAGGTAGAGACTATGATTCAGAAGGGCTGTTTTGCTGCTGCTGCTAATGATGATACAGCCACTCATGGTGCAGCGCGTAATTAGTTAAGCACATGAACAATTTTGCATTTATTTTCAGCCTTAGTGGCCGTTTCAGCTCATGCTTTAAATGCTTCAGTCAGCGTCCATTTAGATGTATTTAATATGCGGTGCAGGTGATATAGTGATCGATCGATGAATCTAGTTTCGACTCCCGCCGGCGACAAAACACTTCTCTCTTCTTCACAGCGTCCAGACCGGTCCCGGAGCCCCACCAGCCTGTATACAGTGTGTACCGGGGTTTATTTCTCCGGAGGTAAAGCAGTCGAGGCGTGAAGCTGATCTTTCAGGTCCATCCAGGTGCGAGGTTTATTATGCAATCGTTTTCAGGCCTTCCTCTGCCTGAAGACATGGCTCCACATACCTGCTCACATAGTTGTTCATCCTGACAATAATCTTTGTTGTCTTTATAATTAGTTGCATCAGTCGCCACAATGGATCTAGAAACGCTTTGAGTACTATTGTTGTATTTCAGCATCATGTTGCATCGTGGTATCATTTTTAGATCGTAAGTTTTCCGTCTATAATATAACAAAGTCAACGTTTTATAAAAGACACTAAAATATATTTAATACACTAAAAGTGTTTGTTAAATATTTTAAATGTCATTAACTATATACATTTGTTTCTTGTTGCTACATGTTTCGGCCAGCCGCTCACGGTAGCCGAGGGGTCTTAGGCATCCACTGTCTTCGCTCGCTTGGAAGCCGGGATCGTGGGTTCGAATGCCACTCAGGGCATGGATGTTTAGTGTTTGTGTGTGTGTGTGTGTTTGCGCGCGCGCGTTTTTCTGTGTTTGTGTCGAGGTAGAGGCCTTGCGACGAGCTCATCACCCACCCTAGGAGTTCTACCGAATATATAAGATCTAGTAAGCCGAAGTGAAACGGAGAGTTTCATGGAGACAGGCCAAGGCCCAAATTGGGCCTTTATTTCGGCCACACATTGGCCATCATCAGGCAACACTTATTACTGAGGAGACCACTGCACTGTTCACTTTGTCTTCTGTGCCCTTAGGCACATCGTTGTTTCTGTTGTTAATCTCTTTCGTACGATATTTTCATCGATTATTTTGGCGGCTATTTCAGTCTTATTTATGTCGTTTGCTTTTGTTGTGTATGGTTTATTGCTGTATACCCTTGTACTAAATACTAAACATAAATCCTAAAAGCTGGGCCACTAAGGTTATTTTTATTAACTACACTTGGCGTAATGTGGATCCGGGGTAGCTCAGTCGTTATAGCGACGGTCGGGGTTGGATAGGGATTTCTCTATTCTCCACAGCATCCTGACCGGCTCTAGGGCCCACCCAACCTCATATCTAGTGTGTAGCGAGGGTTCTTTCTCCGGGAGTAAAGAGGCCAAGGTCAAGAATGGTGTAATTATACCTCCATTCCCCCATACGTCTTCATGGCTTGATTCTGATTTAACTACGCACGGGGACAATTTTACTTTACCTCGGTAATGGGAACTATCCAAATATAATTTCAATGTTACAATGTACCGTAATAAAACAACCACTTCATATTTATAATTTATGTTTTTATTGTGTTATTAATTCATTATTTTAGAAGTTCTATTTCGTTTCAGTTGCACTTTATGTGCGTATCATTTCTAAGTTATAATTAGGCCTAATAAGTACTCGTCTACCGGACGTCTAAGATCTAGTAAACCGAAGTGAAATGGAGAGTTTCATGGAGGTGGGCCAAGTCCCAATTTGGGGCTGTAGCGCCAAAGGGGAAAAAATAAGTACTCGAAATCCTCCTCGAGTACTACGCCTTGTCATGGTGCGAAGGTCTGCGACCCAATGACCCCGAGAGCTATGCTGGCGGTAGCGTAAGCTCCTGGTAGAACCAGCCATGCCAGACAGGTCGAAAGGTAGCGGCCAGACGAGGTGTAATCCCTGATCCCTCAGATTGGGGGTTGCACGTGATGCTAACGACCCCACTTCCGGAAAATATTTACTGTTATGAAATCGCACAGGTTTGTTGCGACAGTTGCCTCTGAGAACCCGTAGCATTCGGAGCTCCCAGAATCACGTCACACCCTGACAGTGCCACTGGCTTACCCTCAGCTTTCCCAGCGGCATCTCAGTTATCAGACAGCCCCTGTATCAGGCCCTTTGATGTAACTTGCAGCGACGTGTTTATTGATTCAGATGGAATTCCAACCGCAGTAACGTTAGCACTGGAGTGGGCTGGTTCGGCAAAGCGAATTATATTAGCTTTTACGTCACACCAGAAAATTATATATGTCAGCACTCCCCTCCTTTCACAAAATGGGTGTTATAAGCTTTTAGCTGATTACTGTGTGTCTTGTGTAGTCTGGGAAACAAGTTCTGTATTTGTGGTACACTCAAGCTGCTGTTTCTAACCTTCTTCTGTGATTGTGTCTGAAGATTGACGGCTTGTGACGTCATTGGCTAACAAACATATGAAAGCAAATAATTCTATATAAACATTGGAATATCTTCAAATGTTCAGGTTAGAATTATGCAACACTTTGCCCGCCTGACTTCTCGAAGTAATAAGGTAAGGTAAATTTGTCCCTGAGCTTAACAATTAAGCACTAATTAAGTCATGAAGGCGTCTGGGGAGCGAGGTATAGCTCCACCATTCTTGACCTCGGCATTAGATGAAAGCGAGTGGTCAGCTTCACGCCCCAGCTGTTTATCTCTGGGGGAAAGAGTCTCCGGTACCCATTGAATAGGAGGTTAGACAGGCCCCAGGGTCGGTCTTGACGCTGTTGTGCAGAGAAAAATATCTTGCCTGTGCCATGAATCGAACCTTGGTCGTCCAGCCAGTATTCCGTCGCCACTCTGACTTCCCAGAATAATCGGCATTCATTTCAGGGATGAAAGACTAAAAAAAATGAATATTTACAAACGATCTAATTGCATAAGACTTCAAGTTCTCATGGCAGTCAATATGATGATTACACCCGTGCAGACTGGTAGATAGATCTGTAGTAAGTGAAGATGAAGACGGGATGTTCCACAGAAGCGTTGGTACTATTATGGCCAAAAATTATAAGCCGGTTCAGTCGTTTTTTTTTTATTTTTTATTTCTTCTTTTGGCTTGGTTCTTGTGATAACGAAAATAACACATTAGTCCCATCATTAAGATTCGCGCTCTTGGGGACAGCTCGAAGTAAATTAAAAATACAGGAATTTTACGTTGTTTCATTCAGGTTAGAGGTATATGAACATGCTGTGAAGCTTCGTGGCCTTCTGGGAAGTTGAGCCAGATGTCTGGGAAGAAAGCGATTAGTGTCCCCGTAAGTCATACCTAGAGGGGACCAGCCAGTAAGTGGGACCGGAGCTGACAGCTCGCAACTGTGGGAACACGTTAGTTATAATGATGCAATTTTCATTGGTTTTGATCAGTAACATTGCATATATTCGACGTAGGCTGGAGCCACACGAGCGCACGAAGTACGTCCTTTGCAACGAACGCACTTTATGACGGACGTTGCTGAGGACACCACACAGTTGCAGAATGCGGTGCGTAGTTTTTTGTCTGCAATGGAGCCAGAAGAAAGCGTAGCATTCGCCTCTCTTGTTTATTTCTACAACGGACGTCACAACGTTTGTTACAACGGACGCATTTTGTGCGTTCGTGTAGCCCCAGCCTTATGGGTCAGGAACTCTGTTACAATCAGCCAGTTGCAAATGAGGGATTTGTAACATCCTCGAGTGAGAGGATAGAATTCACCTGATGATGGCCCGATGAGGCCGAAACATGCTGTGAATATAAATTAGTAAAAAAATACATGTAAAATCAAGACAATTTGAGCAGTGTGATGTGTAAATTTATGTACTACGTAAAGGTCTACGGCCTTTTATTGATTTGAACTGTCATGGTATTGCAATGCATTTTTAGTGAACAACATATTCCTGATGTCTTTTTAAAGTTGTGTTATTGACGGATACGTTGGTACAAAATAGAATGATGCCTCAGTACAACGGGATGCTGAAATATCATATCATGAGGGATTTGTACTAACGTATTAGCGTCCGACACCAAGCAGAGCATTGATGCGTCGCGGGTACACGCCATCTCGGGGGCTCCTTCGTTCGGCTTCAGAAGACAAAGGACGTGTTTCTTGGTCACTCCCGGAATTTATTTAAAAATCATTTAATGTTTGTGAACTTCATGTAAATCACGCACTCCACAAGTTCTTTCATGTATGTCATCGTGTCTTATCGCCTAGCCGGCCCCGCATCTCATATTCAAGGATAGAAACTTGTGATTTCTGAAGAAAGTAACTCAACGTGGCGTGTTTCCCCGCAAATGAGACCCTCTGGACAGAATCAGATCTCTACTAGTTGAGTTGCCCGATCCAGAGAACCCCTGCGCTTAACTAAACTACCCCAAGACGAGATACGGAGCACTTCAGCACTAGACGGAGGCGAGTGGTCAGCTTCAACCCCTGGCCGCTTTACCCCCGGTGAAAGAGCCCCTTGTCCCCATTGGATAGTAGGCTGGGTGGCCCCACAGTCAGTCTGCACGCTATATGGAAGAGAAAAATCTTGGCCTTACCGGGAATCGAACCCCGGCTGTCCAGCCTGTAACCCGTCTGTATACCGGCTGAGATATCCCTGCTTACTCCAAATAATCCCATAATTAAAATAATTACTCAAGGAATTTGACCCACCTAATTACCAAGCACCAACTCAGGTAAAATTGTCCCAGTCGGGTTGAGTAGGCTTGGTTGTTTACAGTATCCATCTACCAGACTGCACGGAGTTACATCCCAGAAGACGTTCTTTAATCTATAAAAGATACAGGCCTGCCATAACGGAGTGACTTGTTTGGGACTGTATCTTGTTGCTTACAGTCTTGATGTCCATGTACTGCAGATACAAACGAATTTGTTTGTCACTTTTCGTCTTTTCTTGTCTTGTTGAACTGAGACAGAAACAAGCACTGTTAAGTTTGTAACGCACAGCAAAATACAGTCTGCCGACGTCAAAGATAATTACGAACACAGAAATAGCCTAAGTTATTGTGTTCGTATTTCGTTAAATATTCATCCGTGAAGGTGGCACTGAAACAGTGCGTTCCCGTTAACAGCCGGCATAATTCAATTATTCTATCACTGCAGTGAAGAGCTGGGACACGCTACCCAGCGGAGCTATGGCCCAGGGGTCGACTGAGCCTCTAACAGAAATGAGTACCAGGAATCATCCGGGGGGGGGGGGGCTGCCGGCGCGTAAGACTGACAACCTTACCGCCAGCTGTGGGCCGATTGTCTAGATAATGTGGGAGCCTCGACGTCTCACAGTCCTATGGGCCTCCATGGCCTGCTAGAGGGATACCTTCACCTTTACAGCGGAGAGCTGTTAGTAACAGGTGAAATTCGGATAAATTGTAACAAATTTCTAGACTTGTTCACGTACTAAACACAATAATAAAAACTAGACTAGTTACACAACTTGAGGGGTAACGGGTATTGTACGGTGTTATACTGATATTTTGGGAGGGGGGAACTTTCGGTCACCCCAACCACTTTGACCACTATTTACCTATGGCTCTACAGCCCTTTGTTGAACCTTTGCGGCTTTTTCAGTTTTTTTTTCTCACAGTCGTTAGGACTCCTTGGACGGAGGATCAGCCCGTAGCAAGGCCGCTACCTGCAAACAGGACGGTATAAACAGAATAAACGCACACAGACATCCATGCCTCAAGTGGGATTCGAATACATGATCCCAGTTTTTGAACGGGCGAAAACAGTTCATGTGTTAGACCGAGCGGCCACTGTGATCTGCACTTTGACCACTATTTGGTGCGGCAGTGACCATCACCCATGTCGCTTCTCTGCTGTGTAAATCGAGCGGGCATCAGCCAGATGTCAGGGCGATCGCAGGCCCTTTGATGCGTCATCCTGCTAACAAGTAATTTTTTCGAAACCCGTGCATAAAATATTTGTAAGGACACCTAAAATATGCTGCAGGAGACAGTGTTCTCTCAGAAGAATACTTCGCGAGGTAAGACCCGAATCTGTTTTAGGCTCATGTGTAAATTTGTAACTGAGGTCAGTTAAAGTGAATAAGACTTACTTGAGGTAATACTCATACGAAAGTCATAAACTATACCACTTTTCTTCGACAAATATGTCAAAGGTCTGAAAAGATAAACTTGCAGTATACAAGCTAACGTAGAACATTAAATAAAGATGGCCTTAAAACGAGTTAATTGTCGTGGTTCGACAGACTTTACTGTTAAGTCCTTCACGGGGATAGTAACTTAAATCACCGCCGTAGTTTGGGTGATACCGACTGTGAACGATAGACGGACATGAAAGAAAAATATTTGGTATTTTTCTGTTTTCTTTTATTTCAGGCCGCGCCATAGAACAAGCGGTTAGTCGCTGGCATCCCACCGCGGCGGCCCGGGTTCCATCCCGAGTCTGGTCAAGTGGGATTTGTGGTGGACAAAGTGGCGCTGGGGCGGGTTTTCTCCGGGTACTTAGGTTTCCCCTGCGAAATTTTCATTCCACCAAATTCTCCATCATCATAATCACCCGGGGCAGGTACAATAGGTCAATAAGTGACCGCCGTGCCGAATGGACCCAGCTGGACTCCACTCCCCACTAAGCGAAAAAAAATTATTTTGTTTTTCTAAATGCATTGTATAACTGCTTCCAATCTTGTGGACCGTGCTGTATTTATCACGTACTTTACGGCATTGCAACAGCTAGCAACTAAGTTACGTTTAGCGTGCACAACTCCGGTAACCTGAATTTTATTGTTAAAGGAAATATAAAACTTCTGACCGAAAAAGAGAAACTTTGAATTGCTTTAAATGTGCTCTCAATTGAAAAAAGAGTGTATTTTAGAACGTAGTTTGGAAGAAGAAAAACAGTGAGAACATTCACTTTGTATTTCTCCGCTGGAAATAGCAACGCAACAGTCAGTATAGTCTGGCTGCGAGAGAGAGAGAGATTGCTGTGATGGTGAAAACTTGTCACATTCATCAGACAGAGCGCTAGACAAGCTCCATAACCGTTTTGGTCGTGACAAGAGAAACATCCGTGCATCCGCGCAAGAATGAAACCCTCTGACGTCCGTTTTGGGGATCGTTAATTTACCAAGTGAATGATCATTGCTGCAGTTGTTGTTGGCTATAGTACGCACGTTTACACGTCGAAACCACCGTTACCAGCATGCATTGCTCTTACTAAAATCTTCTGACTGAGAGGCCTGAAACGGAACTGTCTTTCCATCTTTTATGCCTCCCTTTCCTTCTGCCTTTTACCTACTAATGGACAAGTTGGTTGAGGCACTATGCTACAAGCTGGAAGGTAGCAGGTTAGAGTCCCGATGAAGTGGATTTTTTTTTTTCAATTTACCTATGGCCCTGGGGTCGACTCAGCCTCTAACAGAAATGTGTACCAGGAATCTCCCTGGAGGTAAAGGGCGGCTGGCAATCACAGCCATCTGTGAGCAGACTGTTTAGAAAATATGGGAACCTCGACGTCTCACAGCCATATGGGCCCCCACGGCCGTTATAGGGATAGCTTTACCTCTTACCTACTAATAAAATGTAGCAAATCTAGTTCCTCTCATTCTCTTCAAATGGAGGGATCAATTCATTTGATATTTAATCATTTTCCTCATAATGTAAAATGTATTCGCTACTTATTGGCTTTCTAATGCAATTAAATCCCAAATAACTCTTCGAACCTCGCTTCAGTGCCTAATATTCTAATTCCACGCTTAAGTCCTTTTTCACAAGCTAACAGCTGATCAAGTAATTTCCCACCTTCTGTGGAGCCCATGTCATGTTATTACGGTACAGGTAATGGTGTCTCATTGGCTTGCAGCTTGTTACCGTCATGCACTTCCCGGTCTCTCAACGTTCAGACATTGCGCCTCGTATTCACAATTTATCTTTCCATCTTTCATACTGTCTTAACCTTCATCTTCGTCTCCTTGTTGTTGGTAAATTCCTCCATCAGATTTACTTTATCCAGTTCTCTACAAGCGACAGAATCAAATCATCCATGTGCTTAAATAATTAAGCACTACGCCATGAAACATATGGGGAACTGGATGTATAGATCCACGTGTCGGCACTAGATGAAAGTGATTGGTCAGCTTCATCCCCCAGCTACTTATCTCTGACGGAAAGAGCCTCCGGTGCCCATTAGGTAGGAGGCTGACTGGCCCCTAGAAACGGTCTGAACGACGTGGAGAAGGGACAAACCTTGCCCATACCGGAACTCGAAGTTCAACCCCCTCAAGCCAGTTTCTTTACTGCTGGTAGTTATCTCTTTTACTAAGGATGTTAAATATGCAATTTCTCCGCTTACTTGGTTTTCAATATCAATTCCGCGATGCGCCTCGGCATTTAGGAACCTTCTGGTAGTTGTTTCAGCGCATGCGTCCCTTCTATTCTGCATAGACATCCATGTAATAATTCTCACAGTGTTTACTTCATAAAATGAGGTGTTCATTCTTGCCTTTCCACGGGATTTTCTTTTATATGTACCTCACGTAGGCTCTATGGCCTTCTTATTTTCACCTTAAAATTTTTTAAAAAAATTATACTTACACTGTGTATTCAAACGTTTTCGATTTCTTCGTTTGGACCATCGTCAAACACTGGTCTCGCTTTATTACTCNAGTGATGACGCCATTAAAACTTCCAATGTCTAAACATAGGAGGAGCATAATAAACACTGTTGCCAGTCAAATGACAAAGAGCAATTCTTATTTTTACGTAGCAGGAAAATACTTTACTTGTGATTCCCATCTCAAAATAATAGACAGAGAATTTTTAAGCGTTGAATTTCGTTAGAACTCAAGAAGGAACGAATCAAAATACAATCTTAGCTTGAAGCCTGGCTCAAGTCTCTGCGCCGATATATAAATGGAAACCCGGATGATTCATCGTCACAGGAGTGCAGCTGTCTGCGCATAGAGTGCAGTCAAGTTATCCTTCAGGAAATTGTAGCTCCTGCACGTGCGATTCCAAATGCGCGTGCAAGTAGTTCAGTAGCTTAGCGCAGGAGTTCTGCGCATCTCCAGTTCTTTTGAGAACTACTACTACTGCTACGGCTGTTGAAATCATTACCATTAGCGCACCAGACTTATGTTTCCGAGGTATTCAGTTCGAATCTGGCCATAATCGTTTGCTATACTGAGTACTTCTTCGGTTTCTTTGAGCGTTCGCTGTATTCACAAAAACATGACTTCATTCTAACCCTTTATCTCGTATTCACCAGAGAGAGGAACTATCTCATTCGACACTGTGAATTATGCAATTGATCATCTGAAACGCTGTCAAATGACCTAAGGATCAGTCATAACCGAATGTTTTAGGTTCCAAAGGGTTCTGACGATGGCGGATGACACACAGAATTGCTGGTTTCTGGACTTTTTCATCGTCCGGAATTCTAGGTAACAGAGGACACTCTAGGTAATAGAGGACACAACGTTTCGGAAACTGGATCTATTTCCGTCATCGGCTGAGAAAGGAAGACACCTACTCAGTTGGGCCCCTTAGAAATAGCTAATCTCAAGATTGAGACAGAAACGGATCCAGTTTCCGAAACGTCGTGTCCTCTATTACTTAGAGTGCCCTCTGTTACCTACAATTCCGGACGATGGAAAAAGTCCAAAAACCCAGTAATTCTGCGTATGTTTTAAGTTACGAAATACTATAGAAAAAAGGAAGAAAAGAAGGAATAAATCAGAGAAAACAAGAAAATGCTTCTTACGCCTTCAAAGAAAAACAGAAGTAAAACTATGGTAGGTAGTTCGGTTATGTTAGAAAATTCCACCCTGGGCAAAACCTCATTTTATGTCTTTCGAAGTTTAAGAAATGCACATAATTAGTTGTACTCAGTAGTTCGTACAAACAATTTCGACATAGGCCTACGTTTAGCGTGTACATGACCGCCTCTGTGGTCTAGTGGTCAGAGTTACTGGCTACAGATCCAGAAGTTCTGAGTTCGATTCCCGGCGCTACCAGATTTTCTGAGAAGTAGAGGGTATGGAACGGGGTCCACTCAACCTCGTGAGGATAATTGAGGAGCTACTTAAATGGAAAAGTGGTGGCTCCGGTCTAGAAAACCGAAATTAACGGCCGTAGGGGTTGGTTGCACTGACCACGCGACACCCTCTATCTGCTGAAGCAGGAAGTAACTTCGCCGACAAGCGGCGGTCGCTCGGTGGGTATAGTTCGCTTGATGACTAAAGTCACGGAGTTTGTTTTTGTTTTGGCGTGTACATATCGCCTGTGAAGTTTAGCAGCATGCTCTTGTCTAGTTCCACTTGCACAGTTTTTAACATTTTCAAGGGTGATAGATTTTTCGTCAAAGTAAATATTTTGGGCGTTGCCACATGCTGTGGCCACGAAATATACGTGTATGTATGTACTTCATGTTTCTAGCGCTTGCTTTTTTGGATATTCTAAAGAATTTTTGAAATCCTTGGAAGCGGTACAATTCGAGAAACTAATTTCCTAAATCGTACATGCGGTTGCCTAAATCACTGTTTTTCAACCGCCGGGCCGCGGCCTGACAAAGGTTGAGAACCACTGGCCTTAATCATACTGGTTTGTTAAGTAATGTGGAGAAATGGCATGTCCACAAGGCAACGATTTCCTTTATTTTTAAATTTACTTTAACATTTATATGATACGACATACAAAATTTTAAATGTTACTTGCCGTGCGGCGTCCTCTAGAGATAAAACAAGAATTTCTGGAAATAATAAATCGCCTATTTTCTTTTCACTACATACTGGGCATCTGAGATTGTATGGAGGACATAGAAAACACGTCAACATTTCTCCTATTGTTGCATGTGTATTCATTGCCGCGGGAACGTGTCAACAGGCCTTAGCAATGGCCGTCTCTTCTGACTCCACTATTCCAGCGTGTTAGGGAGGGGGGAACACCGACACACAAGCAGCAAGGTGATCTCATAAGCCTCCGTTCTTTTTCAAAATGAGGAAAATGGGCTGAAAAGAAATAAATAAATTACGTGCTTTTGAAGTGAATATTATGTCTTGATTCTTGGTTTCTTTAGCGCCTTTCCACTTACATATCCGCAGGCTGGCACTACACAACGCGTTACTAACAGGTGTCTTTTCTATACGTATTCATGAAGTCCGTTGTACTATATGGTAATCACCGTCTGAGAACTGCGTATGGAGACAGGAATGATGCGTGTTTCCACCAATATGTCTCCCCTGTTTCATGTCAAGGGTATTTTGTATTTTGTACTTCAATTTTATGGCTTCATGTCACTCACAAATTAGTTTGATGTTACGTACATTATTAACATTACAGAATCCACATATTCCTGCCAGTTTTAATATGTATTTTGTAATCAACAAGTGTGTAACACCGGTCAAAGTTTGACACTTCTCGGGCCATTATCTCCGTAACCGTTCAACTTTGGACATAGGTGTTTTGGGTTATATCGGCATACTTTAACACAAGAAACAACCTCCCGAAGTTTGGTTCATTCCTCCTGGAACACCCTGTATATTCCATACACTGTGCTGAACTTCCAGGACAGCTCTGGGAGCCACCCAACAGCAAATATAACAAAATAACAAAAACCAAGGTTAAGAATGGAATGAGAAGAACCTAAACGCCCACATACGCTTTATGGCGTGGTCGTTGCTTAACAAGGAAACACTAATAATCTTTTTGGACTTCCCTATAATGTCTGTACCTAATATTTCCCTGTTATAATATGCATAAAAATTCTCTTCTACGTCAACTTCTTTCAAACCATATCACGCCTCTAAAATAGGGCCTCGCCGTAGCTCAAGCAGTTAGTCGCTGGGTTCCCACTGCTGCGGCCCTGGTTCGAACCCGGGTCTGGTCAAGTGGGATTTGTGGTGGACAAAGTGGAGCTGGGGTAGGTTTTCTCCAAGTACTTCGGTTTCCCCTGCCAATCTTCATTCCTCAAATTGCTCCATAATCACCATCATCTGTTATCTGGGGCTGGTACAATAGGTCAGTAGTGGCCGCAGGATCAACTTGACTCAGTCTCGCCCCACTAGGAATAAAAAAAAGCCTCTAAATTAGTGCTTGAATTCTGCTTTTAATATAGACTATAATTACAATCATAAGAATCTGCAACCTACATTATGGACTATGCTGTGAAATATGCTGTTACGTCCAGTACAGCTGTGAAGCAAGTTTATGCATTTTTGGTAGCATACCCTCCTTACTTTACACATTTACTCGCGTCTTTAATGCAACTTGTTTTACAATTTTTCCTTAATTTATAGTAATATTAAAATTACAATTAAAGTGATGCATGTTTCGGCCATACTTGACCATCCTCAGGTAACTGTTCATTTGTTGCAATTTCTACACTGCATTAGTTCTTAATTTAAAATATTCCAATGTTTTGCATTTTCATCGTCCACATTAAAATACATTTGCTTGAGAACGTCACTCTCCATCCGCGAGCGAGGAACCAGAGTGCGCAGGTGCTAACAGACTCGCCTGTCAGCACCTGCTCACGCTGGTTCCTCGCTCGCAGATTTTATTCTTTTTTATTCTACCCTGAAGTTGGAGGCGATACTTTCGCCCGAAACTTCGGTTAACACAATATCTACACGGCGCCACATCCCAGAAGACTGTTTTCTTCATAGTCACAGCCGTGAAAACCTCAAATCTTACATAAATTAACTCTGTCAGTGGTCAATGCCGAAGTCTCAGTTGACGTAGGAATTTCTGATTAGGTCCCCCGAGCACCCCCAAATGATTAAAACGGTCTAACTGTCAATTTTGATAGGCGGCTGTGAATTCTGATTAGTCGAAATTGTAGTTCCGGTGCATCCCACAGACGTGTCATATTACGCACAGGTGAGAATACGTCGCTAAGACTGTCCGCTTGCATTCGCGATTCTACTCGTAAGTCCGAAAGAAAAAGAAAGATTCACTACAAGAAGAACGTAGCAACAAGCTGATCCGAAAGATATCCTTAATTATACTTCTGTGGTACACCTGCCGAGACAAACATTACACCAATAACACCTGCACATCAACCGGATCTGTCCATATCCGGCTATCTCATGACCATGCGTATCCAGAGTTCGAAGCCTGGCTGCACTCCATCACTAATCATTGTGTTTCTAATTTGATTCTTTAATGTGTACTCCGCCGGTCACGGTAGCCGAGCGGTCTAAGGCATGTACTGTCTTCGCTCGCTTGGAAACCGGGATCGTGGGTTCGAATCCCCCTCAGGGCATGGATGTTTAGTTTGTGTGTGTGCGTTTTTCTGTGTTTGTGTACAGGTAGAGGCCTTGCGACGAGCTGATCACATGCCCAAGGAGTCCTACCGAATGTGTAAGATCTAGAAAAACCGAAGTGAACGGAGAAGTTCATGGAGGTAGGCCTAGGCCCACTGGGGCTGTAGTGCCAAGGGGAAAAAAATAGAGAAAAAAATGTGTACTCCGGCACATTCATAAGAAATTTCATTTATCCTGCGTCTATATTTTTCCTCTCTTTCTTTGTAAATGTCTATATTTCAAAGTGAACTTTATAATTGAAATCCAGACACGGTTTCAGCAATGAAAAGAATTATTATGTAAGGATAGATTGCAGAAAATCCCATTCTGTCACACTGCTGTGAACGGCACGTAACTATATGTGCACCACAGAATGTTCTAGTCTAATTAACTAAATAATGAACCTGCTAAGGAATTTCTCGGAAAAAAAGTTACTTGATGCTCAACAGGTTAAGAAATTGGAACTAACGTACTTTTATTATTATTATTTTGTGGCACGAGGGACGAATGCTCCCCAAGCCTTTCCCTCTTCCGGAAGCTTCTAAAAATTTGGCAGGATTCCTTGGCCGGGAGATCGGCCAGTCGCAAGGCCTCTACCTACACAGGTGAACACAAACGCAGAGAAAATTCAGATATATATCTAAGCCCCGACTGGGATTCCAACCCACGATCTCAGTGCTCAAGCAGTAGAAGACAATACGTCTTTATACGGCACCGTCACTGAGACTGAACAACTATCCATCGCGATGCGCTCAAAATCCCTCCGTTCTATCCTCTCTTGAACAGTTATTTTCAGTTCGCTTCTTCACTCTCCTTTATTCTTAAAATCTATTTCAGAATCACCCCCTTCACTCGCCAAAGGAACTCACTGTGTGTGAATATTTGAGGATAGCCCTACTAATTTATTGGAAATGTGGTATCTTTTTACTTTAATTAAACTCTCTTGTGTGCGCAGTGACACAAAGGCGATATATTCGTTTGACACGGTCCACAGACGCTTCAGCACAGCAATACTACGACATCAGCGCTCCAGGCGGGCACTTCAGCCTATGTCATGGGTGTTTGAGGTGTGAAAATGTAAACTGTGTTGGTCATGGCATCGCCCGCTCTGCTGTTTACGGTCTGCGTTGTGCGTCTCTATTTGGCGGTGATCAACAATGTTGGACTTGGCGATGATGTCAAGGACTGGCCAACTTTGTGCAGTGGCGTAGGTCCATAGGCCTTTGATAATGTCAGAATAATCATTCGAGTCGTCAATTTAACGACGACTATCAACAATCCAAATTCTGTATGGACGAATAGTACAGTAAATTATGACCTTTCTTTGGAAAGGATGCTGATTCGTGAGGAAATTAAGAGCAGATTAAACTCGGATAAATTTTTTGCATTCGTCATATATTGGAGAAGAAATGGGAGTACTATGAGACAGTACGTCAGCTATTCCATAGACTTCAAGAAAGCCTATGATTCAGTTAGGAGGGAAGTATTGTACAATATTCTATTACAGTTTGGGATACCCATGAAACAAGTTAGATTGATTAAAATGTGTTTAAACGAAACGTGTAGTAAAGTCTGTGTAGGTAAACATTTCTCTGATAAATTTCCTATCCAGAATGGTCTAAAACAAGGAGATGCTTTATCGCCACTGCTTTTCAACTTTGCCTTAGAATATGCAATTCGGAAGGTCCAGGGAAACCAGGTGGGACTGAAATTAAACGGGACACATCAGCTGTTGGTCTACGCCGATGATGTGAATCTACTGGGTGATAATGTAGATACCATAAAGAAAAACACACAAACTTTAATTGACGCAAGTAAAGAGGCTGGTCTAGAAGTAAGCACAGAGAAAACTAAGTATATGTTACTGTCTCGTCGCCAAAATGCAGGACAAAATCATGACATAAAGATAGGAAACAGATGCTTTGAAAATGTGGCACAGTTCAGATATTTGGGAACAAAGATAAGAGATCGAAACCTGATTCAGGAGGAAATTAAGAGGCGATTGAACCCGGGTAATGCTTGCTACCATTTAGTCCAGAACCTTTTGTCTTCTGGTCTGCTGTCTAAAAACATAAAAATTAGAATATACAAAACTGTAAATTTGTCTGTGGTTCTGTATGGGTGTGAAACTTGGTCTCTGACATTAAGGGAGGAACATAGACTGAGAGTGTTTGAGAACGGGGTGTTGAGGAGAATATTTGGGCCGAAGAGAGATGAAGTGACAGGAGGTTGGAGAAAACTGCATAATGAGGAGCTTCATAACTTGTACTCTTCTCCAAGTATAATTAGAATGATCAAGTCAAAGAGGATCAGGTGGGCAGGTCATGTAGCACGAAAGGGGAGACGAGGAATGCGTATAGGATATTGGTGGGAAAGCCAAAAGGAAAGAGGCCACTGGGAAGACCAATTCGTAGGTGGGTGGACAATATTAGAATTGATCTTAGAGAGATAGGATGGGATGGTATGGATTGGATAGATCTGGCTGAGGATAGGAAGCAGTGGAGGGCTCTTGTGAACACGGTGATGAACCTTCGGGTTACATAAAATGCTGGGAAATGCTGGGTAATGCTTGAGTAGCTGCAAAATTGGCGACTCCTCCAGAAGGGCCTAGCTCCTAGAGTAAGTAAGAGTAATGCTTGCTACAGTTTAGTTCAGAACCTTTTGCCTTCTCGTCTGCTGTCTAAAAACGTTAAAATTTAAATATACAAATTATAATTTTGCCTGTGGTTCTGTATGAGTGTGACACGTCGTTTCTGACATTAAAGGAGAAACATAGACTGAGAGTGTTTGAGAACAGGGTGCTGAGGAGAATATTTGGACCGAAGAGAGATGAAGTGACAGCAGGTAGGAGAAAACTGCATAATGAGGAGCTTCATAACTTGCACTTATATTCATCCACAATTTGTTCCCAAAACAAACTTATTTACAGGCTCCTAATCTACTGATAATATTTATTATAATGATAACATACTAATTAGCGTGCTATCTATCTATCTATGGCTTGATCAAGTCAAGGAGGATGAGGTGGGCAGTGCCTGTAGCACAAATGGGGAGAAGAGGAATGCATATAGGATATTTGTGGGATAGCCAGAAGGAGAGAGAGCACTAGGAAGAACAAGGCATAGGTGGGTAGATAATATTAAAATGGATCTTAGAGAGAGATAGGATGAGTTGTATGGACTGGATTGATCTGGCTCAGTATAGGGACCAATGGATGGCTCTTGTGAACACGTTTATGAACCTTCGTATTCCATAAAATGTTGGGAAATTCTTGAATAGCTGAGCAACTGGTGGCTTCTTAAGAAGCACCCAGCTCCATAGTGTTAGTTAACCCAGGGGGGTGTCTGGAGAAGATGAAGATACAAATTATAACACGAGCCAGATTCGAACTGCCTAACTTCCGAAGGCAAATCATACACGTATATATAGAGGTCTTCTTGGTGGTATAAGTTGAGTAAAATTTGACGTTTCGGTGGCAACGCACCGGATTATTACTTGGTATCGAAGCAGTTAATCATGCGAGATGACTTCCCGGGCGATCAGTCGGTAACTGGATGTACATCCCGCACGTCGGCCTCCCTCCTCGTACTAAATCATCTGTTATATACAGATGAGATGCCTTATCCTCGTGGTACGGAGTGAGAAGGGAAGAACAAGAAATTGCAGAACCTTCCCGGACCCCAAAGGAAAAAGTCGGATATTGTTTTCACTTCGTCAGAGGCCATACAGCACGGCTATCGGCTGATTCCCTCGCGTAATAATTCATTTTCTACAGTTGCGAAGGCAAATGGACTTCCTCTGTACTGGGGCTGACCAGAATAACCTATTCAATGTAAATGCAACAAATGTATGACTTCGGAGTGCTGTTCTAGTCCCAACTGACGAATGACTTAGCAGGTACAGGATAACCTTGACTCTTCTCCAAGAAGTTTATTATTTGTATGCTTTCTGGGCGCTGCGTTGCATAAACTGCGCCAACTAATATGCAGTGCTGTGTTATTTATAGACCTACATAAAAATTAAAGATTCATTAGATTGTTTTACGAATGCAAAATGCGTTTACTGCCAACCACCAACATTTTAATAATCCCTGATTTCGATTAAATTTGGACCATGGCCAAGTAAGGAAATATTGTTTGCTTAAGCCCTCTATCTTCCAATGAGAAGGACTCACAATCAGTGTTGTGAGTTTATGGGTTGAGACTGACGCTTGTGTAGTGCACACACTTTCTTTGTACAGGCTTTTCCAAAAACAATAAGAACGTATACAGCATTTCCTTGTACAGCAATTAGTATTAGAGTCAAAATACGAACGGACAGACGTACGGGTAACATCTACACAGGCTTCCTCTTCCTCCTATTTTTCTTCTTCTTCTTTTTGCACGAGGGGTATGTGCTTAGAAATATGAGGTTCAGAAGTTAAGTTGAACCTCTAATTTGCTCCTGTATCCTCCTGAGTGCAACTTCCATTTACTCCTGGATACCATAAAAGCCATTTTACGAATCCCAGATGTGTTAAACTACCTATATTTAATTGTCACTCATCCTGAAGATGGTAACTGCAGTGTGTGCCGAAACATTGTGACACCAACACATGGCGCCGAAAAGCCACAGAACTGAAATTGTGCATTAAACAAAGGTCACGAAAACATAAGGAGAAGAACTGCCGTATTTACGCATGTATAGGCCGCACATTTTTTGCCAAAAATTCAAGAGGAAAACTGGGGTGCGGCTTATATTCGAAATATTCGAAATCACACTTCATTTTAAAAAAATTAACGTTGCCAAATTTCGGAATAATTTCTACTCCTGAAATAATATTCCAAGACAATTATTTTTTCTATAATTTCTGTCTGAAAATTGTGCTGCGGCCTTAACACGCGTAAATACGGTATATTTAATAAAGTGGGCACGCGGTAGCGTAGTTGGTTGAGGCACTATGCTACAAGCCGGAAGGTCGCCGGTTAAAGTCCCGATGAGGGCATTGGATTGTTTTCAATTGACCTAATCCTTCCAGCCGCACTATGACCCTGGGGTTGACTCAGCCTCTAACATAAATGAGTACCAGGAATTAATTAAATAATNGCGGCCTTAACACGCGTAAATACGGTATATTTAATAAAGTGGGCACGCGGTAGCGTAGTTGGTTGAGGCACTATGCTACAAGCCGGAAGGTCGCCGGTTAAAGTCCCGATGAGGGCATTGGATTGTTTTCAATTGACCTAATCCTTCCAGCCGCACTATGACCCTGGGGTTGACTCAGCCTCTAACATAAATGAGTACCAGGAATTAATTAAATAATTTTCCTGGGGAGTAAAGCGCTGCCGGCGCGTAAGGCTGACAACCTTACCGCCATCTTTGAGCCGATTGTCTAGATAGTGTGGGACCCTCAACGTCTCACAACCCTTCACGGCCTGTTACAGGGATAGCTTTACTTACTTTTGGTTACTATATTTAATAATATTATTGTCTTTTTGTATGTGGCTGTGTAGTCTCGTAGAATATTATGTACATTTCGGAGGAACGTGCTGCCTCCATCTTCAAGCTTTTACCCAACGTCACATCCAAATAAAACAGAAATCATCGTTGTCACACACTGAGACCCTCAAATCCCACAGTGTTTCTTCCTTACAATCTGCTTCTTGTTCCTTCATTTCGTTGTCTGTTATGATTTTTCATCTAAAAGAATTTCTGACGATAATACTTGAAAGAAAATAAATATTGCAATTGATTCAAGAATGACTGTGCTGGCGAAGGCCAGCATCAGATTACTGCTCTGCTCTGTTCATACTCATCTCTGAAATTAGGCGTCTTGCCTACACACTGCAGGTAATCACAGGCAGCACCTCTGACGGAATTACTTTTTCTTTTTTCAGTCCATCGAGATGCATGCCTTAATGGTAACAGAAATGATGTCAAGACCGTTTCTTCTCCTATCGCTTTCCACAGCTCACTGAACACTAAACAGACGTCTGCATTTGGAAGAGCGTCGTTAAAAACCTATAGGTCGTCCACTGTAGTGGAAGCGCCTTGCAGTCGTGGGAGGCACCAATATAAATCAGCAGAGAATGGCTCGAGCCCCCACTCCCCTTAAGTAGACGTTACAGTATGTGTGCGTCATGCCATTACTCCACGTGGAACAGGTTCTTTCAATATAGACGCCCACACGAACAATCATCAGTTCAAATCCTGACTGAAGCAGCTGAATCCGTTCTCGGAAGATCATTAAATGGAACTGAATGGGCACGATTGCATTTCTTACAAACGCGAGTGTCAGCTGTAACATGAGATCCAGAAATAGTGACGAAAAAATATAAATCGTGGTAAAAATACCGTACCTCAAGCGATGTAAACTAATTTCACAAATACGGAAAATAATTATATATCTTACTGTAATAAGATAGAAGCCGGGATAGCTCAGTCAGTATAGCGACTGGCTAAGGGCTAGACGACAGAGGGGTCGGAGTTCTAGTCCCGATAAGGTCAAGAATTTTCTCTTCTTAATGTCGCCCAGACCGGTTCTGGGACCCGCCCAGCCTTCTATCTCATGAGTACCGGGAGCCCTTTCCCCTGGGGTATAGCGGCCGGGCCGTGAAGCTGACCACTCACCTCCAACTAGTACCGAAGTCAAGAAAACTTGGGTCTATACATCCACTCCCCCATACGTCTTCATGCCGTAGTGCTTAATTAGTTAAGCACAGGGAAACCACTGCCTTTACCTTCTTTTTTTATTATTGCTAGTGGGGTGGGACTAAGTCTCTTGTACTGCGACAACTTCTGGCCTATTGTACTAGCTCCAGATGATAGGTGAGGGTGATTGTGGAGCAATTGGTGGAATGAAGATTGGCAGGGGAGACCGAAGTACTCGGAGAAAACCTGCCCCAGCCCCACTTTGTCCACCACAAATTCCACTTACCAGACCCGGGATCGAAACCGGACCGCCGCGATGGGAAGCCAGCAACCAACCGCTTGAACTATGACCTGGCCTTTGCCTTTATCTTACTGTAACAAGATATTTGCGAAGAATTCTGAACTACCTACTTCTCTAAAACTCCTTCCAATTAAATGGCAAGCTAAGCAAATTTTAGAGTAAATATTTTTTCACTACTGTACACCCATGACACCTAAAATATGTTTAATTTGAGCTGAAAATCTCACCGTGTCTTACCAATAAAAGAACTTGTTATAATCAGATAATCCGTCATGAAATTAGGAGCTTCGAGGTCACTGCGAAACCATACAACGATAGAGCAACATCCATAGCGCTCTAGCCAGTGAAGTTGGACAGAATTTTCTGATCTATTTTTCACATCCACCTGGTTAACATTTTCATTAATAATAACATCTGGTTGCATGAAGATCTTCTTAATATTATTGGGAAGGACTAGCAGACGCAATCATATTGTCATGTATTCGGAGTTGTGTGACGAATGATATTGGGTTCTGGACTGCATGACTGGATTATTGGCACTTCATTACAATTACTCTCAGTCATGACAGCTCACAATCAGTAACTGTCTACGGCTGGCTCGATTCCTGGCTGGACCACGAGTGTCTTCCTTTCCACTGCGACGAATGGCGAACGAAGTGTTACTGCGCACTGAATCATTTAACTCCCTTACGAATGAATTCCGAATGAAGAATCTCCTTGGACTGAACTAACTTCCAGACGAACCGAATATAAGTCACCATGTCGAACAGTTCCTCTGTTAATATCTGCTTCATACGTTGCCGCGAAACATGTCTCAATCCCGTGGCAACGCTTTGATTTCTCCAAGCTTGTTCGTTGCCGCGAAAACGTGTTTACCGAACCGTTGCTCAGCAGTCGACAATTCCGGCTTGCTATTCCGGAAACGTGGGTTAGTGGACCGTTGGCTAGCAATGGACTATTCCGGCTTTCAGGCGTCATGTCAAAATATAAAAATTTTAATAACTTGGTAACCTTCATCCCATTACACGACAAGAATATTATGAACTGTCCATTTTTTATTATAAGGAAATTCGAAATACGTATTTTATTACGGTACCAATAGCTACCACGTGTATCTCCTGCCCAAGCTCATATATAAATCATTTTATTGGCTTAGGAGACGATAACTTGTAAGCAAAGTTCAAGGTCATCCAGAAATTTCACCAACACAATAAACTAACCCCAAGAGACAGCCTGTCCTGAGGAATCAGTGTAGCTCCGCTAATCACGAAATCTTTCGCGTATTATGGAACCCGAAATAAATTGTGCTGAGGATACATATTGTAATATTATAATTATGTTTTTGCTCGCCACATAAGTTAGTCTGATTTAAAAGAAATGCCAACAACCTTACATAACAAATACAGAAAACTGAATGTGCCATATCCAAATAACTTTTCTTACGAAAATTCTTCTAATTCTGCGGCCAGTAATGTGAAAACAAGGCTGGCAGTATTATCCAGCGAAACCTTCGTAACGATGATTTCGCTCTACTTCTCAGGCGTAGGACATATGCTTTTAAATTCTTACACATATCAAACCAATTTACTGCTAGGATTACTCTTCTTGAAGTCTCTCAAATAACTAAACGTATACATGAATATAGTACACAGAAGGCAAAAGGTGCACAGATAGTGATTATTGTTATTGTTATTGTTATTATTATTATTATTATTATTGTATATATTTTAATTTCTCACTTCTCAGTGATAGGTTTGATTTATGTTGATAGAGTTATTATTATAATTATTAATTTCGTTATTATTATTATTATTATTATTATTATTATTATTTGCTATTATTGTTGTTTTGCCATGTGGAGACGGGTTAGAATACCTCCTCTGTAGCCCTCAGAGTCCCAGAAGGCGACGAAAAGGGAACCCGATGTCTGGGGGTATAACTGGGCCACCCTGGCACTGGGGTATAGAAACACAGAGACCTGGTCCTCCAGGTTGGGGGTTGGACGCAAGGCTGACGACCTTGCTCTGTAAAAATTATTGTTGAGAAATCCTAAAAAGTGAAACACGGATCAAATCTGGTAGAATCTTCCAAGGAAGGTTATGATGATAATGGTGATTATTGTTGTTATCATTAATTTTATTATTCGGAAAATCCTTTTGTTCTACACGGTGGTTGCTTACAGTACTCAGCAATCTCTCGCTCCGATATTTCTGTTCCATTCGTTATCCGTCTTATCAGCCTTCCCTTCCAACCTCCTCCGTCTCTCTCAAGTTAATGGAGCTTCATCGCCTGCATTCTTCTGTACTTTCATCAATTTCCTTCTTTCATTTTCTTCCGGGTTTCACCCCCATTCCTTTCCCATTCTTCTTACATCGTAACTTCTCTCAGTAATCTGGCAACGGCTGGAGATAGTTCAAATTTTCAACGGCAGTTGCCGCGCGGTCAAAGCCATGAACAGTTTTCGTTCCCTCGAACGCTGGGATCGTGGGTTCGAATCCCACTCAAGGCATGGATGTCTGTGTGCGATTATTCTGTGTTTGTGTTGTTCTGTGTGCAGATAGAGACCCTGTTACGGGCTGTTCCCTTGTCCAAGGAGCCCTACCGACTGTGTATAGGATTAAGAAAATAAAAAAGCGGCCAAGGTCAAACAAAGGACTGTAGAGCCATAGACAGATTTTAATAGCGGCAGAAGATAATTTGGACTACTCCCGGTACCTTGCAACACCAATGGTTACTTGAAGCATTATGCTACAAACTGGGAGGTCGCGGGTTCGATTCCCGATGAGGTCATTGGATTCATTCAATTCACCTAAACTTTCAAGCCGCACTATGGCCCTGGGGTCGACTCAGCCTCTAACAGAAATGAGTAAAAGGGATCTTCCTGGGGCGTTAAGTGCGGCCGGCGCGTAAGGCTGACAATCTCACCGCCATCTTTGAGCCGATTTTTCGAGAAAATATGAGAGCCTCGACATCTCACAAGCCAATGGGCCCCGACGGCCTGTTACAGGGATAACTTTACATTACTTTTTATCCCAGCAACAGCAGATTATAGTTCTGGGTTTCCCCCGTATCCCAGTTGGGGCAGAAGCTAGCTTGGCTTTCCCCCCGTATTCTAGCAACAGCAGAAGATAGTCGTGGGATTCCCCTTATCACCGCAACGATCCCATTGTCTTTCACGGAGACGGTAAGAGGAAAGTAGAATGGCCTGGACACGAGCCCATGCACCTAGTAGCAAAATTTATAATTCTCCCGGGGTAGTCTCTCCAAGAATAACATCTTTCGCTTTAGCGGATTTCTGTCTACGACGCGCTGTTTGGGAGAAACAGGGTGGAGCAGACGGACTTCGGCGATTATGTATAAAGACGCAATATTAGTTCCAAAGATTTCGTTGCTACGCACACAATTTAACAGCAAACGAGACAGATTTCTCTTACTCTTGCCTACAAAGTATGACCTGAAAACAAAACCAGTCTAAATCTAATATATTTCAGTGAGAAACGAATTAGCAAAATTAAAATCCGTTAAGGGTTCAAAAGTAAAACATGTGGAGGTCAGATAGACAAATACCTCTCCATTATGCGTACACTTAGCGCCTTGTAAGCAACAGATGCACAATAAGAAGAATGAGATTTGAGATTTTCACAACGGTGACAACAAAAACTACTGCCTTCTGAGTTGTGACGCCGTTTGGTTTGACAGATATTTCCGAGGAATGTGCTACATCCTTCATCCTTACACCCTGAATATGGAAGTAACACGTTCATCCGAAACGTCAGTAAAGCTTCATTTAATAAAACAAGAAGTTCTGGGTAGAACTAATTGTCTCCTTTCCTTTGATTTGACACGGACCGCATAGACAACGACGCGTCCAACAATAATTCTTTGTTTCACATATATTTTGCCATGGGAACGTGTTTACCAAGCCTTTGCCTAGCAATGATAGGAGGTTACAGATACAGATGGACTGGTGGGAGGGATTTACGAAGTACGCCACTGAGATGGGCTCAGGTTCCATAATGTTGCATGCCACCAGAAAGCCGGAAGGAATGGTTGAGATCAGAGTTGATTTCCTAGGCAACGATCAACGTTCCCACGACAGCAGCTAGGAAGTAGACCGCAAGAAATTCCGTTTCCACCGCTACACACGAAGTGTTGAAGCTACGTTTCGATAGCAGCGAGCGGAATGAACCCTTCGACATGGTGCGCTCTATCGAGTCCGCGTGCAAGTTATAAAAAGTCCAGTTTCGACGAGACCAGTCAGTTTTTAGTGTAGCTCCGACTAGAGCAGACGCCAGCTCGCATCCGACAAAGAGATACTGAGAACACTTCACCGAGACCAGCGGTGCAAGTAATTACGATAGTGAAGTTGAGAATAATTGTACTCGCGAGTGTGAAAGAGATTGTCCAATAAACGTCTTAGCCAAATCCGAGACCCGCACAAAATTTCTTGTCGCGTTACATCGGCAACACTCGACAATATATACATACACCAAATTTCATAAAGACTGATTCAGGCATTCAAAAGCTAGTAGGGAAAGTGTACACAGACCCAGACAGGATGGAGATCGCACAAGCCTACTTTTATTTTTATTATTTATTTTTTGGAAATAAGGAAGTGGGCTGAAGATGTGATTACCAGTGAGTTGGACACGACTCGGAACCCTTTGCACTAACTTGGTTACTCGAGAAAGAAGTTTAATTACGTGGAGTCACGAATGGAAGAAACGGAAGTTCTTAGTTTTCGTCCACGCTGCTGGATCTATCAGTACTCTTGTTTACAGATAACCCTCACGTCCGAAGTTGCATCCTGCTCCTACTGCTAATAAACATGTCCTTCATGTGGCAAACGTTGCATTTGCTCTCTTGGTAACATTAAACTATCCCACAGCGTAAAAATGATGCCATGAAGACGTATGGAGGAGTGGATGTATAGATCCAAATTTTCTTTACCTCGACACTAGCAGGAGGTGAGTGGTCAGCTTCACGCCCCGGCCGCTTTACCCTCGGGGAAAGAATCCCCGGTACCCATTGGATAGGAGGTTTGGTGGACCCCAGAGTCAGTCCGGACGACTTGGAGAAGAGAAAATTCTTGTCCCCATCGGGACTCGAACACCGACCCCTCGGTCATTCAGCCCGTAACCCGTCGCTATACCGACTCCGCTACCCTTGCTCCTCCCACAGCGTGCATTTTCATGATCCAACTAATGTATGGGGCCAGTGACCACAGGAAATAAAGAAAGCAAACAAGAGGGTCACCAGTAAAAGTTCTTTTAAATTTCTTGCGTAAGATAGACATGTGGGCAAGACAGCAGTGTCTTTTCATATCCTACTAAGAATTAGGCATCAGAACTGAGCAAGGGTTCTGTACTTCATTTCCATTTACTTGATTAATAAAGGTAAGGTCAAGTCATCCCGGGGCTTAGTTAATAAACCACCACACCATGCAGACGTCTGGTGGAGGTATAGCTCCACCATTCTTGACCTCGGCACTAGAAGGAGGTGAATGGTCAGCTTCACGTCCCCGCCTATGTATCTTTGGGAATCAGCCCCCGGTACCCATTGGACAGGAGAGCCGGTCGGGGCGCTGTTTGGAAGGGGAATATCTGTTGCCCATTCCGTGAAGCGAATCTTGATTCCTCGGTCGCCCAGCTGGTAGTCTAGTCGCTATGTTGACTGGTCTACCTCTACGTAAGCGAGTGAACTAAAGTAATTCTAAACGGTTGGTAATACAAAATGCTGATATTCCACTTCAGGACAATTACGCAACCACTGCTACAGGTCCTTGTCTAGTGGTTCAGTGTGTTACGGCGCATTTGTGTAGTACACTTTTTTTCTCCTTTGGCGCTACAGCCCCAATTTCGGCCTTGGCCTACCTCCATGAAAGTCTGCGTTCCACTCCGGTTTACTAGATCTTAGACATTCGGCTGGACTCCTTGGGCGGTTGATGCATTAACACACAAAAACACACATAAACACAAACACTAAACATCCATGCCCCGAGTGGGATTCGAACCCACGATCCCGGCTTCCGAGCGAGCGAAGACATTCATAGCCCTAGACCGCACGGCTACCGTGACAAGCTTTGTGTAGTACAAGGGTCTCCAAACTACGGCCCGCCATGTGATTTTATACGGCCCGCGAAAGAATTGTGCAGAAATGCGCCAATTGAACTAATTTTCCAATGAGTGCTGGTAAAGAAAATACTTGTAATAGGTTTCAAATTCGTTAATTAAGATTGTGTTTAAAATATATTGATATTCCATATTATGTTAATATTAATATTATTCACAATTTTAGATTTGAAAGAAAAATTTCGGAAGCGATTTGCTGAGTTGGATGCCAGTGCTCAGGAAATTAGACTGTTTCAAAATCCGTTTGACTGTGATGCTGCAGATGTCCCAAGTCAAATTCAAATGGAGATTATTGAACTTCAGGAAAATTATCATATTAAAGACAAATACAAGGAAGGAAATTTGATCGAATTTTATAAATATCTGAACTCTGAGCAATTTCCAAATTTATCTCCATTTTTGTGACAACATATCTATGTGAACAAACTTTTTCCCAGATGAAGTAGATCAAGTCGAAATACAGGGCAAATTTATCCGATGAACATTTAAAGTCGCTACTTGTGATTAGCTTTTCAAAATTTGAACCTCAATTTAATCAGATTTTAAGAATGCAAAAAGAGTTCCATCATTCACATTAATTGTTTTATTATAATTTGTGATGAAAATATGAGCATTTGCTGCTACTGTCTGTTGTCATTAATATACGATAATTTATTCTCACGTACTTTGTATTTAGTTTATGAAATTCTGTGCTTTCAATAAAACTCATATACCTAGAGTTATTAATTTAATTTCT
>NW_019725845.1:1665871-1682979 GCF_002891405.2 Cryptotermes secundus
CTACTACTACTACTACTACTACTACTACTACTACTACTACGCATTTATTACTTTTAACTTTCATGCAAAAAAAGCGACCGCCGCTTGTCGGTGAAGTTAGTACCAACTTTTTGAGGATAGAGGGTGTCACGTGGTTATCACAACGGATCCCCACGGCCGTTAATCTCGGTTTCCTAGACCGGAGCCGCTATTTCCTTGAAGTAGCTCCTCAGTTATCCTCACGAGGCAGAGTGGACCCCGTTCCAGACCTACTACTTCTCAGAAAATCTAGTAGCTCCGGGAATTGAACCGGGGACCTCTGGATCTGTAGGCAGGAACTCTCACCACTAGACCATAGAGGCGGTCTTTAATGAACATCATTTCGAAACACCTCATCAGGTACTGTCTTGACGACCGCCACGAAAAATGTAAGCACCCCCCCTTTTTTCCCCTTTTTTTTCTTTGGCACTACAGCCCCAGTGGGCGTAGGCCTACCTCCATGAACTTCTCCGTTCACTTCGGTTTTTCTAGATCTTACACATTCGGTAGGACTCCTTGGGCGGGTGATCAGCTCGTCGCAAGGCCTCTACCTGTAGACAAACACAGAAAAACGCACACACACAAACTAAACATCCATGCCCTGAGTGGGATTCGAACCTACGATCCCGATTTCCAAGCGAGCGAAGACAGTACATGCCTTAGACCGGCGAAGCAGTCCCTTTACTTAGACTTAATTAGGCACTGTGCTATGAAGACATGTGGGAAAGTGAAATTACAGCTCCATCATCCTCTCAACGTATCACCTCAGGCTCGAAACTGAAGATCGCCAGTACCTCCTCAACATAAACCGTAAATAAATCAATTGGAACGTTTGTTACAAACCCATAAGTATATTAAAGGTTAACCCCATCGTAAAGTTATTTATGGTAGTCCAGATTAGACGTAGTACGTCCAAGGTTTTGGCGAGGGAGACGTGGTGGGGGAGGCAGAAATTTTCCGCGACGCGAAGAGTGGGCGTACCTGAAACGTACGCATCATCACCCACGCACGCAGCAACTTTATAATCTCTAAGCAAAGCAGATCATTCCTGGAACTGCCTTCCAAAGCACAATTTTCGTTATGGTCTGGTTTATTTGCTTCGTTCAATCTGCCTTTTGTCTCACTGTCTCTTCAACGGCCGTCCTTGATTTCTTGTTTCTCTTAAGCCTGTCATTAATCTGAGGAGTCTCTGCCTTCACTTTCTTTTCGTTTGTAATCTTTCCGTGAATATTTTGCTGTCTGACCCCTTGACATTTATCTGAGTAGTTGTATTTTTCCTCTTTATGATTTTGGTTTCATTACCAGAGGAAATTTTGATAAAGCTAGCGTCTCGTCCTGAAGACCCTGTTTATATGTTTTTACGCTCGGTTTTCCTATGGTAAATAACTTCATCGATAAACGAAGGTGCTGACTTGTTTAATTATTTTTATGTTGACGAAGTTTGTTCTTTGTCGGGTCGTGCCTGTTGAATGACGTAGCCTTTATATGTTTGCTAAAATTTCCATTACGTATTTGCTAAATAATTTATCTACTTTCCAATTTAGTACTTGTATGTTATGTCCACCGAGTCGCCTATTATTGTTTGGCCTATTCAAAACGAAATTGTTCTAATATTTATTTCTTGAAACTGTATTTCTTTGGTGTCTCCACTTTACCATTCTTTTAGTAGCTAATTTAGTTTAAGTATAACTTAGGTTACTTAACAAATAAATGTAGCCAATGTAGGCTCATTCCAGTTTTAACTTCACTCGTAATCAGATATACTTCCGAATCAACTCCATTTGTTCTCTTATATATGGCTATCAATATACGAATACAGTGTAGTACGGTCATTTGTTTTCCCCTAAGGCTAAATACAGAGAGATTCTAAATTATTGTCGGGGTTTCCGTTTATAGACCACGGAAATCCCGATAATAATTTGGAGTCACTCTATATATCTGTATACTATTTGATGCCTTCTTTAAATGTACGTGGTGTGACAATGAAGTTCGCGAACTCATCGCAGTAAAATCATTACATACCACATACCTGAATATCACTGTGGTCACCTTCAAAGTACTCCCATTTGGAAGATAAGCACAGATATCATCGGTGTCATCAAAATGTCTTCCTTTTAATATTTCCTTTATTTCTTGGAACAGAAAAGTCACGGGGAGCTAGCTCCAGTGAATAGGGAGGGTGTTCCAACACAGTTTTTGGTTTACTAGCTAAAAACTCCCTCTCAGACAGTGCTCAGGCTCCGACATTCTCGCGACGCCAC
The DNA here is from genome assembly GCF_002891405.2 of Cryptotermes secundus. Taxonomy (NCBI): domain Eukaryota; kingdom Metazoa; phylum Arthropoda; class Insecta; order Blattodea; family Kalotermitidae; genus Cryptotermes; species Cryptotermes secundus. The sequence continues at coordinate 1,668,151 of NW_019725845.1, forward strand.
ACCAAGAGACACTCAGCAAATACTAGTCGCCACTCAGAGAGAGAACGATATTGAGAACGACCTGAAGAAGATGAAAGTAAAAGGATGGATAGAGAAGATGAGGAATAGAGGCCAGTGGAGACTGGTTGTAGTGGGGGTCAAGTCTCACACAGGTTTGTAGCGCCGAGTGGTAGGTAGGTAGGTTCTCAGAAAGAGACTGCCATAGATCAACAACAACACAGCTGTGAAAAGCTGATATGCCAACGTTATCAAACTAGACTGAGATTTCTGCCCACTGCTGCCACGGCAGGCACACGGTGGCGAGTTCGTGAACTTCACTGTTAGACCTCGTGTGCGTGCGTGTGTGTACTAGGGACTCCGCTTAGCATATTCACAATCCACTCATAACATCCAATTCTGAAAAATACAAACACATATTTTATAGAGTTCTTCTAATGAAGCATGTTTCATTAAAATGACGGTGGCTGACGAGAGAGAAAGAGATTATTTTTGTATTATCTGCAACCAGCACGTGCTGCGTTGTCAGAGAATTGCGTTACCGCGTCAGCATCATAATGCTACTATTTGATATAAAATTTGTTTCCAGATTGTATTAGCTTCCCTGATATATTGGGTTTCTGGACTTTATCCATCGTCCTGGGTTTTAAGATTACAAATAAAAACACGACGTTTCGGAAACTGGATCTGTTTCCGTCCTCAGGTGGACCTGGGTCCAATCACTGGGTCCAGTGATTGAGGCTAGCTCTTTCTAACGGACCCAACAGAATAGGTGTTTCCGAAACGTCGTGTTTTTATTTGTTATCTTAAAAACCAGGACGATGGATAAGTCCAGAAACCCAATATATCAGTGTGTTATACACCATCGTCAGAATCCTATAGTAACTACTTGTATTAGCTTCGTTCAGCAGTGCAAAGTTTCAGACAACATACTGAATAAGTGAATCAACGGTAAGTCCGGAATCCATTTTGAGATTTCGACTTTGCGGAAGTAATAAAATTATTAAAGCTTTTCTTAATTAGGATAACAGAAAGAAGCAAATTTCAATGCTGCTCTTTGTAGGAAGGGGGTCGGACCTCATGATTTAGACAGCAAAGGTGTACTAGGAACGGAGAACATTTCAAGATTTGAAGAAGAAACTTTAAAACAGGATTTTAATTCCATATAACGAACAAGAAAGCATTAACAGATAATAATTTCGAATATGAAAGTCAGTTTGACATTACTGCTTAGCAGAAGAAAATGATTTTATGAGAACAATTAAGAATTAATGCTGGTAGAAAGGACTAAAAAAAGAGCTCTTAGTTGTATTTTGTTTCTCCGAGGAGTATTAATGAGTATTATCTTGTGTATTACAGAATCGTCATTACTGCATCATCATCATTGGCAAAACAGCTGTTTTAAGCCACAATCTTCCTAAGAAAATTCTGCCAGATTTCATCCTGGTTTCACTTATTTGGATTTAAGAACAATATGTTTTTTACGGAGCAAGGTCGTCAGCCTTGCGTCACCCCCAAACCAGGAGGACCAGGTTTCAGTACGTATGTCCCCCAGTGACAGGGTGGCTCAGCAATACCCTCAGGCACCGGGTTCCATTTTCATCGCCTTCTACGACTCGCAGGGCTACGGCGGAGGTATTCGACCCCGCCTCAACACGAGGATTTCTGCATTATAAAATGCAGTTTATTCACATTTAACAGGAGTTACAAAGCTGGTTCATATTCTCGCGATTCTTAAGCAAGTGGGTCTGCTCTGCTGTGAATGCACGCGAGTAATAGTTGCGTCGCCTTGCCGAAGTATGGTTTGAGAGGCATGTCAGTAGGTGTGGCCAGTCAGGTCAAAACTAATTTGCAACCCCTGAAGCGTGGGAGCTATTGCGCTGCGCTGGTGGGCGATGCGTGATATCCGCAAGAAATGGACACTCGGGGTGACCGAACGCTGACGTCAATAGTCTCCCTGGACGGAATGGTATATGACCGCACGTGTCCCACCCCGTACGAGAGGAGATAGAGAAGTGTATAAGAAAATGACGGTCTGCTGAGGCTCCGCCCCCTTCAAGTTCAAACCCAAGAGAGTTCTGTGAAGGCCATAGCCCTTCATCGGTAGGACAGTGGTTACGTGAACTTCTTGTGTGCCCAGAAGAGAGACATTTTGTTGCGCTTCCCATGGCGCAACCTACCGCCGTTCCTCCCTCGCGAACATTTTGACAGGTTTTTTTTTTCTATCGCTGCAACAGGCCGTCAAGGCCCGTAGGGTTGTGAGATGTCGAGGCTCACACTTTTTCTAGACAATCGGCCAGCAGATGGCGGTGAGGTTTATAGCCATACGCGCCGAAAGCCCTTTACCTCCCACGAAGGTTCCTGGTACTCGTTTCTGATAGAGGCTGACCAACGTGTTCCGAATATTAGCGAACCATCATAAGGCGACACATTTTTATTAATACTTCAGCACAATCACTCAGTGTTTTCACATTAGTATCTAATATTTTGTAATTAATATACATCAAGAATGATGATATTGTCACGTGTAGGAAGGGGTTTGTGAGTGATTTCTGAAACGGATTTTGGATTTGATGATTGGATTTACTGACACCTTATACATTCCACTCGGAACTATCAGTAATACAGCGCTATCGCTGCTCTACACACTTTACATTTCACCATCTTTGCACACCCACTAGGGTTCTGTCTTCACTAGTCGCATCCTGGCAACAGATTTATAACAGTCTCGCTGTCACTTCAAATCACACATGATGCCTGTCTTGCTATTTCTTCCCAGACGCCTTCGACTGCCCACTCTCTCAGTTCTGTTCTACAACTGCCAACTCCGGAACTCGACTCAGTTCTAATTCTTCTGACCCCAAGCTCATTTACTGGCAGGCTAGAGTCTCGAAACTCAACTAACACAAACGATCTTCGTCCTTGTTACAACCCCTCGGCATGGACCACGCAGAAAATACAGTCTCTCTATTGTTAAGAAGACGTGTTTACAGCGCCATGGCATAGCAACGGGAGTTATTCGACTGTTGCTTGCGTATTCGTTGCAGCGGTAATGCGTTTATCGAGCAGTCACTTAACAACGGACGTATTCTCTGATTTCGTTATTGGCGCTTTCGGGCGTCACATCACAATGTTTAGGCAACTATCACATAATCGCGATAGCAATTAAAAGTGTCATACATACTGTATGTAGTTCGTAAACCATGAAGAGGCTTTAAAAATCTTATACGTAAGCTGCACATAGGAGCTGGGATAGCGTAGTCAGTACAGCTACTGGCTGGACAACCGGGGATCGGGGTTCAACTCCCAGTAGGGTCAAGAATTCTCTTCTCCATGTCGTCCAGACCGGCTCTGTTGTCCACCTAGCCTCCTATCCAATGTGTACCGGGGTCTCTTTCCCAGGGGGTAAAGCGGGAGGGGCGTGAAGCTGACCACTCACCTCTAGCTAGTGCCACGGTCAAGAATATGTGGATCTATACATCCACTCCCCCATACATCTTCCATGGCGTAGTGTTTAATTAGTTAAGCACAGGGACAACCTCATCAGTGGTTCATCCTCCATAAACTGCACATCCAGAAACCGAAAATCTGAGGAGTATAGTGGCTGCTGTACGAGCCTGTCCGAATTCTCTGTTACTTGTGGACGGCATGAAAACACTCACTCAACCAGCCAGGTTGGTGTAACCGTAAGGCTCTGGATCTATACTGGGAGTGTCCCCAGTTCGAGTCGATCGGGTTACGGGCTATTCCGAATGGGAAATTCCGTGACTTTTCGCGTTATCTCGAGGTGAATGCAAATGTGAGAACATAAAATAAAGTTGGGACATAGAAGAGCATGCGGCACACACACACACACACACACACACGCACACACGCTTTGTTTGCGTATGTCCATGAGGTCAGCCATAGGAACTGGCGGTCAATATTGCAAAACAACAAGTAGTACAAAGGACATCTACGCTGTATGTCAAAATGCTATTCTTTGAATAAACATTAGTCTGTAACCCTTGAAGGAACCTGCTTTCAGTTCAACAGTAATTATTTAAGTAGGGCAACTACACTTATTTCCATTTTAAATAACCTTCACTTTGTCCAATTTAGACTGTAATTAGACACCGAGTTGCCAAAACTTAAAGGCGCAATTGAGCTTTCAAAGTATTGCTAGGTGAGGGAAGTGGGTTCAGGTGTAGGGCGGTACGCGCGAAGAAAATTACGGGTTCTAGTTCGGATTATTGGATTTATTAGCATCTTGCTTAAAATATCTCTTAATTACAGTTAAATACAGCGCTATCGTTGACTTACATATTTTCCAATTCAACGTTGCAGAAGCATTAGGATTCTCTCCTTCCACTAGTCGTCTCCTAGCAACGGATCTCAGCACAAAAATTATTACTTCAAATCACTCTGCACTCTTCTTGTTATTTCGTCTTCAATCACTCTGCACTCCTCTGTCCTAATCTGTATTCAGTTAATCTTCACAATTCACTAAGGACATGCTCCATTCTCGTCCTTGTGCTCTCAACTGCTGAATCCTCCTGGACGCTCCACTTTGTCACTGTCACTTCGTCTGTTACTGGTAGTTACAAGCTTGTGAATATGAGGATACGGAGCCTCTTGATAATTCAATAATTCACTACGAAGTAGCCGATGTTTTGTGCAAGATAGGCCTATGTTAAGGTCAAAGTTTCGTAGGATAAATATCAGAATCTGACAGGAATTTGTTGCTTCCATTTTCAGGGTAGAAAAAAGAGGCTGCTTTCTTTTTCTTCTACCTTGAAGACAGAGGCAGCAGGGTTCCCCAAAATTTTGATATCCATATACCAGCTTACACCCCATCACATTCCAGAAGACCGCAATCTTAATATTTATCGTCATGGGAAATTCACAGAGCCAGGATAGCGCAGTCGGTATAGCGACTTGCTACAGGCTGGATTACCGAGAGGTCAGAGTTCGAGTTCCAATGGGGGTAAGAATTTTCACTTCTCAATGGCGTCCAGACCGGCTCTGGGGCCCACCCAGCCTCCTATCCAATTGGTACCGGGTGCTCTTTCCCCGGGGGTAAAGTGGCAGGGGTGTGAAACTGACCACTCACCTCCAACTAGTGCCAAGGTCAAGATAACCTGGATGTATACATCCACTCCCCAATACGTCTCTATGGCGTATTGCTTAATTAGTTAAGCACAGCGACAACTTTAACGTATCTTTGTGAGAAGTGCACATCTCTTAGACATAACGCTGTTTGCAGTGGCGGTTTCTGTCCCCACTCACTGTTCGTTCCATCGCATATACTGAAAGAGAGATACCTAGAGTCTACTTGTACGAGAAAAAAAAATGTTGTATTATCTTACAGCCTATCCTTTTTCTTTTCCGTGGAGCCTATTACTAGATACTTTCATCCGTGACACACATCAAATCAGATTTAAGAAGCTGTCTCGCAGACGAAATGGTTTCTGTTTTTGCCGCATTCACGTAAAAGAAACGCAGCCAAGATACAAAGAACTATTTAAAAATCTGCAGCAGCAGCAGCAGATATCTCTGTAACTCCATCAGGGCGGTAGTGGAACAACGAAGACGGTTGGCACCAATTTGTACTTATTTATAAACAACTTTTGATGCAAATTTCGCACCCTGATTGCAGTCCCTTGCTCGGACCAAGATGGCGAAAAAGAAACGTCTCAGTGTATGTATGTATGTATGGACAAAGGTTTGATGTTTTCAGAAACACGCACAGAGAATGAGAACAATCCCGTTCAGAATTACCGCATCGTCATTGGTCTACACACCTCATAATTTTGCATACTTGACATGTAACGAGTAGTATCTGTTTGGGCATTATACCTGTATATGGAGTGCACGCAGTAGCGTACTTGGTTGAGGCACTATGCTACAAGCCGGAATGTCGCGGGTTCGATTTCAGATGTGGTCACTGAATTTCTTTCAATTAACATAATCATTCCAGCCGCACTATGACCCTTGGATAGACTTAGCCTCTAACAGAAATGAGTACCAGGAATTTTCCTGGGGGTGAAGGGTGGCTGGCGCGTAAGGCTGAGCCGATTGTCTAGATAACGTGGGAGCCTCGACGTCTCACAACCCTATGGGCCTCCGCGGCCTGTCACAGAGACAGCTTTACCTTTTGAGGGAGGGGGGGCAGTATAATGAGCAGATTACCTGAATGTATAAATAGAACCTTATACGTTTTTCATTACGTAAAAAAATTATATGAAGTTTACAGCTGTACAGTTCAAAGAAACAGTTATGTTAGGACATACGCATAATTTGGAATGCAATGAAAAATTATGTGGTAATTTAACTAATCTCTTTTAAGCACTGAGAAGTTCTACAGAAGCTCACCACACTAGTTTTCGTCCTGAGGATCTATGTGTTGCTCCTGAAAACGAAATTTAGTTGTAACTTAAAATTATTGTCTTGATAAACTGAAGGAATAGGCGGCACCATAACTCAAGCGGTTAGTCGCTGGTTTCCAACCGTGGCGGCCCGGGTTCGATCCCGGGTCTGGTCAAGTGAGATTTGTGGTGGACAAAGTGGCGCTGGGGCAGGTTTTCTCCGAGTACTTCGGTTTCCCCTGCCAATCTTCATTCCACCAATTGCTCCACAATCAACCTCACCTATCATCTGGGGTTGGTACAATAGGCCAGAAGTGGCCACAGTACAAGGGACTAAGTCCCACCTCACTAGCAATAAAAAAACTGAAGGGATGAAAAAAATAAATAATTTCTGTAAATATATTCCAAATAATGAAACAGTTCTGCAAAATGACACCGCTAAAAATTCATGCCTCTTATTACAAAAGGCTTTTGTTAACCTCAGTTGATCAGAAAATCAAATCCATTGTCGTCACGAAATGGCGCACCCTCAAGTTGCTTTCAGAGCCGCTTCTGTGCAAGGAAGATAAGAAGATTCTAAATAATGAGTCACGAATATCCGATAGGGGTGGTCTTGTAGGTCAGGGATTGGTCGTAAGCTATGGGTTAACTATTTTCAAATAACCTAAAAAAAACTGAAGATTGTCAAGTGAATTCACGTTAATCTCTATGGGAACAATACAACGCCTCTGTGTGAATTTCGTGAAGGTTCTGAAGAGGTGCATTGTACAAAAAGGGGTATATATATGATAAGTGTTATCAGAAATAGCTTCTGCTATGGAGTATATATAATGAAGGCAAATGTAACTTTTCCTTCAAAAGCAGACTGGCATATCATTCGTCGTCAGCAAATTCCGCTCTCTTATCTGCGTGGCAAGTCTGCAGCATAAGACAAACAATACCACGAGATATAAGAAGTTAAAACACTAGTATTTATATTATGTCACCGAGAGTCACCGTCCAATGGAGTAACAATTTGCTTCGTATTAGGGTGGTTTTCTCAGTTCCTCGAGGCTAATGCCAGGCCTACTTCAAATTAAGTCACGCCCACTTCCTTCCACATCCTTTCCAATTCATGATCCTTTGCGCATCCTATAGTATAGTCCGCGCTGCTGACAACGTAGTTAAAAAAAACAACAAAAACTGTGTACAATAGCGTAAATGGGGGTCGTCTACACAACTATATCTACAAAATGAGACAAAAGCAGGGAGTGATGGAGTAACACCGACGAATGTATAACAATTTACACGACGACAGAAATAAAACCTACACGACAGACCTTTGAAGAAGCCCCCCCCCCCTCAAACCTGATTCATCAACCAACAACCACGATTAAAATGACGACACTAAAAAAACTCTTTTTAATCCTAAGCACTGTTTAAAGCTTATTTAGAACCAGACCAGAACCAACACATAAATAGGGATGGGATTTATATAAAAATTAAAAAAAAAAAATTTATTTCAAGAACATACTACATAAAATAGAAATTAGAATTTATATTAGTACACACCGAGGTGGATGTTAATAAAGCTTGGAGAAGCTACGAATATTAGAGAGAATATCAATTTTTTTTCCAAAAAGAGAACAGGTTATTATGAACTGAAGAAGCATAAGCCATGGTTCGATGAAGGATGCTCAAAATTATAAGGAAAAGAGAAGAAATCAAATTGCAATGATACAGGAGCCAAGCGAGTTAAATGGGGATAATCTGAACTATATAAGACGTGATACCAGCCGGCATTTCAGGAACAAAAAGAGGGAATATCTGAAAGACAAAATTTATGAGCTTGCGATGAACAATAAGAAGAACATAGAGACCTGTACAGAGGAGTAAATGACTTTAAGAGAGGTTACCAGCCTAGCGGTAACTTAGTGAAGGATGAGAATGGTGATCTGCTTGCAGATTCCCACAGCATTTTGAATAGGTGGAGGAACTACTTCTCTCAGTTATTGAATGTACATAGGGTCAGTGCTGTTAGGCAGACAGAAATCGATACAGCTGAGCCCTTAATACCTGATCCTAGCCCTTTTGAGGTTGAAAGTGCTATTGCAAAATTGAAACGGTATAAATCGCCACGTAGTGATCAAATTCCGGCAGAACTTATTCAAGCAGGAGGCGAAATATTACGTTCTAAGATCCACAATCTAATTACTTCTATTTGGCTTAAGGAAAAATTGCCTGATCAGTGGAAGGAGTCTGTTATTGTACCAGTTCACAAGTAGGGTGATAAAACTGACTGTAGTAATTATCGGGGGATATCACTGCTATCAACTTCATATAAATTTTTTTCCAATATTCTTCTTTCAAGGTTAAGTCCAGATATAGATAAAATTATTGGTGATCATCAGCGTGGGTTTCGACGTAGCAGATCAACTGCAGATCAGATCTTTTGCATTCCTCAGATATTCACTCTAAAAAGTGATCCCTTATTCCTCATTGATTCAGTCTAACGCCTACAGAAAATACAAATGAAAATTGGTGGCTCTCTTTGTGAACTGACACATTTGTCAACAGCAGAATCATATCCGAGGGAAAAGGAACAGAGCTGAGAAACCATAAAAATCCGAATGTACGCCTAACTGCAACTCATTTATACATCAGCATAGCAAGGGTCGCTCTCCAAAGTACATAAACTCCTTTCGAATAAGTTTTTTTATTGCTAGTGGGGTGGGACTAAGTCCCTTGTACTGCGGCCACTTCTGGCCTATTGTACCAGCCCCAGATGATAGGTGAGGGTGATTGTGGAGCAATTGGTCGAATGAAGATTAGCAGGGGAAACCGAAGTACTCGGAAAGCGGAGAAAACCTGCCCCAGCGCCACTTTCTCCACCACAAATCCCACTTGAGCAGACCGGGGATCGAACCCGGGCCGCCGCGGTGGGAAGTCAGCGACTAACCGCTTGAGCTATGGCGCGAATCAGTTTCTACTGCCGCTAATACGTACGTACGTACTTACTTACTCACTCATTGAACTGAGCCCTTCTGGAGGAACTGCCAATTCTGCAGCTACTGAAGAATTTCCCAGCATTTTATGGAACCCGAAGGTTTACTACCGCGTTCACAAGAGCCCTCCACTGGTCCCTGTCCTGAGCCAGATCAATCCAATCCATGCCATCTCATTTCTCTAAGATCCACTTTAACGTTGTTCACCCACCTACGCCTTGGTCTTCCCACTGGTCTCTTTCCTTCTGGCTTTCCCACCAATATCCTATACGCATTCCTCTTCTCCCGTATTCGTGCTACATGCCCTGCCTACCTCATCCTCCTTGAGTTGATCATTCTAATTATACTTCGAGAAGAGTACAAGTTATGAAGCTCCTCATTATGCAGTTTTCTCCAACCTCCTGTCACTTCATCTCTCTTTGGTCCAAATATTCTCCTCAACACCCTGTTCTCAAACACCCTCAGTCTATGTTCTTCCCTTAATGTCAGAGATCAAGTTTAACACCCATACAGAACCACAGACAAATTTACAGTTTTGTATATTCTAATTTTTATGTTTTTAGACAGCAGACGAGAAGACAGAAGGTTCTGGACTAAATGGTAGCAAGCATTACCCGGGTTCAATCGCCTCTTAATTTCCTCCTGAATCAGGTTTTGATTCGTTATTGTCGTTCCCCAAATGCCTCAACATGCTGTTGCTTATAGTTCTAAACAATCGCGTGTTCCTCTCCTTCTTACCGCGTTTGTTTGAAACAGAGCGGGTTATCTCAGCGGTAGCGTGATCGAGTGCTCTGTCTGTGTAATCTAGCATTATGGGAGTTTTTCCTACCTTTTCCCACTGTTTATGGGAAAAAAATGGGGCCAAAATTCACTTTCCATCATTTCCTTTACCATCATCACCCATCACTGACATTTTCTTCGACGGAGCAATCACTCAGCCAGCTGTGTCAGCAGCCGGCGGTGGGGGGCGCGCTAAGTGTATCTATGTTGACGGATGTAGAACCTTCTATGCTCTAAGTATGCTCAAGGAGGCAGAGGTTTAGAGAGAAGCAAAAGAGAAAGGTTTATGACCAATACAAAACGCACTCCCACTTCTGACCGTCCTCCTATCGACTTTATGGGCGCTGTATACGTTTGGGTGATTGCTTTTGGAAGGCGTTCAATCATAAGACTCAGGTCACACTGCTCTAAGGACGGGACGTCAATTATTCTCGCTACAGAAAAATAACCCACATTCAAGGAACAGTTATATAAATACATTTGAAATCCTCAATTCTCGGTAAAGAAATTCGATTCTTATTCAGTTCCACAAGACAAAATGGAGAGAGACTGATTAATTGATTTTTAAAATAAATTAATTCCTGGCGTGCCGCCAGGAAGCCGAAATGGTTTAGTGAGATCAGGGTTGATTTCCTAGGCAACGAGCAGCGTTCCCGCGACAACGGCTAGGAAAGAGAACGTATCCATTGCTATACAACAGCTAGCAATATCCAAGCAACGAATTGTTTGAATCAGCGTTTGCATAGCAGCGGGCGAAATTAACCTTTCGACAAGGTGTTCCCTATTCAGTCCGAGTACAAGATATAACACTTCGTATTCGACAAGAGACCAGCAGAAGCCTTTGTTGAGACGGGGTCGAATACTTCCACCGTGACTCTGCAAGTTGTAGGACAGTTGAGACAGTAAAATATGGTCGTGGGGTCCCAAGGGACTCGGACCCCAGAAAGACCGCGCTGGCAAGGGCCAGCAGCATATACAAAAGAGAGACCCGTCCTCTCGCCAGAGAGGGCGCCCCACAAAAATAAGACCGTAACTGGCAATCGGTAATAAATAATATCTGGTCATGAACTCCAGATGGGTCTTGACACCAAGACTTACTGACTGACTGACTGACTGACCGTCAGTCGCAATGTGACTTTGACTTTGACTTGAGACCAGCAGAGTTTGTATCCCACAAGGGACCAGAGTAGAGTTCGTATCCAACAGGGGGCCAAGGACAGTTGAGCTCCGAGCAGAACAGAAGACACTTCACCAAGACCAGCGGCGCAAGTAATTGTAATAGTGAAGAGGAAATTTCTGACGACGTTATAAGTCGAGAATAATCGTATTTGCGAGTGTAAAAAGCGGTAGTCCAATAAACGTCTTCCCCAAATCCGAAACCCGCGTAAATTTCTTGTCGCGTTACCTAGGAAACTCGCGACAGTATGGTTGTAAAAGATACTACATCTTACTTTCAATATCGCCTGGATGAAAGCACACAATTTGTCGAAATTTCGATGTACACGTTGCTTTTAGCTATTTAGTTGCCGATGTAACAACATCCCCCTCGTTGGTGTCTCCACCTTATCGTGGTGAGGGGGTTTGAGTATGCCAAGGACCCTGAGAGCTATACCAGCGGTACCAGGTACCAAAAACTGATGCCGGAAGCAGCGTCATCAGCAGCGACTTGAAGCACAGAGCAAATGATGCTCGAGATGGTTCAAGTTCTTATAGCAACAGGCGTGACCAGAGTGGTTTGAACGGCTGTTGTACTGCGATGTGGAAAGCAAATGGAAAAACTACCACATTATCACTTTTCCTGGATAGTCTCTTTCCAAAAACAGAAGATCGCATTAAGTGGACGAACTGTTTTGGGGGAGACTGTGGACCTGTCGTCTGACAGATTACTGATGAATGAATGAATGAATGTAACAACATTGCTGTTCAGATTGTCGCTCTCCGAAATTTGATACGTGGATACCACCGTTTCGGAGGAACTTGCTGCCTCCGTCTTCAGAACCAGAGATCTGTCTCCTCTTTTCCTTTCCTTCCGTCTCACAGCAACCACCTTTCTTACAACCTTCCTATATAACATAACCACATCCATACCATACTCACTTCCACCCTGAAGAAATACACAGCTTCTTCCGACATGCTGCTATCCATACAAAAGACTATAAGGTATCACAATCTGGATAACCAGAACCGTGAAGTATTAATTCGATAACAAGATATAAATCTTGTGGCGTACAGACCCGTTGCTAACCCATGACTCTGTAAACGGCGTCCGTTGCTATGTAACGTCCGAAACATACACGCACGCAACAATATAACAACGGCGTTATACAACCCGTTTCTAAACAACGGCTTGGTAAACACGCATCCTCAAGAATAGAGAGGATGTGTTTTCTGCGTGGTCCGTGCCAATGGGTTATAAAAAGGACAAAGAAGAACGTTTAAGTCAGTTGAGTTTCGAGATATCAGCCTGTCAGCATATGCGCTTGGGAATTGAATTGAGGGAGTCTCTGGAGTCGAGAGTTGAGCTGTGTGAAGATAATGGGGAGGAGATGGCGGTTGCAGCAGAGAATTGGATTGACAGTACCGGAATTGGCAGTTGGCAGCTGATGGAGCAGCCGAGAGAGTTCAGTTGAGAGTTGAAAGTCCGGCACTGAAGATAAATATTTAAGTGTGCTGTAGTACAGTGATATTTTGAGTGTGTAATTCAGTGAGACTGTTACAGTTCCTGTGTTAAAATCCGTTGCCAGGGTACGACTAGTGAAGACTGAGGGCATCTGCAGCAGTGAACTGTAAAGTGAGGAATTTAGTGGTAGAACTGTAATTGCCTGTAATTCCGAGTCTTGTGTATAAGGTGTCAATAAATCCAATTATCCAATCCCTACCCCGTCTATAGTCACACACCCAAAATCGTGGCAATATGTTTTATTTAAGCACGTAAAGCCACACTACCTGCAACCTGCATCAAACAAATGAAACTTCATGAATTCAATTAGTAGTATTATTATAATTAAACTGTTATTACTATTGGTATTATTGGTGCCGGGTTAACGTAGCCGGTATAGCAACTGGCTACGGGCTCGACGACCGAAAGATCGGAGTTCGAGTCCCGGCGGCGGCAAGAATTTTCACTTCTCCACGTCGTCCAGACCAGCTCTGGGGTCCACCCAGCCTCATAGTCGATGTGTACAGGGTGTTTTTCCCCGGGGGTAAAGCGGCCGGGACGTGAACCTGACCCCTCACCTCCAACCACTGCCGAGGTCAAGAAAATGTGTCCTCTATACATTCACTCCCCCATACGTCTTCATGACGTAGTGCTTAATTAGTTAAGAACAGGGACAATTTACGTTTACCTTATTATTTTATTATTATTATTATTATTATTATTATTATTATTATTAGTAGTAGTAGTAGTAGTAGTAGTAGTAGTAGTAGTAGTAGTAGTAGTGACGATCATAGTGACCGCGCAGTCTAAGGCATGAACCGTCATCGCCCCCTCGAACACTGTGATCGTGAGTTCGAATCCCAGTCGAGGTATGGATGTCTGTGTGCGTTTATTCTGTGTTTGTGTTATTCTGTGTGTAGATAGCGGCCTTGCAACGAGTCCTACCGACTGTGTATAGATTAAGAAACTGAAAAAGTGACCAGGATCCACAAAGGCTGTAGAGCTACACATAGACAGCAGTAGCAGCAGTAGTAATACTGCCACCAAATAGACCGTTGTGTTGCTACTAACCACAAAGCAGAGGACGCGCCATAGCTCAAGCGGTTAGTCGCTGGCTTCTCACCACGGCGGCCCGGGTTCGATCCCGGGTCTGGTCAAGTGGGATTTGTGGTGGAGAAAGTGGCGCTGGGGCAGGTTTTCTCCCAGTACTTCGGTTTCCCCTGTCAATCTTCATTCCACCAATTGCTCCACAATCACCCTCACCTATCGTCTGGGGCTGGTACAATAGGCCAGAAGTGGCCGCAGTACAAGGGACTTAGTCCCACCCCACTTACAATAAAAAAAGCACAAAGCAAGTCAAGGAACCCATTAGCGAGCCTCTCGAGCCCCGAAAAGAAACAATTCTACCGTGTTGTACAAATTTCGTTGACACCATGGAATACCTACAGCACATTTTTTATTATCGAGGTTATGGCTTTTAAAATATTCATTGCGTGGTTTCTTTACGGTGGGTTCTGTATACTGCAAGGTAAACTGACAGTGAGCAGTCCTCCAGCTGCTGCTGGTTTGACCCAATTTCCAGCGCTTCCGGCAAGCGGTTTGGGGACCACGCCATTACGAGTATGTGTTGCTTCTAGTAAGGCCTTCACCTGCTGTTCCTGACCCTACCATAAGAATAGTTACATAACTCACTTCCTGTAACGGGTGTCGTACATATGTTGCATCCCCACCAATGTAGCAAGAAGCGACTGCATGTCAGGGTCGGCAAAAGTCACTGGTAACACAGGAAATAATGTGACCGATTTTAGATTGGCTTTATGGCAACATAGAAATGATTAGGAGGTCACTTCAAAATGTAAAAATGTCAAGCGTTCAGAGTTACTCAGTTACTTTAAGAGTGGCGGTTTACCGCCAATCAGCTCGTCTTGGTGACAAGCCCCTTGAGACCCACAAACAATTTTTTTTTTCAACTGAACACTTACGGTTATAGCCCTTATGTGAAAGGATGGTCTGTCGTTTGCAACTGCTGGTGGACCTCGCCAGCGAAGTTATTTTCTGGTCC
>NW_019725846.1:0-3401 GCF_002891405.2 Cryptotermes secundus
ATTTAATGCTTTATCAGTTAGTAGGACTTCTAAACTTAGCTTTTTATTTATTTAGCTTATTATTTTGAACACACGTTACTAAATACAGAAGCGCGGTTTCAGGATTGGACAATTAACACAAAGTTCGTAGGTATGTTGGCAGGAAACAACAGACAACGCAAATAAATTCAGACCTGCCTGTTGGTCAGTCAATACTTGTGAATATTTTTTTTATTAATTTGGTACTAACAGACTCATTACTGCAGGTAATGTAAAGAGTCTTGCTGGAAGGCAACCTCTGGAGAACACTGATTCTGGGTAAGTTGAAATTGACATGTTTTTACAGCACAGTTAAATATTATATCCAGTGGTCATAATGGAGTGTAAGCAGAACACAAGAACAAAGAATTTACCCTACCTGAGAGCAAAGCAGAAGTTACACCCTACTTAAATAATGTATAATTTCACTATTCTTCTGCAAAGGGACTTCCATAGCAATGCACACAGTTGTTAAGCACTCCTCCATTTAGATTTCGACCATCACCACCTCAGCTCTGATTTCCACTGTCGTGAGATAATATTCTGTATCACTTCAACACAAACACTATTAATTTGGTATGCAACATGTGGTATGTATGTTTCCTGTATGTAGCAAAAACAGTGAAGTCACAACCACCAGAGAGAGTAGAGAACAGATATAAGAGGAATGCTTATGTGAGCATACGGAAGAATGGATGGGGCTTGGTTATAGGTCAAATTCACTTCACTGGAAATGTCAATGAAAACCCTCTTTGCTTCTTTCCTTTATGTATTTTCCTCAGTATTCGGAGCAGAATGTTCCCTAGTTCTATTCTGTGCACCATACATGGTCTGCAATGGGATGACATCGCCCTGCAGGAATTGCAAACCTGTTACGTTCAGCCTGGAACATTGACTGTACTTTGTTGTTTCGTCAGAGAGACTGACACATGCCACGAACCCTCATGTTTAACGTACCCAACCCAATCAGACCTGTCAGTTAAATGTTTTATTTCTCTGGTAATTACGTCTCAGTAACTTGAAATTTGCATCATTAAGTTACATGGAACAAAGCCATCTATTAGTGATTCCTGTAGTCCTTCAACCAGTACATTGTAACTTTCACATAATACTATGGCAACAAAGAATCACCATAATGTTTATACAAGAAATGATGTCATGTTCACTACACTGTACCCAACATGAACCAAGTAATATAACAGCTCATCACTGAGTAATGCAACCATTACATGAAGAATCCTGTAACATTCTAACCCTCCTCTTGCTTTTTGTTCCATCAGTTGGTGATGTTAAGCAGCAACATGTCCTTGTCTAGTGCACCATGGGAGCAGCACTTGCCAGTCCAGTGAATATAGCAGGGTGACAGCATCACATAGTGAGTTGGTAACTCTGAGATGCTGGCAAAGGCCAGCAGCAATTTAGCAGTCAGTGGGGTGGTGAAGTTGTCAGCAGTGTACGGCCTGTCTTCTCACCCCCACTATATAATACGAGTTTCTCAGATTGGTAGTTCTGCACCAGCTCCTCCACTGAAGCAAAACTCTGCACACAATAAACAGGCCTGTCATTCATTTAATTGCTGCCCTGAAAAATGCATTCGTAAGTTCACACAGTAGCATTACATAACCTACAAACCAGCATCTGTACTGTTCCAGTCTGTATCTGAGTGTGGGTGTGAAACCTGGTCTGACAAGCAGAGACTAAATAAAGTATTTTGAAAAGAAAGTGCCAAAAATATTTGGATCTTAGTGAAGAGGGAAATTACATAATGATAAGCATGGAAATCAGTTGTCTTTGCATAATGTCTGACTGATTTAACCAAAAAAAGATGAGATGGACAGGATATGTAGCAGGTATGGGGAGAAACAAAAATGCAAATAATGTACTGACTGGACTGGCTCAAAAGAAGGAAGAGGAGGCTAGTGAAACTCTGAGCTAGGCACCTGCTCGTTTTCCTTCTCAGTTCCAAGTGCGTAGCGTCCATCCAACCTGTGACGGATGCCAATGTTGTACAGTCGCCTTCTGTACCACAGTGTCAGCGATAGGGGATTCTGTGATTGTGCCGAGGGGCGCACAAGGAAGCTACCATCTTCCTCTGCAACAGTCAAGCATAACAGTATGGCACGAGCACTATGTTTCTGGCCCCACTATGTATGTAGGCAGAGTAACATGCAAGATCAGTGCCTTTTGCACTGTCTGTCAATTATCCAAACCCTCTGGAGCTCCTCAGCCAATACTGACCATTACGTAGCATCTCTTCTGCTTGCTTGCGATCCACACTGTGATACCATGGCTGCTGTGTGAGTCCCACCTTCAAGGTCTTGCGGGATCCAGCTGCTGAAACACGTTACCCATGTGGACTTAATGCTAAGAGCAGAACAGCAATGCAACAGTCACCGTTGGGGACCGTAACTCAGAGAGGATTGTAAATATAAAGTATACCCTCAGCAGGTGCATTTGGCAGAAGAAATTACACATGACAAAGCACTCATAACCATTTTCTTCAGATTACTTTAAGAACAGAAAATGTAGATAATGTGAGAAAGGGAAATTATATTCTGTAACTCCACGGATGCACTATTTTAGAAAACTACTGAATAATTAAAAGCTATGATGAACTACTGCCCAACAAAGAACCATGCAACTATTCACTGTCTGTCGACATGAACATGAATAAACAATATTATTAGACTTCACGGTTCTCTCTCTCTCAATCTATCACTCACTCATTCGCTCGATCACATACTTACTCGCTCACACACTCACTCACTCACTATCACACACACACACACACACTCTCTCTAAAAGAAACACCACCTTAAAAAAATTGATTTGAATGAAGTTTAAACTTCATTAGGAATTTATTTTGCTTTTACTTCTTGACTGCAATCTTTTGCTGAAACGGATAAAGCATTCATTCCCAGGCAGACTGACTTATAATCAAGAACAAAATACTTCAGAAGCATGACCAATTATATTCTAATAAAATATGTGTAGATCTGCAGATTCATGTGGGAGGATGCTTCATTTAATTAGTCATTGAGAATAAGATACCTCAGTAATTTAACTGTTTCTTGCATCCTGTTGTGTATTTAATCAATATTAGAGTTAATTTTACCAACCACACAACACGTTTTTTATTACTGTCACACTACATGTTTCGACCTCAAGAGGTCATCTTCAGGTGTACGAACACAGTTGCACAATCACACGCAATCACATTCGTTTTTCCACTTATTTTGATCGTATATCCTGTTCAGGTCCACGCTCAATAATATGTGTCAAGTTCTTCTTATAAAATATAAGTTAAAAATACAAATGTTAAAAGTTAAAATTTAAAATTTAGTTCACTGTAACTAGTTATATTATTACTACTTGCTTAAAAA
>NW_019725846.1:3922-7666 GCF_002891405.2 Cryptotermes secundus
GTGTGATAATTATGCGTTGTGTCTAATATATGTTGGGCGAATTTTGATTTCTGCCCATTCGTTTTTATTTCCCTGATGTGTTCTTTGTATCTTGTTCTGAAGTTACATCCTGTTTGGCCGACGTATTTTAGGTCACAATCTTTACACGTCATCTGGTATACTCCACAAAGGTTGTATTTATCCGTTGTTTCATGTTTTGTTCTTAGAAGCTTTTTTATTGTATTATTTGTTTTGAAAGCTATTTTTATATTGGTATTTCGAAATAGCTTAGTGATTCTTCTAATGCTGGGGCCGAAGTATGTAAATTTGGTCCATTTTTTCTTCTGTGGTGTGTTGTTGTTAGGTGGTTTCGTATTGTGATTTCTCGTATATGGTGAATATTCATTATTTACAAGTATACGAGTTATAATACCTTCTTCTTTTATTGTTCCTTCGTTGGTGAGCTTATATGTCTTTATTCGATTGTGAAGGTAGTTGATAGCTGCCTTTTTATGTTCGTATGGATGACATGAAGTATTATGCAGTATGAGGTCGGTAGATGTAGGTTTCCTGTATATTTCGAATTTTAGTTTGTTGTTATTTGTTATGTCATGTTAATATGTTAATATGTTAATATGTCATCTACATATCTATAATAATCAATAATATGATGCTTCTTTAGAATGTCAGCAGTTAGCATGTGTTCCAGATATTGCAAGAACACTTCAGATAGGATGGCTGAGGTTGGTGCTCCCATTGCTAATTCTTCGTTCTGTATGTAATATCGTTCATGGATGTTTACGTAATTTTGTTCAAGTATAATGTCGAGTAAGTTTATTATTTCATTTTTCTCTTCGTTCTTTCTGTTGTGGTTTCTGCTCAATAAATATTTTATTATGTTTCTTACTTCATCTGTTGGTATATTAGTGTACATGTTAATAATGTCGAATGAGCAATTTCTGGTGGTTTCGTTTATTTCATTTTTCATTAAGTCGTGGATAAGGGTGGGTGAATTTTTAATATTAAATGTATATGGCAGCTGTAGAGTTTCTTGTAATATAATGTTCAGTAGTTTTGCTAATTTATATGCTGGGCACTCTCTCCATTTGACTGTAGGTCTTATTGATTTTTCTTGGACCTAACAATCATAACAAATAACGAACTAAAATTTGAAATATACAGGAAACCTAAATCTACCGACCTCATACTGCATAATACTTCATGTCATCCATACGAACATAAAAAGGCAGCTATCAACTACCTTCACAATCGAATAAAGACATATAAGCTCACCAACGAAGGAACAATAAAAGAAGAAGGTATTATAACTTGTATACTTGTAAATAATGAATATTCACCATATACGAGAAATCACAATACGAAACCACCTAACAACAACACCCCACAGAAGAAAAAATGGACCAAATTTACATACTTCGGCCCCAGCATTAGAAGAATCACTAAGCTATTTCGAAATACCAACATAAAAATAGCTTTCAAAACAAATAATACAATAAAAAAGCTTCTAAGAACAAAACATGAAACAACGGATAAATACAACCTTTGTGGAGTATACCAGATGACGTGTAAAGATTGTGACCTAAAATACGTCGGCCAAACAGGATGTAACTTCAGAACAAGATACAAAGAACACATCAGGGAAATAAAAACGAATGGGCAGAAATCAAAATTCGCCCAACATGTATTAGACACAACGCATAATTATCACACCATAGACAAAGCAATGGAAATACTCCACATAGAAAAGAAACGAAAGACGCTGAACACACCAGAAAGGTTCCACATATATGAATTAACTAAGCAAAATCTACAAATGAACAAAGCTTTGACTGATAGTTACAACCCAATTTATGATATCCTAATAAAAGCAAATCAAACGCAAGAAATATATCTCAAAACCACCTACTTACAAAGTCAATAGAAAGTCCGTCGAGTGTAACAATTTATAGGTCACTTCTTTATCACTTCTGCCTTACATGTTTCGGTTTAATAAAACCATCATCAGAGGCACATAGTACAATCCTGAAAACACCGCCGTTGTTTAAGATGTACACAGTTATGTTTGCTGCGTGAACGCTGCTACAATATGTCGACGTGTAAAAGCACAACACTTGCTAGGATTGTTGAATGCACGTTCAATTCTCACATTCATCCGAAACTGCCCTCAAGTTAAAACGTCAGTGTTAAAATATTTAAAAATTTAAAACATTTGAAGTAAAATGTTAAGCTCCTCCTTGTTAATTCATCCCGAAGATGGGAGATGTCAGCTTGAGGATGTATGGCTTATGGTTAGATGTTTCCTATGTGCTGTGTGTTGTGTACACACACTTACTTACACACACACTTACACCTACTTATCTTCTCAGAACCCCCCACGACCACCACTAATACCCTACAGGAACCAACCCAACAAGCAAGACAATCAGTAGCCATCATGACAAGGAACGTAATAGATCCAACATCAGAGGACACCAAAGAACAACAAGACCTTCAAAAGTGAAAGTGCAGTCAATGTGATGAGTTGAAGTTTAATTCATGAACTTTTTAACCAAGTGGTAATAATATAACTAGTTACAGTGAACTAAATTTTAAATTTTAACTTTTAACATTTGTATTTTTAACTTATATTTTATAAGAAGAACTTGACACATATTATTGAGCGTGGACCTGAACAGGATATACGATCAAAATAAGTGGAAAAACGAATGTGATTGCATGTGATTGTGCAACTGTGTTCGTACACCTGAAGATGACCTCTTGAGGTCGAAACATGTAGTGTGACAGTAAAAAAAAACGTGTTGTGTGGTCGGTAAAATTAACTCTAATACCTCAGTAATGTTCAGGTGTGTCTGGAAGACCACTGCTCTTTGTAAAATTTTGGAAGTGTACACAGAGCACCACTTTTATTTAATTATTTAAGAACTGTACTGCTTACAGAAAAAAGTGTATATATACATGGCCTTTCATGTCAGGTGGCCATTATTCTTAGCTGATTTGAACCAAAATCGGAATGTGTCAACAAATTTAATTAGGAAGAAAGCAGTCTTCTGGGATTTGGCACTGTGTATATGTGGTGTTAACCGACGTTTCGGAGGAACGTATCGCCCCCATCTTCAGGGTAGAAGAAAAAGTATAAGAAATCTGCAAGCGACAACACTGTGAGAAACGGTAAAGCAGACATATACACGGTGCCAAATCCCAGAAGACTGCTTTCTTCATAGTCACCGCCGTGAAAGCCTCAAATCTTACAAATTTAATTAGAACTCCCTGATATCATATTTAACGAAAATCCATTCAGCAGTTCATTCATTCATTTATTTATTTATATTCCATGGATCCTTACCTGGCTAGGAAACCAGTGGATATATAGTCAATGACAGATACAACAAGTCATGTCAATAACATAATTACAAATTAATTATACATAATCCGTCATGATTACTCATATTATCCAAGCCAAATCACAGTGAATAAGAGTTTTCTCTAAAAGAAATATCGACTTATTTAACTTGAGGTTAACAAGGGAAGTCTGGGACGAGGTTTATCACCAAACTGATGTAAACAAAGCTTATAGCCTTTTTTTAGACAAGTATCGGGACCTTCTCCTGAACATGTTTCATATAAAAAAAGTTGTAAATGTAAAAAACATCAAATCCAGATGGATTACTAAAGGGATAAAAGTTTCTAGACAGCGGCTTCAATTTCTATGTTACTTAAAGAAAAAGTTGATTCTTCCTAGGCATT
>NW_019725846.1:9865-88540 GCF_002891405.2 Cryptotermes secundus
GAGTTCTACTGTAGCAGTCGGCGACTTCAGTTGTACTGTGACAGCAGCCGAGTTATAACGTGGCCATCGCCGAAGATAGTTCCGAGCAAGCCTACGAGAGTGTGTTATCAACAGTTCTCCAGTCAGCGGACTACAGTTGGAGTATAGCAGCCGTCGCGGATAGAAGAACCGGACGTGTGTGTGATTGTGTAAGTGGGAGCGTGTGATACAGTGATACAAAGCTCCCCTACTGCAAACGTGTAGACTACTGAAGGCAGAGCGAACTGATTTGCGCATAGGGTTATAAAGTGTGAAACCCCGCAACAGTGTTAACAGATTAATGCGATTAGGGTTATAAAGTGTGAAACCCCGCAACTGTGAGATAAGTAATTGTAGCCGTTATTTGTAGATTGTTAAATAAACCAATTAACCATCTCTACGGCGTCTTCAGTAACAAAACATGTTACAATATATATAAAAACATGCATCACACTAATCTCAAACAAGACTACAGTAATCTAACATAAGAATATGCTGCTAGCCATCCAGCATAAATAGTCCAAGATCATTAATTAATGTTGAAATTAAAATATTCTTCCAATTAGTAAAATTAATGTAAAAGAAGAAATCTCTTCAAGCAAATCATGTTGTGAGCTAAGTTCTTTACACTACAAGGAAGATTACTAAAAACCATAATTCCAAAATATGTTCCTTTTTGGAATACTGTTCAATTACATACTGGATAATGGAAATGACTGCATCTTGTTTGCTTTGTTTGCAAGCTGTTTGTGGTTTGTGCATATAATTGGACAGCTCAGATACAGCGAACTTAATGGGGTACTTTGCACGGTCGTGATCATGACTAATATAGTACCACAAAACAAATCAAATCAAATACCTGCAGGCAGACTCCCTTTCATCACAAACAATTGTAACCATAGTTTACAAGGTTGGTACTCACTGGTAGGCTTCTCTGGCAATTTGCTGTCATCTGGTGTGGGTGGCAAGGGGCGCTGTGTGCTCTGGAATGTGATTGGTCGCTGCTCCACTGATGGTGGCTTGTGACTGGACACAGGCAGTGCAGGACCCTTTTTCACTTCTGGCGTTGGAGCCCTTTCTGCATAACAATACATTACATTCCTTCAGACACACTGAGGCAGCGCAATGCTGATGGGTGGTGCCACAGCAAGCAGAAATCTGTGCTGTGTGGACCACATGTACCACACAGAGTTAACAGTAAGAAATATAACATATGGGCCACACGTTTGCAGTGTGGACCAGACCACAACATGGGAGGGGGGGGATAGTACAGTCACATCAAGACATCAGATTTCACTATGTCTGAGACAATTTCAGACAAACGTCACAGCTTCAGCGAATACAACAAATGTGTCTGTTATGTATCTTTATACATGAGACTGGAAATATAAAACTGTAAACTGGTCTGCTAAATGCCACAGAAATTCTTCTGCTTTTGAAACTCTGTGCTTTCCAGTCACTCTCAGATATTGTACTCAGCAGCAGCTCACTGTGATCCTCTCATTCTTGGAACATTTACTGACACCTCGCCAAGCAGAGTGACACAACAGTTATGAATGATGAGCAGAAAAGAATGTGAAAGCAGGCAGTCATGGCCTATTTTATGAAACTACCATGCAATATTCTAGGATAAACTGAAGAAAGCATCTAATATTCTGAACAGCCATTCTCCAAGTCACAATCAGAATTCTGGGCCTTTCAAATAAAAAGTCACTGTTGTTTGTACATGTCTGAAACTTGGCGAGTACAGATATACAGTGTGTGTTCAAGAACAAACATCTTCGAACATCTAATTCTGAGATGGATAGGGAATAAAGAAACTAAAGAAACAAAAGATAATTGCCCCCCCCCAAGAGATGAATCACAGAGAACAGGATGCATAAGAGAAAGTGAATAAAATGCCAGATCATAATATTAAAATGGAACCTACGCAAGAGTTGTGAAGATACATGAGTAGAATGCATTCAACTGACTCAGGGGACCATAGAATCTCCTGGCAGCTCAACTACTACCAACTAGCAAGTTAGCTCAGCAGTACAGCATCTGGAGGTATCCACTTCAAATCTTTGCTTCCCACACACCATTAAGAACATACACATTTTCTTACTTTTTTAAACAGTATCCACATGACACCAATGCAGCGCTGTTCACTGTAAGACTTTCAGCTTTCTGTGAAAGGGATTATTTTGGAAAGTTATAGTTGTAGTATTTAGAGCTGACAGTCCTCCAACGCTGAGTATGAGAAGTATTGGTAGTGGCGGGGAGTGCTCCAGCATGCCGACAAGTATGGCGGGGAATGCAGTACAGGCGTTATCAAAAGGAAATAACTTCTTACCTCATTGTGTTGCATAGTGTTGGTGGTTTAGTCTCGATGATGGTCACACATCCGATGTTAAGTTTTAAGTGCCAAATGGCAGACTATTATGACTATTATGCACTATACACTTTTCACTGTTATATACATGAAGAGTTTATTTACATATTACAACGGGTCTATTCTAAGGGGGCAACACCGGCAATGTCCGCACAGATATCATCTCCACATGCCTGTCCTTCCTCGTCACCACCAGATGAATCGGAGCTATCATCAGAACTGTCATCACTATCACTGCCAACATGGAAGACAAACTCCCGTCCTGCGTCCAAAAGGCCTTCCTGTGCCATTAATTGTTGCTCAATGTTCCTTACATGTTGGCACCTACGTTGCCATTCTTCTGCAGTTATGGAAGCCAATTTTTGGTCTGCCAGTTTAATGATGTCATCCATCTTATATGTGGTATTGTTTTGAGCAACCCAATTTTTTTACGGTGGCCCATATTAGCTCAATTGGGTTGAGTTCTGGGTGATACTGAGGGAGTCGTAAAATATTGTGATTGTGTTCTGCAAAGATTCCATCTATATTATAGGAAAGGTATTTCGGTTTGAGTGGTAGGATCATATTATATATGTCTTGATTCGGCAATGATGAAAAATCAGTGTTATTGAAGGTAGTAGGTGGAAGGTGATATTTTAGCCAGAATATCATAAAATCTCTTCTTCAGTTTGAGTTAGGGGTTCTGTTTAGTTGTTCATTATGGTAGGGAGCATTATCAATGACAAGGACAATTTGGGGGAAGGTTAGGAATAAGTCACTCCTTTAACCATTTTTCATAATTGGTGGGATTTGAAGCGGACATAGGCATTAGGGATGAAACATTGAGCTCCCCCTGCATGGATAACAATGAGCCATTTGCCTTTGGACACAGGAAAATAATCCCTGGATGGACGAGCAAACGTATTGAAGAAAAGCAGTGGCACAGACACAGAGAGCATGCACAAAAATAACACGCGAGTTGTGCTGAAAGTAAGAGGTAGCCGCTGCTGAACATATAAGCATAGAGCAGGTATCTCTTTGATTTTTTATTTTAAATTTAAATATAAATTTTAAATATTAAAGCTAAATTGAGAATTTAAAATTTTAAACCAATCGATGAGTCAATATTAATAAAGATTTTAAACATAATTGACAAAACTGACAAGAGGAGTTCTGGAATATCGGATGCCGACTGACGACAGAGCAATGAACAATTAGAAATCTGGAGTTTAAATGTTAATATTGAGTGCAGTGTGACAGCTACGTGAAGTAAAATACACTTGACGATGGCCGGTTGCGGCTGAAACATGTAGTATGAAAGAGGGGGGACAAGAACTACAATAAAGTGTTGCATTTATGATGGAGTTTATATTATACATATAGCTTTTAACTGAACTTCAGACGTCTGCTTGGACTGAAAACAAACGAATGACTAATCACAACCCCCCTCAACTTTCACAAATGGACCTGCCTATCCACTGCGCAGCTTTTCCTGGACTGTCACTTCTAAATATTACAACTTTATTTTGCTTCATTGTAGTATGTGGTGACATCTACTGACACTTGTCCATGCTAATCAACTAATGCAACTTACTTGTGAACATGCGTGGTGGTGCAGTCGTATAACAGATAGATGCAGATAAGCTCTTCTCCCTACGTGAAGACACATTAAATGTTGCTACCCTCCGAATAGCATTGGCCTGCTGCGGCATGAAGGTGGACATGGTACCTCTGACAAGTATGAACTGAGGGACAGACTGTCAGTTCTGTGGGAGACAGGTTTCCAGGAGACCCCCCCACTGTGTGACTGAAATACATGCATCCCACACAATGCTACACTCAACATACTTTCCTTATGTTTTGTTTGTGTTGCTCTAAAGATGCTATCTCCTGTTAAAACACTTCTGTAGTAATGTGAAACAAACCCACATGACTTCATGACACACTTCCCTTCACTTACACTGCTCTAATTCTGCCCCATGTGGAGGCCTCTGTGGAGGACTGTCAAGGATAGCTTTGGAACATATACCTAATTTTTTGGAAAATTTAGATAACGTATCACATAATGAGGTATGTCACAAAACTGGGTACATTTACCCTATAATTACAACTGTTGCTGAATGGGTGATGGTGTCCATTTCCCAGGGACAAAGCAGCTGAGGTGTGAAGCTGACCCCTCACCCCATCTACTTAATAATGCATTAATCTATACTTCCATTCCCCACTCACTTTCATAGCATGTTGCTTAATGAAGCACAGGACAACTTTACCTTTACTCTGTTGAGGAAGCACCAGCATTTACTTTAATCTGTTGAGATGTTCCACTTAACTTCTCAAATACCAAAAACATCTAGACCATAGTAGTCATCGTGTCCAGTAACAAAATGAAGAATATGTATAAAAAATTAAAAATATGAAAATTTCTTTTTACATATAAGGTAAATATCTTAATAAGAGATACACAAAGATTCACAAGGACCAAAATGACAGTCACTTAACATAAGTAGATAATACGTATAACACTTAATTCGGTTTGATTTACTTCTGGAGATTAAATACATGACCCCTCCCCCAGCACTAAGAAGAAATGCAAGAACTTTAGGCTGTTTACCATCTTCCATAAACACACAAAGTGACTTAATATTATGGGGGTACATTTAAAATGACCACTGCCTGAACAGTCTTCATAAATTCATAATCCATGCAATGGCTCTCTTCAGTTCCCTGAGTCAGATGTTTGGATAGGACTGTAAAACAGGCCATGGCCACTTCCTGTACAGTCATTACCAATTCATAACCCAGATCATCGGTTTTCTGTTACTTCAAACCTCGAAGCAGTTCACGGTCACTTCTTGCAGAATCCTCACCAATTCTGTAGTTTCCCCAAATCCTAGTAACTTGTTATGTTACCTTGAGCCGCAGTGCTGCACTCTGGTGCCAGTACATAATCATAGCGTGACAGCAGTCTCCGCAGAGGGTACAGGAGGCGTCTCTTCATGCCGACAGCAACATCAGCCATCTCACTGCAGAGTCGCTGCAGCAGGTTCTGGGCCAGAGGCCCAGCAACTCGCACATAAAAGCACATAATGACCCACGCCCCACCCGGGGCAGGTGCTGCGCAGGGGTGACCCTAACAGTGTGGCCCATTCTCATGCCACATAGTACAGTCACTATCCACACACACCCAGAATACCAGTGAAGCAGGATGTGCTACCCCCACTCAAATGCACCAGGTGGTTTTACCTCAGTGACAGTGTGCTACATGTGGAAGCAATAGGTAAATACAAAATTTGGTAGCGATGCCTCTTGGAAACTATCCGCCTATAAATAAGAGTGTGAGGATGTGAATGGACTCAGCTGGCTCAGATCATGTCCAATGGTATGCTTTGGTATTAGCAGTATACATGACAGATCATTTATGTTATAAGACCTGACTACTTAGTATTGAATCCTGAAACTAGAACCACAGTTGATGCAACTACATGCAATTTGCAGGCAGGATGGGACTCAGAACATTGCAATTTCCATGGCTCATTTCATATTCTGCTGTATTTGCTATCAAAGTCATAACATCACTGAAAGTGATGGGGTTTTGCTACTGGGGAAAAGCATGAAGTCCATAGCCAACAGTGCCAGAGATTTGAAACTAAGAGCTTGAGAACATGCAGAATAAGTACTGTGATGCTTATATAGTGGTTTCCCTGTCTCTTGATTGGGGTCAACAAGATGAATGGCTGACCTCACAGCTGCCAGAATGAAGGTCATGACCCCAGAGGTCACATGTCAGAGGGAACACAAATTAACACAGTGGGCACATTCTACCATTGACAACATTGCACATAGAAGGAAATAATTATGTTACTGCATTCTGTTTGATGCTCTCCATATCAAGAATATATCAAATACAAGATTTCTGTAAACAAATTATTTATTCAATTAATAAATCACATCAACTTTCTGAGCTCTGAGATTGCGTTGGTGACTATAAAGATCGCTGTCTCATAGGATGTGAGGCGTCCAAACTACAGTGTTTCTGGAGAAGCCTGTTTGTCTCTGTCTTCAGGGCAGAAGCGTAACTGGAGGGTGCGAACAAAGTGAGGTGGTATGGATACAGAAAGAGGGAACACTGGGACTGATGTCCCAGTCTGGTACCCTGAAGATGGAGGCAGCAGGTTCCTCTGAAACGTTAAAATGACTTACCACACTACACAGCATCACATCAGAAGGGTGTAGCTTTAACTATGTTCGACTGTTTTGAGCTTCATGTAAAGTTGTTATACCAAACCAATATATAATTTGCGCCACTTTTAATATACACTGCCAATACCAAGTATCATAAAATCTACTGAGGAGTCTGAGAGATTAAATGTGTAGATGCATTGAAATTATATCCCTGTTGAACGTTCATGCAAAGCAGTAACACTGACATGAAACATTTTTGTGTCTGGAAAGCAGAACAGAATCTGTTGCAATGGGAGCTGACTAATACCACAAGGCTCAATACTGCTAATACCAAAGACCCCTCCCCCAGTCCGCGATCCCATAGTGCATTCTGACATTCTCCCTCAACGCACTTTCTAACATTTTATATGATATCCCCCTGCCGCAACCTCGTCAACCTCACAACAATAGCAATGACAAGTTACCAGGAGATATCACAAAGTTTCTCTCTCATTCCATAAGCTCTTCAGTTCGATACACTTGCAGTTCATCCTCTTCTGTCAAAGCACGAGTCCGTGTTTCACAGCCACACAAAACCAAAACAGTTTCTGCATAACGTAATGACATCACAGCTCATAATAAGTCAGTGACTCTACCTACTTCACTGATATCACAACACTTGCACCCTGACTCAATTATGGATGAAGGCAGAATCTGGGATCTAACATCTGCAACACAACTCTGCCCACTTCACACGCACACCGCTCACAACACAGTGCTCATCACGTCACCCTCAGTCATGCCCTACTCCCTCCCTGGCTCATCTTCCCACAACACCAGACACTTGCAACAACTGATGGGAACAGCTGGCAGCCCACTGATAACGACATCCATCATAACATGTTCTCCCACATAACAAGCAACCTTCTTGATTGAAGAATTATGAACACAAGAAAATTCCATTCACGTTTCCAGTTAACACTTCAGAAGGACACATGTCTCTCAGACAACAGCTTTACACCACAGTACAAATTATCACGTTTCCATCTTGCAGGATACGAGCTCTGAAGGTCATTGAGGCTTTGAAAAATTCAGTAGTATTCCATAACACAGTACAGAGACTTTCCGATGGCATTAAATGTAGGTTGTTAAGTTTACCTGTCGCCACTTTGCAGTGACATTTCAGCAAAATAGAAAATATATTACAGAATGTGAGTAAATTCCATATTCCAAGAACATAATAACAAGTAAAATATCATTACAACAAAGTCTCTGAAATACTCAATATGATACATTGAAAACCCCATTTATGGCTTTAGATAATGCAAGCTTCATCACTCAATATGGCTGCAAATCAAAATGTCACACTGACATTACACATCAATTTCACAAAATCTGATTAATGGTTCACTGACATTTCAGAGGAATGTATTGCCACCACACTCAGGGATGAAGAGAAAGTTCAGCAAGTGAGTGTGGGAAAGTGATATGGATGTAGGCAGGAGAACATACCAACAGAAGAAAGGAGCAATAGATATCTGAAACCCAAGATAAAAGTGGCCAAGGAGGGGGAGGTGCAGTAGGTATGCTTGGACAGTAACAAAGGAAGGACAGCCCTAACATGGGTATGAGGAAGACAGGGGTGCTCTCTGGTGGGGGATCCATATCACCGATACAACCGAATGGCACAACTCTTATGTGCACAAGCCGAGCCATCAGTTATCAGGGCCGTTCTGTATGAAGGCCGATGTGCTGCTACTGCAAAACAACACAGAGAGGAGCACGGCAGGAGGCCACATGTGGGAGAGATTTGCCTCCACGCCACCCATACACCTTAATGGCACAACTCTCATGTGCGCAGGGCGAGCCCTCAGTATGGGGCTGTGCTGTATGAAGGCTGATGTGCTGTTACTGCAAAACAACACAAAGAGGAGCACAGCAGGAGGCCACATGTGGGAGACATTTGCCTCCACGCCACCCATACACCTTAATGGCACACCTCTCATGTGCGCAGGGCGAGCCCTCAGTATGGGGCTGTGCTGTATGAAGGCCGATGTGCTGCTACTGCAAAACAACACAGAGAGGAGCACAGCAGGAGGCCACATGTGGGGGACAGATGCTATAGCACAAGGGGGGGGGGACTGCTGCACGTTACGTCATGAGAACCGATGCTAAGTAGACTATGGTAGAGAGAATACACTGGGAGCAAGAATTCACTGTGTATCCACAGAGGCTGCACAAGTCACACAGCACAGAGTGCATCCCACTCCTGCAGGCTCACATTAAGGAGTTATCAGCATCTCCTGTCATGCATGTACTCGTATTGCCATCATGAGGCCTGCATATATTTGTTACAAATCTAGGAGCCACTTCCAAAAACTAAGAATCAGAAAGAAGGGCAAAATACCTAAAGTGAGAAAGTTTCTTGCTTTTATTAACAAAAGGACAGTTGAAAAATCTACATGCTCATACATATCAGAGTGAGGAATGATGACACAACAAGCAGAACGGTTGGAACGTCACTCCTCCTGGAACAGTAACACTGTACTGACACAATTCTCATTTTCATTCAACTCAGCGGTACTGTACACATGCTTGTCCCCACCAGCAGAGGGCTCTGAAGTATGAGGGGCAGGACAGCCTTCACAGCACTAAACATGGGGCAGGGCTACATCCAACCATCTCAGTGTCCCCACCTTCCCTCATGGTCCACCTGGTGCCAGGTGCCCTTCAGTGACTTGGTGCTTCTCATTCAAGCAGCACTGCTCAAGGCTTATGNGGGGGGGGGGTGACCAGTTCGAATCTCGGCTGGAAGACTGGCGAACCTGAGTGAGGCATTCTGTGGATCTCCTCAGACTACCCAGGCAAATGACAGGACAGGAGCACCACTTCCTTCTGTATCTGTTCTAATTCATCATTCTTCACTTATCATCCTATCATTTGATACTACATACACAAACTGAGCTACTGACAGAGCCATTAAATAAATCATAAATAAATAAACATACAACCATTATTTTCCCTCATTCATTCTAGATGTTCATGAAATCGCAATATAGTATTATATGTTCTTTCCACAAAGTCCATGTTTCACCTCTGAATATACTCATCACAATTTGCTGTCAGATGTCTGCAGCAACACTGCTGGGCAAATACGGCACTAATTCAGACACAATCCCTCTCCTGCAGGAAGTTCAAATCAAAAATCTTTTCTTGAAAACAACCCATTCTTAAAATTGAATTGGTATATACATAATTAGAGATCTATTTTAAACATGGAACATTTCTAGTTTAAACGGTACTTAGAAAAACGTAACAGGAAAGAAGATAACTATTCAGTGAGCTCTGTGTCTGTTTTGTAATCCTGAGATACAACAAGGCTATGTGACTGGTAACCAAAATCTCTGTCAGCAGTTACCCCATTACAATAAATAAAATACCAACCTCTGGAATCTTGTGAGCTGCTGATGGCTGGGCTCCGGAGCTTTCTGAAGAATTCGCCTAACCGTCCTGTTACACCATCCCCTGAGTTTCCAGGACTGCATGAACTGTCATCCTTGAAAAAAAAAAAAAGATCATAAAATTGGCTTATGAATGTCTGACACTCATTGTGCCCATATTTCCTAAGTTTTCAGATGTAGCTTGACAGTCCTAACCAACCAAGTCCATACAGCAAAGTCCTTGAGAAACTGATGGTCACTCAGCTGGACAGCAAATCCCTGCATTTTTTGGAACCTGAAGGTTCATAACCGTGCTCACAAGAGCCTGCCCTTGGACCCTAACCTTAGCCACATCAATCCAGTTAATGCATTCGTATCCTATTTCTTTACAATCCATATTAATATCTTCCTCCAAAGCACATGTAGGACACCCAACTGGCCCTTTTGCTTATGCTTACCAAAAAAAATTGTACACATATTTCTCAGTTCTCACATATGTCAGCACTCAACCCTTTGACTGGCATTCAGCTGTAAATGAGGTTAACAAACAATCTGCCCAACTGACTGAACTTCAGCAGCTGACTGTCTACAAAACTCTGTTGTTTGGGAACCAAAACATTGCTAACATCCTAAGCCAGTCCACAAAATCCATTTTAATGCTAATAGTTTCTTCCTGCATAAGTGTTGGACTGACAATTCACCCCCACCCAGTGTAATGTGATTGGCTGGTTTAAAGTTTGTCCAAGTCAAAGTACAAGAATTTGTTTCACTATCACATAAAGTGGTCAATGAAACTCCTGCTAGATACACAGATGCTGCAATGTAAATAATTTCAAACAGTAACCAACATGAATAGGAAAAAGCAGGGGGTGCTGAGGAGAAAATTCAAACCTGAGAAAGAGAAGGTGAAAGGAAGAATATAAAAATTGGTCAGAAAATCTCGAGGAAGAGATCTTTTGGGAGATACAGACATAGACAGAAGAATGTAAGACAGAAGCCTTATGTAATCCATTACATGTATACATCTATAATCAAATGGACTATTTCCACATCCTAGGATTTTTGCCTGTATGGATATATGGAAAATAAAGGAAATGAATGAATGAATGAATGATATTGAAACGGGTCTTAAAATTATGGGGTTTGAAGATGAGGATCAGATTCCATTGGCTAAGGATAAGGTCCAGTGACAGGATCTTGTAAACATGTAGTGCATCTCTGGGTTCTAAAAAGCGTCTTGAACAGCAAGTGGGAAGGAGCACTGTACTCCATGGAGTAGAACCACTTCCCAAATCTATTCAATGTTTCTATTTTACACAACCATTCCATATTTTGTAGAAAATCATCTGTGGCAACACTAATCTGTTCAGTGCCAATTTCTGGTTTGTATATAAGTCAGCTGAAATTGAGATCATTTTCACGTAATGAACGAGCATCAACAGATCGCACAGGCTCAATGTTCATGTAACACCATCAGCAGCCACAGAAATCACAGACACACTTTCACTTATTGTTTATTTATGTACAGTTTACTTAATGACATTGTCTCTAAACCAGAGTGCACAGCTTCAAATGGTAGGATGCTTAGTGATTAACAGATCATAATGGATCTGCAAGGAAGCTGCTATGACCTAACTGAAGGCACTAGGCTGGCATCTGCCTGAAGAAACTGAGAAAAACCATGAACAATCTAGGTTGATGACCCAGTAATATTCAAACTGGTCACCTCCAACATATGAGTCAGAAGTATTGCAACTTCAAGCTAATTTGCTTGATCACATTTCTACAAATTAAGGCATGAATCTTACACTCTGAAAACTTGACACTCCTCTCATCTGAGTGTGATTCATCAGGACACTCATGGTTAACAGTGTCAGCATGAGTCTGAATGCCATCCATTTTTGCAGCCTTCCTTTCACGAAAATCTGATTTCTAGGCTGTGGTCATGGCTGATACAACTGTTTCTCAGGGAAAATATGTGCTGTACTTATAATTCACTGCCTAATAAAGAATTCTCTTACCGATTTTCTCCTTGGAGGTGATGGAGGCTTTATGGATGGCAGGGATGCATCAGCAGGTTTGCTCCAGGGTTTGGCAGGCAGTGGCGGAGGGCCCCCAGTCCTCGGGTCTGCGGGCTGCCCCACTGGCTGAAGGTAGTACTCAGTTCCATCGCCAGGTAGCAACTGGGCTGGTTTCTCCTGCAATGAGTGACTAGGTTTCCCTCACAGCCTCCACATGAACTGCAGCACAATTACTCACACTGTTTTCACTCCCAAGCTGTCCAGTGCACCTCGCGTGAACATCCTCTCAACTACCTACCCCCCTCCCCCACAACATGTGAGCGCCATATGGGATAGCACATTAAATACAATAGCAACTATGCCTAGGGGCTGGCCAACCAAGGAATCTGATTTCAATTGCTGGCAGAGACAAGAGATTTTTTCTTCTCCACAGTGTCCAGTACAGCACTGAGGTTTATCCAGTCAGATGGCAGCCATTTTTAAATTTATTCTCATCCTAATTCCATCATAAACCTAATTTTCTTTGTTAATGGTGTTTCCAACATGCTTCAAGACTTCATCCTGTGTGGTAGGCCACACTGAGTAAGCAGCACACTCACATTCTCCTTGACAGACTCATATTCATCTGAGTTACATTCCTCACTGTGGTGTCCCTGGACAGCCTGCGACTTGTTGGCATGTAGTGGCAATGTTGACGGATGCTGGGGGATCTTTGTGACTGGCCTACTCCGTGGGGGAATGGTCTCCAGCGTTCGCCTCTTTGCCTGAGCACTGGGCATGGGGCGTGGGACAGCTGCAGCCAGTACTCGCTCCTCAAGCGACTTTTTCAGCTGTGCTGCCAAAGCATCTATGTTGGGAGCATGCACCCCTTTGTCCAGA
Organism: Cryptotermes secundus; assembly: GCF_002891405.2. Lineage (NCBI taxonomy): Eukaryota > Metazoa > Arthropoda > Insecta > Blattodea > Kalotermitidae > Cryptotermes > Cryptotermes secundus. The sequence goes on from NW_019725846.1 coordinate 22,738, forward strand.
CTCTCATAATCTTCTTCATCAAACTGTAACAGAGGAAAGTCTTCATTTCATTGCAGTGTGATGCAGTCCCATTACATCTGTACTGGGAGTACTCAAACTGCCACAGATAAGCTTATTAAATCTATCCTATGAGCACTGGTGGGAAACTGGCATAGCTCAGTCATTGTAGTGACAGACTATGGGTTGCATGGCTGGAGTTCAGTTCTCGACAGGGGTAAGAGACTTTTTCTGTATGCCACAGCATCCAACTGGCTCTGGGACCCTCCCAGCCCCCTATCCAATGGATACTGGTTGCCCTTTCCTTGGGATAATTTCATTTCATTTATTCACCTTCCATAAATCCTGTCAAGAATACATTCTCCTGAGGATGTGGAAATTGTCCTAGTTACAGTCACAACTAAGAATTATAGTCGTCATCCAATGGCATATACATTTGTAATAAAATACTGATAAACATATACAATATAATAAATAAGTTAATTTTAGTAGTAAAAGTAATGGCAAACCTTATACAATTTGTACAGTTTTATACAAGTCTATTAATTAAAAATTCAATAGTTAAAACACAATGTCATTAATGAGTTTTGTATAACATATATTAATAGTATAATAAATTGAAATAAAGACTAGTATACAGTGATATAAAGATTGTGTATATCTAAAATACGCAACTAAAACCCAGAACACAGACTGACAATCTTGTCTTCTTTTAACTGTAAAGCAACTCAACTACTCGCATCTTAAAAAGATTTATAACGGAAATATTCCTGTAAAGAATAAAAAGAATGTAATTGTAAAAACTGTTTCAATTGCACCTCAAAACTCTTAGTGTCACTCGATATATCCTTAATATGTTGTGGTAGATTATTATAGACCTTTGTTCCTAAACAATAAACTCCCTTTTGGTATTTACTCAAATTTACAAGAGGCTGATGGAGATTATTTTGCTGTCTGGTATTTATTCTATGAATCTCTGAATTTACTATGAATTTGTTTCTGTTTTTTATCTCAAAGAGCATAAGAGATAGTATATGTACTGAGATGCCAGAGGTAAGATTTCTAATTCTCTAAATAAGTTCCTGCACAAATCCCTCCTTCTGCATCCCAACATAATTCTAATTATATTCTTTTGCATTCTAAAAATGTTTATACTTTGGGGTGAGTTCCCCAAAAGGGTAAACCATAATTTATAATAGCATTAAAATAAGAGTGATAAACCATTTTTAAGGTATTTATGGACGTGTATGGTTTAAGCGATCTTATTATGTAGCAGACTGCACTTAGTTTAGAACTAATATACTCAATGTGGTATTTCCAGCTCATTATGTTATCACTGAATATTCCAGATATTTAATATTGGATACAGATGTAATTTGTTTTTTTATCATATACAATTCTTATTTCAGATTTAGGATTATTATTTCTAGCTGTAAATTGAATGTAGTGAGTTTTGTTAAAAGTTATAGAAAGTTGGTTTACTTTGAACCACTCATTTATACTATGAAAAGCATTGTTTATATTTACACAGAGATCATCATAGTTCAAACTTTTAACTAACAAACTAGTGTCATCTGTAAATAATATAGGTACATTTTTATCATTTATAGTTTTGGGTAAATCGTTTATATAAATGAGAAATAACAATGGACCCAGAATCGAACCTTGTAGGACACCATGTATAATTTTGCCCCATGTCAAAAATTCATTGAGATTAAGATTTATATTTGTAATTAAAATCCTTTTATATCTATTTCTGAAATACGATTCATGCCATAGTTTAGCTTTACCTTTTATCCCGTAGAACTCCAATTCTGACAACAGAACCTCATGATTAACACAATCAAAGGCCTTTTCAAGGTCACAAAAAATGCCTCCCATTAAGTTTTTGCTGTTTAAGGTCTTACAGATTTCATTCACTAACTTGTATTTGGCCTCATCTATTGAATATTTTGTTCTAAAACCAAATTGTTCTTCCACTAAAATGTTATTGTTATTTAAGTGCTCATCAATTGAATGCTCATAGCTTTTTCTAATACCACCTTTAATGTGCATATTTTTTCATTATATGGCCCCTTATTAGTTTCTAATTTTACTATATCCCATATGGTTTTATTTTTATTTTTGGAATTTTGAATTTTGTTATCATATTTTAGTTTTTTAGCTTCCTTAACCTTTAAACGCTGGACTTCGAAGTAGTGGTAAGCTTGAGCTGACCGGAGTTTATTTAAATGCCCGCTGCTGGTGTTCGTTTAAATGCCCATTGCTACTCTGCGTTTAAATGTCCGTTCCTGTTAGGCGCTTGTGTTTAAAAATGCTGTATCTAGCTCAATTTTTATGATAAATGGATGGAATTAACTTTGTTTATATCAACAAAAACATAGTGTCGCATATTATAACGGAAGATTTGAAATTTTTAATACAAAGTGTTATACTCTATTTTCAATTTTCTGTGTTTTAATTTTGATGCGTACTGCAAAAATGGTTTCCCAGTTCTTCACAGAGTTGTTCTGCATTATAAACTCATTTCTGTTTGTAACACTTGACAAATTTTAGCAGTCCCTGGTGTCATAAAACAGATGGAAGCAATAAAATCATTTGGTCTTCTGCTAGCCCTGCTTACACTCTTCGGATTTTCGAATCTTTTGACTGAAGGACAAAAGAATGAAAGCATGGCTATTCAAGAGAAAGCTAGAGGGGTCCCTTCTTCAGTGCTAAGATCTTCTGTTAGAGCTGCAAAAGATTATTGCCCCTTCTATTTGAATGAACAGACAGCTGCATCCTGGCTGAGATACAGAGTGTGATCTGTTTTGTGTGCGTTCGTAGTGAAATTGAATACTGTAGTATAATTTCAGCCTATATATACATCAAGCAGGTAACAACAAAAAAGGTATGTACATCAAATTTTACAATATATTTCTAACATACCTATCTGCAGAATCTGCAATAAAATTAACTGGATCGTGGATAAGTTTTGGCATAACTCATACGTATATTTTTATTTGCTGTTGTTCATTTAGATATTATTTTAATTCCTCTATTAGGGTTTTACTCAAGTCTGTCTGGTAATTACTACATTTAAAAATAAATATTTAGGACTGTGCATGCGTTTCTACTAGCGGCGTGTACGCGCACTTCCACTAGCAGAGTTTAAATGCCCGACTGTCCAAAACGGGACACTTTGGCCACGACGACCTTACTCACCACTGGCACAAACGGAGCACTTCGGCACTTAAAGGTTAATGACCTCAGATAAAATTTTACAGTATTTTTTATAATAGTTTCTTAATTCTGAATTATTACTGTTTCTATATGCCATATAGAGTACTCTTTTATGTTTACTGGACGTTATTATTCCTATAGCAATCCAATAACTTATTTTATTTGAAATTTTAATTTTCTTTTTGGAAAACTAGAATAGTAAATTTTCAAGTGTCTAAAAATGAGTTAAACATTACATTAACATAATCATTAGAAAATGCTGAGTCCCATGTTTCATAACTTAGTTTAATTAAAAACTCATTCATTGTGTGTTTATTTTCCTTATTATTTTAAATTGTTTAGCATGTGTTCTCATGTTTATTGTTTTAAATGTTATGGATTGTGCATCATGATCAGACAATCCATTTATTATAGGCCTTATAGAATAATTTTCCCTTCTAGTAATATCGATGAAATATTATCAGTGGCTGTAGCAGAATTTCCTTGAACTCTGGTGGGAAAATTTATCGTACTTATTAAATTATAAGTTCTCAATAAGGTATCTAACTTGTTTTTCTTTTCACTATCAAGAAGGTAATTTATATTAATATCCCCACAAATAATATATTCTTGTGTTGAGGTATATATATTTCTAAGTATTGTATCTAGTTTTACAACTCTTTAATGAACCGTCACAACACAGCAAATAGTAAAACATCAAAGTCAGCGTACAGCTGTGGCTTTGCTACATGTTTCGGCCACTATCGGCCATCATCAGGCAAATACATATCAACAAAAATCTACCATTTAACTGCAATCATAAAATGGATATAACACTATTAATCGTATAATTTTAAAATTGCTTATGTAAAAATACAAAAGTTCAGATTATATAAAAATTAAAAATTGGAAGTATTATAACAAGATAAAATATTAATGATGTTTTCAAAAACATTGAATCAGTCGTTAGATATACTTTGTGTGCGTTTCCATAGACAATAGGGAAATTTGATATTACTTTATATAGAAGATTTTAAGAGAGGCCCATGGTGTAGCTATTAATGAATTGTGTAATGCTGCCTCGTCATTAAGAAGAATTGTCCGTATTGCATGGAAAGCAAACAAGTCGTCCGTATTGTCAACGAGTCGGCCAAAAGAAGTACAGTATACACCATCGTCAGAATCCTTTCAAGTCTATCTATACAAAGTCTGTTGGAGCTCAGCTTTAACTTAACAGCACATACCTCAAAATATTTTCTTTACAATATTTTTTTAGGTCTATATTTATAAATTTCAAGCTTGTGCATAGATAGATACATACTCCTCCTTTTTCATGCAAGGTTCTACAGTAGTTTGCTCCTAGTTTATAAGAGTAAGAATAATTCGGCCTGGGCACGTAGCTGGCCACTCACCTGCACCCAGTGCCAAGGTCAAGAATGGTGGAGCTATACTTTCACTCCACCATGTCTTCATGGCGTGGTGCTTAATTAATAAAGCACAGGAACAACTTTATCATATAAGCTTCAGTTCTGTCTTTAACAGGTTGAAGGTCACAAACAACAGACCTGAGCTGACTTTAATTACATCAACTTTTCCACTTGTGTGTAAAAAACTGTTTTAGTTGATGAACACAATACTGCAAACAATATCCTCATACTTTTTTTTGCTACAAGTGCCTGAAATCCCAGTATTCTCTTTGCTGAACCCTGCATTATGTACTTGCAGATTTTTACTTCTGACAAGTTTGCTGGTATGCACACCAGCAGACACCAGCTGATATAAAAACAGTGATAGCTATTAATGATTCCATGAGAGACAGTTGTGGCTTCTTGCCACAGTTCAATGCAGTCCATGGGGGTAATGCGCCTATACAGTGACCACTCAACATGCAGTTAGTACCTGGTCAGTGTTTTCAGGGACGTTGAGGGTGCTGACCAGTGACTTGACGTGTCCATAACAGCCACTCTCCCTGTAACAGAAGGCACCTAGCCTGAATCCTTGACATCAAACATAATGTTTTGATCACCCCAATCGATGTTTGAGTGTCAGAAACACTAGTGACCAAAGTACAAAAGATGACTGGTTATTTAGTGAGTGAGGATATCTTATGTTTTTGAATGGTGCCATTTCAACTACAGATGTTACATAAGTAAGGATACAATTGGAGATAGCCATAGCACTCTCCCAACACTGCAATATTTGTGTGTGTTGAAACTCAGTGATAACACAATATTTTACAATGTTTGTGCATTTTCAGCAAGATTCAAGCAACTACATGCAACCATTGTCATGGGATCGGCAATACAACTGTAAAACTTCCAATTGTGAGGGTCTCCACAACAACTTACGGTGGTACTGGTGGCTTTGGTAGGTTATGGCTATCGCTAGGTGCCGATGCTGTGAACGTTGGTTTTAGAGCAAGTGCTGGAGGACGTACTGGTATAGGAGGCTTCTGCAGAATCTCACTGTTACAATACTCCACCTCAGTCTCCCCTTCTGCAGTAACTGGGCTGGCCAGACTGGAAGCCTGCAACTAGAAAACAATGCCAGCTTAACATGTCAGGAGCCCATGGCAGAAAGGCTGAGGACAACTTCCACATATTCTCGGTGGATGTATCTCATAAAGTCTCCTCCATCTTGCTGCCAACCTGATGCTTGCTGCTTTCTAAATGATGCCCTGGAGATCATTTCATGGCAGCATAACCACTATGGCATGTCTGGTGTGAGCAAATTGACACCACCAGAATTCAGATTAAGTCAATTTATGTTTCATTTTTTAAATTGGTCTCAGCAGATTATGCTGCATCAAAGTACTCTAACAGTGCAAGCACAAGGAGGTTCATCTGATAACCTTTACTGTCTACTGGACAACAGTCCCAGGCAGAGTTTCTTGAAGATCCATTTCAATATTATCTCACCTTACTGGCTTCCTCATCATCACTGAAGTCTGTGTCCCATGAGTCGCTGATAGACCTTGTCCTTGTCCCTGAGTCACTGCATGCCTGGTGAACATCCAGGCTGTCAACCACACCAGAGGGCATGCTTGCTGCTGCTGCGTTGTTATGACCCACTCTGAAAACAAGCACATTTTGCTGCTGAGAGTTTATAACTGTATGGGAAGTGGTCATGGACTATTTTAAGACTGTTTTCAAACATCTGTGTGGCGGAACTGAGGAAATCCACTGCCCAGATTATGTCAGAAGAAGTCAAAGAATTTGATATTGTGACTTTGCAAAGAGAAATCAATTTTGGCATAGGAATGGGGGTGACAAAATATGTGTACTCACGTGAAGCTGTCTGCCTGTAGATATCTCTTGGGCTGTTCAATCACATCTTGTATAAAGCGTGCCAGCTTCCTGCAAGCATGAGTCAGTACACTTCAATTACCACATCACCAATCTTATGTTTTGGCTGATTATAAATTGTTATACAAATATTTTTTTTTCATGAAATTCATTAAATTATTGTTCACTTTTACCGACTGTAAATCTCTTAAATTTTGTGAGTTTCGAGGCTTTCACAACAAATGTATGCACTGAAATATTCTCAGGTGATCGACCATATCAATATTAATTAAGTAAAATGAACGTTCTTCCTCACTTTCTATCAGATGAGTGACTGCTGTCCTTGCTGATGTCCTGCCTGGCAGAACAGATTCAAATTGAGGAGTTATCATATCCTGGTAACCTGTTGCTTAACCTGGAGAACAATGTCATTCAACCTCACTTGGCCCTTCCAGTGCATTAATCTGGAGGGGGGGGAGGTGCTTGCATTACACTGTCCCTGATGATGGCAATACAGCAAGTCTTCAAAATATTAATTTTTAAATCAACTTTTGGGTTGCTGCTTCACCTAGAAGGTTTCACTATTGTTAAATTTTACTTTACTGTATTATTCAGTAGTCAACCTGAGTGCCAGTAAATGTTGCTGAGGACATGTCCAAGAAGGGAGGTTCTAATAAACGGAAAAAATTGGGGGGTTTGCAGGGAGGGTCACTGCTGGCAACGCATACAACTGACTCTGTATGGTCCATCTCGAAGTCATGGGAGGTTCAATAATAAGCTCTGCCTAATCATAATTAAGATTAAGAATGGGGGCATTATGTCATTAAGGGTATAAATTTGAGTAGTTGAACTCAATTCTGGGCGTCTGCTGGGATTTTTGCTCATTCAGAAGTAGATCCTCCAGGCACAATGAACCAAAACTTGCGTATCTTCTTAATATTATAACCACCACCTTCCAACATACACTTTCTAAGCAATAGGTGAATTCGACATTTCAATCACAGTACTCTCTTCTGATCTGTGTCATTCTATAGCCCGGTAAATGTTAACCAATATTTCGTAGAAAAGTACAGCCTCCGTCTTCTTGGTCGAATACAATGCCGAACGAGAAACATCCGACAATTTTACAAGTGTATTCTGCCAATCCTTATTCGATGATGTGTGTTTCCAAAGTAAATGCTCATATTGGTTACTTCTCTTTTACATACCAACCATAAGCTCGAGTCACGACCGGTTACGGCCGTTACGACTCTCTATAGCTCTATAGTTCCGAAGTTTTCCGACTGCCGCATCGCTAGGGGCCGTGCTGCCACCTGGCAGCAAACCTCGTTAATTGCTAATTCCTTCTAAATTTACGGTCCTATTTGTCCCTTTTCGACTTTCGGAAAAGAAAGTCCAAAAACTTTCATTTCTTATTCTGCAACATGGGCTTAGAAAAAAAAAGTACTGTCAGATGTGGGGTTCGAACCCACGCTCCCTTTCGGGAACCAGAACTTAAGTCTGGCGCCTTGGACCGCTCGGCCAATCTGACAACGCGTTGGAGAGCTCTCTGTGACTGTACCTCAACACTTACTTGATATTAACTACTTTCAGATCTCTCTTCCACAAAGCCAATTGCCCTTCAGTTAATTCCTGGAACAAAAAAAAAATTCCAGTTAAATAAAGAAATTATTGAGAAAGCATGCTCCGTGCCATTGAAGACAGACAAACTATCCAAGAGACAGTGGAGTCAATGCTGCCAGTTGTAATACAACTTTAGTATAAAGAAAGCAGTCTTGTGGGATGTGGCACCGCGTACATGTGGTGTTAACCGACGTTTCTGAGGAACGTATCGCCTCCATCTTCAGGGTAGAAGGAAAAATAAGAAATCCGCAAGCGAAGAGACCGTGAGAACCTGAAGATTGAGCCGATACGTTCCTCCGAAACTCGGTGCCAAATCCCAGAAGACTGCTTTCTTCATAGTCACCGCCGTGAAAACCTCACATCTTACAACTTTCGTATATTCTCCGAAACGAATTAAGTGGTAAATTTCCTGGACGCAGCGCCTTAATACCACCTATATGCTTAAATTTAAAAATTTTGCTTAGTGGGGTGGGGGGGAGTCCAACTGGGTCCACTCGGCACGGTGGCCACTGACTGGCCTATTGTGATGATGTAGAATTTTGTGGAATGAAGATTGGCGGCAGGGGAAACGGAAGTACTCTGAGAAAACCCGCCCAAGCGACAATTCGTCCACCACAAATCCCACTTGACCAGACCCGGGATCGAACCCGGGCCGCCGCGGTGGGAAGCCAGCGACTAACCGCTTAAGCTATGGCTTAGTTTCACAATATACCAAAATAAATATTTAATTTTTCCATTTCGACAATATATTACATAAATGCATAATCTGTGGCGAATCGTTTATAAAATGACACGCAACACCGTCCAGTGTGATGAACTAAAAAAATACATCACACTGGACGGTGTTGCGTGTGACGGACCAGGATGAGCCAAATCAGGTTTCTGTTATTTGAATGTTCACATGTTAAGGGTTTACTTTCAGTTATACGTATACGTTGTAGTACTCCCAACATTTTTGGTAAATTCAGGCCAATTTCTTTTGTTGACAAAAATACTATAAACAAAGAGACTGCACTTCCGCCCCCTGCCGCTAAGCACCTTACTCCTGGTGGCAGAAATTCAACCGTCCCCTTGGATCGGTGGAACATACAATAAGACGTAAAAATTCATGAGATATTTAATTCCTTATTGCGTATTATGCAGAATAATAATATGGGAACTAATCCAGTTTCCTAGTACCGTCATTCCAACGTTTACACTTAAGACCCAGAAAGCGCGAGCGTATCCATGTGTTCATGCAACTCGCACATTTCGTCTTTTGCTTGCGAAGGGGGAGTCTCCTAACTGGGAGCTATTACTCGTATGAGCTACTGCAGTTCAAATCCTCACAACCCGTGTATCCATTATCTTCCCCTAATCTCCTTCTCAGTCTTGCACGTGACCACTTATCAAGAAGTTTTCTATCTGAAATTCCGTATGCATTCCCCGTTTATCTAGCCAATTTGTAAGTCCAGTCCACACTCACCTCTTGCTCTGACTGTCCAAAGAACAGTATAAATCTCATGATTCCTCGCTTAATTAGTGTCTCTCAGATCCGAATTTCTTCTTTAGACGCCTCATGGAGTGGTGCTTAATTAAGGACCAACGTGAAAGCATGGCTCCACATAATGTCAACATTGGAATTAGATGCAAGTGAGTGGTTTCACCCTAGCCGCCTTACCCCCGAAAAAGAGCCCCCAGTACTCACTGGACGGGAGGCCGGGTGGACCACACAGCCGATGTGGTGACTGTGGAAAAGAAAAACAAAATGTGCCCCTCCAGCCCTGAACTACTGAATACTGGCCCCACGTCGGTTAGATCTCGTTACGAAGTCTATCAAACTTCTTCAGAATTTGTCGGTTTCTTCGGTAAAATCTAAGCAACAGGCAGTGGAAATACCTTAACATATGCCCAGTGCCTCAGCCGGAATGAGGCACCACGACGGTAGTGAGCCCTCAGGTTTCGCAACAACTTTGACCAGGTAAGTAATCAAAAGCTGGACAAGAGGAGACCCTGTGCCATGAACTTTAGTTGTCGTTACCTATCTTCAGGGAGTGCATCCTGTTGTGTTAGCTTATATTTCTTTATTGTTTTTCCCTCTCAGCACAACTATCAAAATCTCATTCACATTTACCGTGTATAATGAGTTTATTGGTCTTAATGGTATGGCAGTGTTCTACATGAAATATTCCGTTATTTAGTTGATGTATACTGAATAAAATGAACCGATACTCACCAAGAACAAGTCACCGTCCACAACCCGGTTCCTGATCGCCTCGCAGCACTCCCCCAGGCCGTGCTGCAACAATATACACCAATACGGCTTCTTTCTTAGAAAGAAATCGTGCGACTTTTAAAGGGCTGTGTTTTGTTTCCCAAAGGTTTACGCGACAGAGGCTTTGTTAGCCACATGTTCAAACGCATGCCCTTGTTATGGAATCTTCGTTCTAGTTTTTCATCAAGCAAATGGTGTTTGGATGCCGGTATAATTAAAGACCACGGCCTAATTTCATGTGGGAGGGTTGTTATTGCAGGAAGCCGTGCCTCCTGCCCTGACGTCACACACATACTTTCCAGCTTACCAGCTACAACACACTCGGCAGGTTTCCTTGTCAGGTATTTGTTTGCTCTGTAAGATATCTGGTAAATGCAGCGGTGACTTCTGTCACGAAACCCGAAAAACCACGGTCAATCGCCTCGATCCATCCACGTGTAATATTTAGACATAAAATGATGTTTACAATCTTCCATTATCAAAATATAAACTGGTTTGCGTGCTAGAAATGTTGTAAACGTGTCACCAAATACACATTACCCACTTGCGCAGCCACCGTTAAGACACACTCAAAGGAAGCACGTGTAGTTAGGATGTCTCGTGCCCCGCACTTCAGATCTACATGGACTCACCTGGCGACTCATGTTACTACAGTATAGGCTCCCAGCGATCGGCTCACCAGCAACAAGACTCGCCCTTACAAGGCCTAAACGCCTGCCATTTAAAGTCTGTTATGTAACGATGCTGTATGTGTCGGGATTATATACGGTCGATGGTAGGACGACAAAGACCATGGGGCAATTGGTGGAATACAAACTGTTAGGGGGACCGAAGTACACGGAGAAGGCTTGTCCCAGTGTCTTTCTGTCCATTACAAATTCCACGGTTCAATTCCAATCTACATAACCAAAAAATTCGACCACTGAACAGAATTCGAAGCCGGTGCCTCCAAGACGCGAGGCACAAGCTCCTTTTGCAATACCGGGAACCGACATCTGTTGTGCATCCAGACCGTCGGAAATCGAACCCAAAAGTAACATGATAACATGTTTCCTGTAGATGAAAACAAGTAGGCAGTCTCTGGAACAGTGGCGGACAAATGTTCATAAGCCGGAATAAGAAGGCTCATCAGCAGCAATAATTCTGTAGCTTCCGCCCGCATTACCAACATCTTCCTAAGTTCCCACTCGTTCAGCGTGGATTACACCTTCAGGAAACGAAGTGCTCTTGTACGATATGACGTTCGACTGCGTCACTGTATATCTCAGCGCAATAAGACAAGTCGCCAGAAGCCAACTCGCTGACGTGTATCAAGCAAAATCGCCTTACGCAATTTACTTCTTCCTCAGAGCTTAACCAACTGTGTGAATGCCGTCGGCACAGAATGTAGCTTTTCAGTTCTAATCCCCCTTCACACTCGTAGATTTTTTAAATGCTGTATTTTAAACATTAAGTAAAAAGCAAAGCGACAAAGCTATCCTTGGTTGAATAATTCTGAACAGCCAATGACTTAAGTGGCGCCTGAAACAAATTTGCTGCAATAATATTGCTCACTGTTTTCAAGAAATGTGGGAACGTAGTGCTGTACTTTGAGGCGGGAAATTAAAGTGCAGGCGATTAGAAACAAACTGTTCAAGAAATTATGACAAAAAAATGTAGGATATTACAAACAAGGAAATTTGTGATTTATACAGATCATCTATTATTGTAGGACATCATAACAGGCTGGTCAGGAGAAGAATTTCGGTGGGAAACCCTTTTCGAAAGCGACTACTTGGACGACGGTGGAGATGGGAAGATAACATTGAGGTGGATCTTCCGAAAATGGGTTGAGTATGAGAAGTGATTCAGGACAGTGTATGATGGCCGGCCTTCTTATTTCCGGCGTTGAACCTTCGGGTTTAAATTAACAGAGTCCTTGTTGGGAAGCTGCCAGTCGCTTAGCTACTCAAGAATTTCCCAACATTTCATGGAATCCGAAAGTTCTTTACCTAGTTCACAAGAGCCCTACACAGGTATCTGTCCCGAGCCAGATCAATCTAGTTCATACCACCCCCATCCTATTTCTCTAAAAGACATTTTACTATCACCTCCTGCAAACGTCTAGTTTTCCTACTGGTCTCTTTCCTTCTGGCTTTCTCCACTATGCGTACTACATGCCCCGCCCATCTCATCTTCCTTGATTTCATGGTTCTAATCATATTTGGTGAACCGTTCAAGTTATGAAACTCTCCTCATTATGAAGTTTCCTCCAGCCTCCTGTCACTTCATCCTTCTTCGGTTCAAACATAACGATATACTTATGTTAATATCCGTCTCGTGCAAGACGCAACGTGAAAAATACCATCATTAACTTTCCAGACATAACATTCGTAAAAAGTACCTAACGCGCCTTCCAAGAGGCAGACATGACGTCACGAATGACACAGGTCGACCTCCGCGAATTGGCCATCGGGGTCAAGGGAACGCACGTGCGCATAGAACTGTCAGATTATAACTTAGCGCAACTTACGTCTCTGAGGACTTTCTGAACGTGCTCCGTTGTCCATCCACGAATCTCCTGCAGAGCTGATTGATGACTGCTTTTCGACATGTTTCTCACCATTTGCTTGCCAACAAAATCCCCGGCACTGGCCGTGGAGTAAAAAGCGCGACAAATTGAGGCGCACACGCCACTCTAGAACAAAAAAACTGTAGCAAGGCGTAGCTGCTGACTTCCTCCTTCGCAAAGCTAGTAACTCGGTTCGTCTCCTATATTCCAGATAAGGGGGGAGTGGCACGTCCTTTCCTGTTCCATCTCGAGTCTTCGATCGGAACTGAACGTTACTTCCAAATACTGTTACTAGATGGCACCAGCATCACTGATGGGAGCGACCTCATACAACCACCCGAGAATCCTGTCGAGACATCATCGCACCATTAGCACTTACACTAATGTACAAAACTGGCAACCACAATATCTACGAAAAGTCGTAGATTTCAAGCAGGCAACTGGTTTCCAGCTTAGCAGGCGCACATTGAGGCAACTTATGTTTGATTAGTTGCTCACATCAGCTTATGTTTGCCCGACGTAATGCATTATTGTATTATTCAATTTCATGCACTTACCTTCTACAGCGGAAGATAATAATACTGATCCTGTCATAATATCGTAGTAGTTGTGACCGGTTGAGATGGCGTGAGAAGAAAGGACGACGACCATTAGGAAAATATTGGGGTGTTAATTTGTTTTAATAAAGGTAAATTTATTTTAATCAGGAAATATTGTACAGAGTTTAGAACCTACAGGAAATATCGTGTTTACACGCGATACGAATTTTTGACATACAGTGCAACAATTTTAGCAAGATAGAAGTCACCTAATGATGACCGTATATAGCCGAACCATGTAATGTGGTAGGGTGACTACATAATAAGTCGTATTTAAGGTGGAAATATGTGTAAAGTAAATGATATATTAATGCAGTAGGATGATTAAATACAATATTAGGAAAAGACAACATTGGGTGCATCCTTTTCTTCGGTGGAAATTTAAACCGAGGCACTTATTTTGTTTCGAAAGAACTTAACCTGGATCCAGACTACTTCATCTCATTACAAATTCTTTCCCAAGCCAAATCTATTTGGCCCTCCCTAGCATAGCATAGCATAGCATAGCATAGCATAGCATAGCATAGCATAGCATAGCATAGCATAGCATAGCATAGTCTAGTCTAGCGTTTGTCATATGTACCAGGCTCTTGCTCAGTTAACTGCACAAAAACAAAATTAGCAGCTTCGTCAACCTTTCGTGCCACCTTAATAAACAAGTGACTCACCGAGGCGCATTACAGAACAGCTTATACTAGGAAACCACGCGGCACCGCAACTGTGAGAAGCCTGGCATGCTCCGTTGCCTGAAAATTGAGTTTCTCAGTCTCTCCACGAGTTGCGTTGCCATTTCTTCAATTTGCACTGCTCCATTCAGCAACGTGTTTAACTCAGGCTGACAACAAATCTCGGAAATCTCGGTTGCGTTGCGGTTGCCAGTTTCCTTGGTGTGTCCTCGGCCTAAGAGTGTGTTAGGTTGAGGAGAGAAAGCAGTGTGAAACGAAATTAGTGTTCATTACATTAAAGGACTCAAGGAATTAATGCTGCTACTGACTTCGGATTAGCTAATCTTCTGACTTTCTTTCCAAGAAGTGTGAACATTAAAGCCATGTTAGGTGGGTCCCTGTCACCACGACATGGCGCGTCCTCAGGATGCGGATGGAGGAGACACCCTCCAGTTTTGGAGGGAAGCTGCGAATATAACGAATAAGCAGTCGCGGACAGCCGACAAGCTGGCCCTCCAGCTTGGTGGGTGGGCTTGGGGCTAACAACTCCTCACCGTGAAAGATCATTAAGTTACGAAAATGAACACAAAGCCTCGGACCTGGACGGATTTGGACCGAAGAGAGATGAAATAACGGGAGGTTGGAGAAAACTGCATAATGAGGAGCTTCATAACTTGTACTCTTCTCCAATTATAATCAGAATGATCAAGTCAAGGAGGATGAGGTGGGCAGGAGGTCATGTAGCACGAATGGGGGAGACGAGGAATGCATATAGGATATTGGTGGGAAAGCCAGAAGGAAAGCGACCACAGAGAAGACCAAGGCGTAGGTGGTGGGTGGACAACATTAGAATGGATCTTAGAGGGATAGGATGGAATGGTATGGAATTGGATAGATCTGGTTCAGGATAGGGACCAGTGGAGGGCTCTTGTAAACACGGTAATGAACCTTCGAGTTCCATAAAATGCTGGGAAATTCTTGAGTAGCTGCAGAATTGGCGGCTCCTCCAGAAGGTCTCAGCTCCATGAGTGAGTAAGTAAGTAAGTAAGTAAGTAAGTAAGTAAGTAAGTGAACATTAAAGCAAAATCTAGTTTTCGGAGCAACGTATACGTCGAATTCGTCCGATTCAACATCAAAGTTTCGCGCGGTCAACGTGTTGGGACAAATCTTTGGTGGGGGGGACCATACACCAACTCACACCACTCGCATTTTGGGGAAATAGAAAAAAATTACGTACTAATAAGTAAAAATCAAATTATTTCTATTTCAAATGCCCTCGGAAGATATGTAAAATTAGTTTTTAAATGGCATACACGTAACGGGAGCAAATTTTCTTGGCACCCCACCCCCAAATTTGTCGTAATCAGAACGCAAATTGAGGAATTTCCCAATGCCGACTGCAGCAACACCACCACACACAAAATATCTGAAGTGAATGTATTCTTACAGTCTCCACAAGATAGGGGAGATCTTGTGTTGCCCACAACAGCAGGCTGCTCACACCGCGAGTCTTCCTTGCACATTGGTGCTGCGTTCACAGAGGTGTGGAGGGGGCGAGGTGCAGTAAGACTTGACTGGAGGAAATTACGTAACGAGGAGCTTCATGGTCTCTACCTCATACTGTTACAGCCATTACATGGAGCTGGATAAGATAGGTGGAGCATGTAGCATACTATATATTTACTGCATGGCGTGACAAAAGGATAATATTAAAGAGAATTTAAGAGCTGGAACAGGAGCAACTATCAAATTTTGAAGTCAGTCTTGTGTAACCTCTTATATGGAAAGACAGACTGTAGTAACGGACGTGTCGACGTCACTTTCTCAAATACACAAGCCGCACGAGCCTGGGAGGTATGGGGCATTGCCAGGAAAGACTGAGGACAACGAGGGTGGCACTCAGGACGATTCAAATCACTCTGCTGTTATTGTTATTATTATTATCATTATTATTGTTGTTACTGTTGAGCTACCGAGCGCTTTCAGTCAATGCTCAGCTGTCTGAACGTCCCATGGACTTCTGGCCCCAACGCTAGCGCAGACGCCGTACTCTTGCGTTGTCCGGGCGGGCGTCGTGACTCGTCCGACATGCTGATCAGCTGCTCCTGCAGGAACCAGGGTCGAAGGGACACGAGTTTCTGGTTCCAGCGCTCTGCGGCAATTAAGGGAAGAGTGGATAACATTGAGATGAAACGGTCGATTGAAGTATGAGTGAAGACAGATTTCTTGATAGGCTGACTGCACAACATTTTCACAGCATTGCACGTCAATCGGCTCTCGGTTCTTCCCCTACATAAACACGGCGCTGTGCGTCCACTGGAACAACGAAGCCTTGCCTAATGTGACGGCGGCCACAAGACACGTTAACCTGCAGATATTCGTTTCACGGATGTGTCTGGTGCAGACACGCGCACGAGTTCGGTTCGAATCTCGGTTGGAGACACCAGCTAATCTGGCATAAAGATGGGCGTAGTTTTCTTCAGTCCCTCTATGCAAATGCCAGGATAATATCTCAGACTTGGCAACGGCCGCACCCTTTAACATCCTTTCCAATTCATTATTCATTGGCTCTACGAATACCATCTTTAGCCACCCGACGCTACATAGTTTGAGATTCTGACGTCGTTCCGTACAATACAGACAAATAAATACGATTTCCATCTTTCCCCTTCCAATTTTTCGGCCTCCATTTCACGTTACCCTACATTTTCGGGACGACAGTGAAGTGCCGACTGCGCAGCATCCCATGTCACTGTACAATTCCGATGCAACCGTCGGCTCAGTGTCAACTTACCCGTCAGCTCCTGTATCGAGTCCAGCTTGCCTCCGTACTCACGGGGCAGCGCATCTCGCGGGACATGTTCATACAGGGACTCGTAGCCGGAACAGTGGAAGAAAACCTGAAACACAATGTAGGATAAAGCGGCCGGGGCGTGACGCAGGGAGACTTGTTGGCGAAAGTCACAAAATTGTCATTTCCCACCATGTTTACTGGACATGTTTCAAAGATCTGCTGCCACATATAACTACAGATCCCTGCATTAAGTGGCATTATTGTCGCTTCCAGCTCAGAAATTCGTGCATTATTGTGATTATTACATGTTATAGGAAAGTAAAGATTACAGCGTTCGAGTAATTTATAATAGTAGTATCACAGCATACAAAATTACCTTAACACTGGAAAACGGCTCCAAAACTTGAAAGGGAGAACACACTCACGCAGACATGGTATAAGCCACTTGCTTTTACTCCAGGAAAGGTTTGCTATCAGTCCACAGCTTTTATTGCAGCTGGGGCCAAGGTCTACCAATCAAAGGGTGGTCAACTACAGCCACCTATGGGTCCCACAAATAAAGAAGCGATAGTTACACTACCTTGCTGAAAAACTTCTCCTTCAGAAAGGGTCTAAACAAGTTCATAATGTTGCTGATGAACACTGGGGCGTTCAGCAAATGCACCTGAAACAAATAAGGGTCAATGTTCAGACAGCATACAGAACACTACAGTACCCGAGCCAGTCGCAGTGGGAGGGCGTCCTCTGTCCAGAATAGGTAAAGAACACTACAGCACCTGAATTAGTCGCGGTGAAAGGGCGTCCTGTATGCAGAGCAGCTACAGAACACTACAGTACCTGAGCCAGTCGCAGTGGGAAGGCGTCCTGTGTGCAGTGCAGCATACAGAACAATACAGGCCCTGAGCCAGTCGCAGTGGGAAGGCGTCCTGTGTGCAGAGTAGCATACAGAACACTACAGTACCTGAGACTGTCGCAGTGGGAAGGCGTCCTGTGTGCAGTGCAGCATACAGAACACTACAACAGTACCTGAGCCAGTCGCAGTGGGAAGGCGTCCTGCATGCAGAGCAGCATACAGAACACTACAACAGTACCTGAGCCAGTCGCAGTGGAAAGGCATCCTGTGTGCAGTGCAGCATACAGAAAACAACAGTACCTGAGCCAGTCGCAGTGGGAAGGCGTCCTGTGTGCAGAGCAGCATACAGAACACTACAGCAGTACCTGAGCCAGTCGCAGTGGAAAGGCATCCTGTGTGCAGTGCAGCATACAGAACACAACAGTCCCTGAGCCAGTCGCAGTGGGAAGGCGTCCTGTGTGCAGTGCAGCATACAGAACGCTACAGTACCTGAGCCAGTCGCAGTGGGAAGGCGTCCTGTGGGCAGTGCAGCATACAGAACACTACAACAGTACCTGAGCCAGTCGCAGTGGAAAGGCATCCTGTGTGCAGTGCAGCATACAGAACACTACAACAGTACCTGAGCCAGTCGCAGTGGAAAGGCGTCCTGTGGGCAGTGCAGCATGCAGAACAATACAGTTCCTGAGCCAGTCGCAGTGGGAAGGCGTCCTGTGTGCAGTGCAGCATACAGAACACTACAGTACCTGAGCCAGTCGCAGTGGGAAGGCGTCCTGTAGGCAGTGCCGCATACAGAACACTACAACAGTACCTGAGCCAGTAGCAGTGAAAAGGCATCCTGTGTGCAGTGCAGCATACAGAACACTACAACAGTACCTGAGCCAGGCGCAGTGGAAAGGCATCCTGTGTGCAGTGCAGCATACAGAACACTACAACAGTACCTGAGCCAGTCGCAGTGGAAAGGCATCCTGTGTGCAGTGCAGCATACAGAACACTACAACAGTACCTGNACAGTACCTGAGCCAGTCGCAGTGGAAAGGCGTCCTGTATGCAGAGCAGCATACAAAACACTACAACAGTACCTGAGCCAGTCGCAGAGGAAAGGCATCCTGTGTGCAGAGCAGCATACAGAACACTACAATACCTGAGCCAGTCGCAGTGGAAAGGCGTCCTGTATGCAGAGCAGCATACAAAACACTACAACAGTACCTGAGCCAGTCGCAGTGGAAAGGCGTCCTGTATGCAGAGCAGTATACAAAACACTACAACAGTACCTGAGCCAGTCGCAGTGGAAAGGCGTCCTGTATGCAGAGCAGCCCCTTGCGGACAAGCGCCTGTGTGGGGGACACCTTGGTGTAATGTCCCATAGTGTAGCCGTCCAGGTCTATTATCATAACGTTATTGAGGCAGCGCTCCTCCAACAGACGAGCGTCCAGTGACATCACTATGCGCGTCGCTAAAACTCGTACATCGAATCTGTTGACGTCGCAGTCAGCCAGGCGCAGGAGTGTCGGCCGATAGCCTAGGTGTGTCAGGACCGGTAGTGGCACGTAATGTATGGACTGGAAGCAAAGCTGCATGTCCACGGAGAGCGGGTCCCTGTCCCTGAAGAATTCGGGCGCTGTTGCTCGCACCATGTAGTACGTGTCGAGCACTCGCTTCGCCCGCTCCAAGCTCAGCTTGCAGCCGTATAGAAAGCGCTCCAGCCGCGCATCCTCTGACACACAAACATTCACCGTCACATAGCGTGAGCAGCCTAGGGATATGACGGCCGTGGTCTATAGTTTACAAAGCACGACTGGTGTCTGTGTAATGTCTCCCTTCCGTAGAGGCTGAACTGTGAACGTTTTCTGCGGCTGGCTACCCCGTGTCTCACAACGCAACACATTGAAATAGACCACGCCCGTCTCATTCGTAATCATCCAACTAGTTGAAGCTAAATTAACTTAGATAGTTGTCAAATAGGGATTAAATAAATAAACTGAAATGATTCGGACAAGTCTGGCATGTTTAAGATTTCTTTGCTGCGTAATGGCTTCAGTCTTCTCGTCTTCTTTGTAAGAACGTGAGGTTTAAAACACAGAGCTGTGTAATTTTGCCTGTAGTTTTGTATGGGTGTGACACCTGGTGTCTCATATGCCGAATGTGTTTGAGAGCAGGGGCTGAGGCAGCAAGTGCGACAATTACATAAATATAAGCTTCGTGCTTTGAACTCTTCGTCTAATATTATTAAGATGACAAAATTAAGGAGGCTGAGATGGTGAGGCATGTAGCACACACACGGAAGAGACAAATTATTGGTTTTGGCGTGAAAACCTGAATGAGAGAGACCACCTGGAAGACCTAAATGTAGATGAGAATATAATACAAAAATGGATCTCAAAGAAATGGGATAGGAGGCTGCGACCTGGATTCATGTGGCTCGGGATATTGTGACCATGCACTGTTCCATAAGATGACGACGATTTCTTTACCCAGCTTCGCAAGGGCTTGGGATTCTCTGTTGGAAAGGAAGAAGTTATGGGGAAACCCCCCACAGTCCCTGCTTGCAGGCTTGTAGATCTACAGCACGAAAACAGCTCGGCTATCGGACATAAACTACACCCTGCAACTCACCCATGTGATGTGGCAGGTGAGGCTGCTTGCTCAGCCACTCCCTGAAGCGAATCATATCCTCCTTAATAGCCTCTGGGTCCTCTTGAAGCTCCTCGCGCATGCGTTTCAGTTGCGCCTCCGTTGGCCCCTCAAGTGTCATGGCGTCACTCTCTAGGCACACAAATGTTGGCCTCCTGTTAATTTTTGTCTCACACTTTCAAGTCAGTGCCTCTCCTAACACGCGCTACTTTCCTGCAGCTGTGCCAAATCTGCCTGACCGATTTCGATCAGATTCGGTATGCCAGAGCTGTACTAAATGTTGACATTTGCTCCGTTCCGGTAATTTTTTGGGCCACAAAAAGCGTAAATATGCCTTATGACTAGTCTGATTAGTATTTAGGCCTGTGTGGCACAAGTGGTTGGAATATAAATTGCAGCTAACTTATCCACAATGCAGATATCATTTACTGCCCCATGCACCATGGTCGAAGCGCCAAAAAGTAACGGTGCTGAGAAGTGTGCGCGACGCGCTGCCCGCGCAGGTTGCGTTCAGCATAGGCCTATACAGTTTAACTTGCCGCGACAACACATTAAACAGTTGGTCATCCTGTTGATACGAAAGCTCAAGTTTCACAACGCTACTGTTTGAACTTAGCATGCAAGCAATGTCGCCATCCGCTACAAGAATCCAAACGGCAGTCAACACACACACAGAATACAAAACTACTCACGCACATAAACTTAGAGCTGCTTGGCCGTCGGCTTCTGCACTGCCAGCCAGGCTAGTGTTTACTGAAAGGTCCGCACGGTACTCGGCACGTGATCGGCACAGACTGGCGCGATCCGTGGCCAGCGAGATCACTTCTCTCTTTGGCAACTGCTCATCACATTGTCCCGCTCTCAAACAGCTGCTTTGTCACGTTTGTCGACCTGACAGTCCCCACAGAAACTTTACCAGAAAAATTCATAACTGTTGCCAACACACGAAGATGGAACTTCCTTTAACCGTTTCCCTTCAACTCCTAAAAAATTTGCTCGAGTCCCGCGACATTAACTGCACTACTTACGCGCCACTACTACTAACTCACACCGGTAAAACGCCCGTAAAATTTAAGTTTCTCCGTGTGTTTATTTTCCATCTCCATCTGCTTACAAATGTCCATTATCACTTCGTTCTATACACGGCCATTTTACACTCGTGAAACCTATTATCTCTGAGAACAGAGGCTGTCACCTTAGAAGGCGTAGCATGTAGCACGCAAGGGCAGCAACAAACTGAATAGACATAAGGGAAGTTGTCATTTGGTAAACCAAGATATAAAGGTGACGCTATAAATGAATTCTTGGCAAATAAAATGTGATGATGTCAACTGGATAGAACTGGCTCGTGAGCCTGACCCACTTTCCCCCATAGCCATCTCCTGTGGCTCCCCAATGTTCTAATTCTGTGCTCTGCTTGTGCCTCCTATCCCAGTGCACAATGGAAACGAGTGTAAGTGGCCCCCAGGGTTGATCAGCGCACATTCACTGAGAAGAAAAAACACAAATTTTTGTTAAAGGGAATTGAACCCTCACTATCGAAAGTGTAATTCAAGTCTATAAGCGCCTCATGGTAATTATTTTTGTTTGTTCCCACAAAGAGGCAACCCGCGATCCGGTAGGACAGGACTACAGCAAGGCCAGGAGCGGGATGTAACCATAAGTGTACACAAACCGATCGCTACTGAAGGCTACAGCCGCAGCCCGCCGCCCCTCCACTGGAAACGGATTAGCGTGCGTGGGGGCCCCATGGATCCAGCCTCCATCTCAGTGTTGCCCGGCTCAACAAACGCAATGACGTCAATGTAGGCAACTCATTAGAGGCGGCCTTGATGGGTCATGACGAAATGTAGGCCAGTACACGCCACAAAACTTTCCTCTAATCAACAGGCTCGTCCCGTCCCAATGCCGAATGAAGTGTGGACCCCGTACATATGTGCTTGTCTCTCATCCTTTGTTCCTTCACCGGTGTTCAGTCTAAACGTCTAACCCCCAACCGCCCTCTCCCACCACACGAAATCAGTTTAATATTATCTGCACACCGAGATCTCCTAAATGACCCCCGCTCAAGAAAACATTATGCGTGTTACATACCCAGCCCATTTGCACAATCCATATTTAGACACAGTGCAGGCTATGATGACGCCTTAACTCACACATGCACATGAAATGCCAAATACCATAAACAACTCAGATAAATCCTGAACATGCAGACTCGGTTCTTTCCACAATGCACAAAATTCTGACAAGGAAGCCTTATTCTCTACTTCAGTGGCCCGACCGAACAATAGCAGTCATTTCATGAATTCCTAGGCTGCGATAGCTCAGTCGGTACAGCGACGGACTGGAAGACCGAGGTTCGGTTCCCAGCACAGCGCGCTCTGATCATGCAGCCTCCTATCCAACGGGGGCTCTTTCCCCGCACCACGCACCTTCAACTACTGTTGAGGTGAAGAATATGTAAATCTATACTCCACTCCCCCACACGTCTTTATGGCTTAGTGCGTAATCAGTTAGGCACTGGGACAACGTCACCTCTTTACCTTTAAAACAGTTATCTTTTTTTACTTGTTCCCGATATCGCTTACATCCACAGCTCCTCGCCGATCCCCGGTTTGGTCTCGTCTCCGTAACACTTCCGATTAACTTCCCCGTGATTTAAAACGGGCCAGAGAAGGTCACAGCGAAAACCCCTGGGAACTTTATCTTGAGATTGCAGGTGTTTCTTCAATGCGCAGGGATCCTTGTTCGTCCGTATCGCTTATGCGCAAGCGCAGTCTAAACTAGTTAATCCAAATTATCAATCTTGCCAACATCAGCACGACAGTAATTAAAAAGAAGAATGCGAGTACTGAACACAGGAGCGCAGCTTCTGACAGTCATTGAACAACCGAAGAAATGGACTACCATTATTCTACTGTAACTGAATTTTAATTAATCAAGCATTTGCACCTCACACAGGCCTACAAACTTCAGTTATGAGCACACCGCACTGTGAACACATGCGGCAAACTGTGCCGCTCCATTGGCTCGTTTGCTTTATAAAGCTGTGGCTACTTGTGTCCCGACTCTCACACGTAGTCGCCGCAACCGAGTTCGGCGCCGTTAAACAGCTACAGGTGTACGCAATGGCCGTGCCGGCACTTGTCACGGACACCTTCTCGTGGCCGACTGAGCTCTGACCTTGTTAGCTGCGTGACCCGCTGGACACACCCACGGCCCCCGTGATCGCCACAACACGCACTGAAATCAAGTACCGAATATGGGAACTTGGGGCACACCGAGTTCGTGGCGAGAAACTGGACGGACTTGCCGCGGTAACGGGCTCGCGGCGCTCCCTCCGAGATGGACGCAAGAAACAAACTTCCTCAGCCTGCAACAGGCCGCGTGCCAGATACTGTGAGGCATAATGACTGCATCCGAGGGACAATCGGAACCAATTCGTGGCAGCCTATAAATCTAGATAGACAGATAGATAGATAGATAGATAGATAGATAGATACATAGATAGATAGATAGATAGATAAGTTAGATACATGGATAAATAGATAGATATGTAGATGAACAGGCAGATAGATAGACGGAGGGGCGGTTTGCCAGTCGGTAAGTCACACCGCACAAAGCACACAAGAGCCCATACCGCCCTGTGGAGAGGGTCGCCGGCCGTGCTTTGTACCTGCTCATCGCTTGTGCTTGCCCAGTGACTGGAAGCAGAGCGACCACAAAGCGACAGCTCGACTGGAAACACTAGGAACGCAGGGCCCCTTCTGGCTGCACCATGCTGTCTTACTCGAGCTCTCCTACATATAAATCTGATCCTCGGCGTTTTCATCTGAAACCCGTACTCAAACAACTGCACAACTTCCTCAGAATGAGAACATAAATTTCTCACCGGCGCAAAACAACAAGCAGAATTACAGGTTTCTATATACTCGTAGAGTGAATCCTCTCTAATGCGGTTAGTTAAACGGATGTCGGATAATCCTGATCGAAATTTGAAAAAAGTTGATCGCAGTTGGGTACATACTTTAAGACACATTGGCGTTTAGGAAGCCAAATGAGTCACTTGTCTGTTCAGACAAAACTTGACAGTTTCTTCAAACATACATAATTACGTTAAAAAAGGGAAACTTCTGAGTCTTTTGTCGATGAATAAGGGTGGCGCTATTTGATAGTTCCTTTTTAATAAGGATCTACAATGATATTTTTTATTCATTTTTATACGGCCCTGGGGTCGACTAGCCTCTAACAGAAATGAGTACCAGGGATCTTCCTGCGGGTAAAGGGCGTCCGGCGCGTAAGGCTGACCTCACCGCCATCTGTGAGCCAACTGTCTAGAAAATGTGGGAGCCTCGACGTCTCACAACCCTATGGGTCCCCACGGCCTGTTATAGAGGCAGCTTTTGCCTTGCCTTACTACTTGCATCATTAAATTTTCCATTTATTTGTGTCCTAAATTTCTTTTCCTGTAGGGCTACGTTTGCTTTACTAATCCAGATTATCGCTTAATCAGGATGACCTCCTCCCCCCAATTAATCTGGATTAGCGAGAGTATACTGTGCCGTAATCTCGGTTTGCGCAGATAATTCGAGAAATGGAATCACAGCGGTTGGCAGAGAACGAAGGTATCCAGTTGCAGTGACAGCGGTAACAAGCGCGGCCCCAGCGAATGGGGCGACAGCCGCGTCCAATCGCCATGATGAAGGGGGCCGAGTCCTAATGGAGTGCTCTAGTAAATCACGGTCCTTCGAGTGCCACGCCTGTCAAGCAAATCGGGCCTCGTAAATAGCGGAAAGCTCGCTGAGCCTACTTCTTACCGGGAGGACTCGCTCCGCGCCAGCTCATCCTGTCACCAGCGAGTGCCTTCCTTTTTCGTACATTCAGTCAACGTGTCTTAAGCCTACTTCGTTAGTTAGCAGCAGAAGCATTGAAATTTATGGACCTTAGGTGCAGGTCCACATAGTGCCACGTGACACAAACAAAAGGAATGTTTGAGATAACGCCCGTCAGATACTCGGTCAACTTCTTGCTCTCATGGCCGCCCGTCGGACGGGGCAAACTCGGGTTTGAATCCCGGAACACAAAGCGATATGTCGCGTCTGGTTTGACCACAGAGTACGACCTGAGAGGCCGCCTCAGGTTTCAATACCGAGGCACAAAGTGAGAGGCCACCTCAGGTTTCAATACCGAGGCACAAAGTGAGGGTCCACCTCCGGTTTGAACAGCAGAGCACAAAGTGAGGGCCCGCCTCCGGTTTGAATAGCAGAGCACAAAGTGAGGGTCCGCCTCCGATTTGAATAGCAGAGCATAAAGTGAGGGTCCGCCTCCGGTTTGAATAGCAGAGCACAAAGTGAGGGCCCGCCTCCGGTTTGAATAGCAGAGCACAAAGTGAGGGTCCGCCTCCGGTTTGAATAGCAGAGCACAAAGTGAGGGCCCGTCTCCGGTTTGAATCCCGAGGCACAAACTGGGATGCCGCCTCCGGTTTGAATCCCAAGGCACAAAGTGAGGGCCCGCCTCCGGTTTGAATAGCAGAGCACAAAGTGAGGGTCCGCCTCCGGTTTGAATAGCAGAGCACAAAGTGAGGGCCCGCCTCCGGTTTGAATAGCAGAGCACAAAGCGAGGGGCCGCGTCTGGTTAAGAATACAACTGTGCACACTGCTCTGTCCTTGTGAATACGGCAATGAATTACTCTACTACTTCAGATTAGACTTCATAAACGTGACAACTGCTCGCCACTCTACTCTTTAATGTTTACATTTCCGTCTCCGAGATGTTACACCGTGTAGTCTGGCAGTAAGCAGGTTCCAACGTTTCAGAGCAACATGCCACCTCAGTCTTCAGAGTATGAGACAGTGAGCCTGCCTGCCTACCTACCAGACTACACGGCATCACAGCCCAATATGAATCTTCGCCGCCCTGAAAACTTCATATTGTAGGGGTCTACGCTTGTGAGGACGAAGGGCCACTTGAGCCTGGACAGCCGAGGTTCGTACCCAGCACCAACGGACCCAATGCTACCTGAAGCACGTGGCTATCTTCACGCAGCCTGAGTGTTCATCAGTGTCACAACAAAATCTTCCTCCCCTCTGCACATCACGTTCGCCATGTCCGTCTGTCCGTCCGCATCCTACCAACTGGAGAACTTTTGGGCGGGTGTTCCCCGGGCAATTTTGGACACTTCACGTGACGACCTGTGCGCGTCTGGGCGCGCATCTCTAGCGCCGCTCTCCGAAGGCGTCGGCACACTCCAGGGCACACAACGAAGTGAACGCATCCTGAATGCGTACATTTCGATTCTTCAATCATGAAGCTTCTCAATGTGTAATTGTCTCAATTCCCCCTTCGCACCCATACACATATCTAAATAAAGCCTCAGCAAACCGCAACCCAGGGGGATGTAACCGGCTTGTGAACATCTGCCGCTGGGGAGGGTGCCCCATTGTATGGGATTGGTTCTTGCGGTTGAGAAGGGTTGCGAGGGGCGTAACCTTTAGGAGAGGGTGCGAGCCGTGACGTCACCTCTCATGGCGGCGGCTTGTCTTGAGAAAATAATTAAAGCTGAATTATGGAACCAGCTTCTGAACACAAATACAACAGTTCAGATCTCGTCAGCCACAGCTTTGCAAGTTTGTTGCTGTTCTTGTTCTTGTTGTTGTTATTGTTATTATTATCGACCGCCTCTGTGGTCTAGTGGTCAGTTACTGGCTACAGATCCAGATGTCCCGGGTTCGATTCCCGGCGCTACCGGATTTTCTGAGAAGTAGTGGGTCTGGAATGAGGTCTACTCAGCCTCGTTAGGATAACTGGGGAGCTACTTGCATGGAAAAGTAGCGGCTCCGGTCTAGAAAACTGAAATTAACGGCCGTGGGGATTCGATGCGCTGACCACGCGACACTCTCTATCCGCTAAAGTTGACACTAACTTCTCCGACAAGCGGCGGTCGCTCGGTCGGTAGAGTTCGCTTGCGGACTCAAGCCACATATATTTATTTTTATTTATTATTATCAACATCATAATCGTCATCATTATCATTATTAAACTAAAGGTATGACATGTCTAATCAACTGTTTTTTTTTACGTTGAAAACATATGTTTCCTTCTTCAAAACGGTTCCGACAAACACTCACCCCGCATTTCGTTTGACGCTAGAGTCAGATCAATCCACCTAACTTGGCAGCTCAAATATGCTCTTAGTCATGACATCTCATTGACACAGGTTCAAGCAGAACATGACAGACGCTACATTCATCACTACCCTCCGCGTAAAGAACGCCTTATTCACAGTTAGGCCTACGTTCCAAGTTCCCATTCGGCACTTGAGTTTACTGTTGTGTGTTGACTTGCACCGGGCGGCCAGTTCCGAGGATGGGTGAGTTCCTTTCTAAACAGAAAAGCCACCGGTCGCCATGACAACAACAGTTGTGAGCTACTGTGATGCGTGCAGCCTCACATTAACGAGATAATTTCTGCCAATGAACTGTTTTTATCTAATCCAGTCCGAACATCACTTTCCGCGTCATAAATTTCCTTTTCTAAATTTTCTGTAGCGACTGCGCAGTGGCGGGAAGATATATGATGACATAACGCTGTACGCCTTTCCGGTTGCGGAACCCGCCACTGGAGATGACCTGAGCCAGTTCTATCATCACAGCCTGATATTTCCCTTGACATCTAGAACTCAGTTTTCCTTGCTGTTCTTCTCCTCTCCCCCTGCGTACCTCACNCCCCCCCAACAACTTTCGTTCTTATCATATTTGTGCCAGACATTACACCTGACACCCAGGCTAGTAAGGCTGCACAGATCCTGAGCAGACGCAAGCCAGATGTGTACTCTATAAGGATTCACTGACAGCTAAGTGTTGCTATGGCAATTAGGCGCGAGCTGGCAGATAGAGACGGATTGCGCGCAACCCTTCACATCCATCACCGCGTGACAAACGACAAAATGAGAGCTTGTTGCGCTCCTTTCCGTGTTCTGCAGACGCAGTCCCGCCAAGCTCACGCCACGGGCAGTTTTGTCTGCAGTGTACGGTGTACTGCGCGGTTTTCTCGGGGGTTGCTGTTGAGGCTGTGGCCTTCTGAGTTGTGACACCGTACGTCTTAGTCTTTAACGTGGATACCAAGCTTTCGGAAGAAACCGCTGCCTCCATCTTCATGGTCGATGAGAGTAGGGCGTAGAGTACATGAGGTTATATGGAAAGGTTACAATGAAGATGGGCAATGACCTAGTCAATCGGAACCTGAAAATGGAGACAGCAAACTCCTCCGAAACACTGGCATCGCCTGCAGGGCTACACGGTGTCACAACCCAGAAGGTTCTCACGGCCCTACACCGACCTCAATGAAGTTCCATCGACACAAGTTTTGATTGGCCGACCGGGATTTGATTCCCGATAACGGAAAATATTTTAATTCGCAACACAAATGCAGACAGAACTGAGCCACCGTCAGAAGCCGTAGCGCAGAGCTTGACCACAGTTTCCATGCACGCGGTCCTTCGACAACTCTTTGCTGCATTCCAGTGGTATGGCGTATGTATATGAGTACGAAATTTTGTTAATATCGAGCGTGTGGGAGCAGTCAGATGGGACACATAGGCACACGACAGTGTCGCATGCCATCTAATAGGACGCAGTGGCCTTTTCAGGTCCATTTACATCTGTCTGTTGCCGTCGGTTGCAACACGGGGCCGTGACTTGCAGAGAGCAGTTTGGCGGCGTAGCAACGCGCCCTTGTGAGCCCGTGATTTCGGATCCCGCCGCTTCTAAGCTCAGGTGTAGATGACGGTATAATCGGCTATCAGCAGGCAGCAATAAAGTGAGTCTTCTTAAGAAGGTGTCGACAGGAGTAAACATATTTGGCAGTGAGAACCGTGAAGGTGTTGGTGTCTCTAATTAGGCCCGCTGTCCGTGTTGTCACACTCCTGTGACCGCAGCCAATCCGCGCGTCCTCAAATCCCCTCAAGTGGTCTTACCATCAATCTTTGCCGTGACGTTCCCCACAAACAGGAGCCAGTACGCCCAATTAACAACCCCACAACGTATTCGTACAAAACGTCACCCCCACGCCTCCCAGAGTTACGTTTGTGCTGTCCCGCAAGCACATGCAACCTCCTCTATAAGAACCCCGCATTTTACACACTCGTTTTGTGTTTCGTACGATTCTCGGAGCAAACAGTGATTTCTCCCCTAAAAAGATTATTTGATTGGTCCATGTCATGGAGACGCAATGTGTTTTCTGTGAGGTACGAACTAAATTTGTAAATATTATTCAGACGGATTTCGGGCACCAAATGGATAGCAATATAACCCTAAGTTCCACTGAGTTTAAGGTCTTTCATTCTGGTCCGTCACATTAACCAATTAACAATCAAGTTCCTAGTGTCACATTTGACGGAAGGAACTTGATTGTTACTAAGTTCCACTGCTTCACAAACAGTTAAGTGCGGGTCCTGCTGATGTGGGGAACCCTTGGCTTTCATCCCCTGTAATGGTCCGCACAATGAAAGCCACTGCTGCCCTTTTTGCTTAGCGAAAAGGTTTTGTGGGAACGAGGGGTGGGTTTGTAACACTTAACCCCCGCCAGTAGCCGATACTTAAAGCAGTCAAAGCTTTGCCACTCGACCAGTCTCAAGAGCACCGCGACATGTAACTGATCCGCTATAATGACGTCAGCAACAATGGGGCGCCTCTTCCGGCCGTGGACTGAGCATCCTAGCACGACTGCCACTGATGCAACAATCAGCACTGGGCATACACCGGCCATAACGCAGGACTGTACGATATCGACCACGTCACAAATCAGAGCCCACAGGAGCCGCAGATCCTCCAGAAGGGACACAGTTCTTCCAGTCCCGCTAGCCTATGACGCCACTTCCACGTTCGCGCTTCCACCGCTCGGTGCGTGGAGTTACGCACCGGAAGTGACGTGTTGCGCGGAGGCCGCCATGTTGGAAGAATACGGGAGACTGCTGCACGAGGCCGAGTTGCAGCAGCAGCTAAAGAGCAGGAAACAACGGCCCAAGAAGTTCCGGTGTCCGCACTGCCAAGTGGCATTCAGCAACAACGGGCAGCTAAAGGGCCACGTCAGGATACACACAGGTGGGTCAGTTCTGGGCCACATTCCTTCTAATTCACTGTTCACTCAACAATTTATCGCTTCACTGACTGACAGAGATATCGAATACGTCATAAATAAATAATCACGGTAATTCCACCGGCACAAATCTCCTTGAGAAGCTAACGATTGCTCACCCAATCAAGAAATTCTCAACATTTTATGAAATCCCAAGCTCCATTACTGTGTCCACAACAGTCCGCCACTGGTCCCTATCCCGAGTCACATCAATCAAATCTACACCCTCTCATGCCGTCCCTTTAAGCTCCACTTTAATATTATCCTCTCATATAGGCCGTGACCTGCCAAGTGGTCTCCTTCCGTCAGGTTTTTTCTATAACTTCTCCATGCGTGCTAAATGCCTCACCCATGTTAACCTCCTTTGCTTTATCATGTTAATATGCACGGCAGGTTGCATAACCTATACTTCTGTAAGAGGCAAGAACGCTCAACTGAAATGTAGGAAGCTTTGCGCGAATTCGCTCCGCTCTGAAGTCTTCACGAAAATGACTGACAGCCCAGTGTCGCTCCCAGATCTGCCTGACATAAACACACAGGCCCACCTCGCTGTCCCTGCCTTCACTTCTAGGTGTAATACAGCGTATTTTCTTTACGGTATTTGTGTTATCCCCAACAAATTAACACCATAAGTATAGAAAAACAGTGCGCGCGCATCCCATTCAGGTTGAATCTCTCCTGGGTTTCGTAAACGTCTTTACCGGAATACCAATAAATAAACAAACAAAGAAAGGATTTGCCTAATAATTCCCGGAAATCAACACGTAAATCTGAAAGTGGCGACCCGATCATATAATCTCACTTCATTCATTTCGAAAAATATTTATTGCAGCATACCCTTATGTCAGAACCCGATCACGAACTGACGGACTACTAAGCATATAATCTCGCTTTGTTCTGCAAAGAACGCCTACAATGAAGTGGTTGTTCTTATGTCAGTCAGATACGAAGAAGCCTTTGTCACGCAACCCAGTCGCACATTCAGGCGCCCGTTTGCGAGCCTGCGCACAAATGTTTTCCGGTTTAATTTGCGCACGGAACCGTTAACACAACAATTAGGCCTACAAATGAAGCTAAGAAACTAAACTGTAAACAAGTGACGACAATAATACATAAATATTAAACAAGGGTGTGAGATAAACTTGTTATTTAATTGCATATGTTCAGAGAAAAAACTTTAAAACTAATATGCCGTGTATTTGCAATTTTCAGTGCGAAGAGTGTTTGTTTTCTTCACCAACTTTTTTTATATTAGACTTCATATTGCAAAAACTGAATTCTCAGATCTGGCCGCGTGTTTAATATGATTCTGCATTCTGTTATGGCCATTGTTTTTCGTTGTAACGGAATTTTCGCTTAGCGGAACCCCGGGAATTCTCCGAAAACTTTTTGGGAAACAGCTGGTCGCAAGCAGACAACACGGAACAGACTTGGCTGGACAAGTGGGCGCAGCAAACGAGTGAGATTGCGTAACGCAGGGACAGTCCCCCGTGTTCATTTTATGGGGGCGCTATGCTACAAACCGGAAGGTCGCGGGTTCGATTCCCGATGAGGTCACTGCGGTCGACTTAGCCTCTAACAGAAATGAGTACCAAGAATCTTCTTGGGAGTAGGGCGGCGGGCGCGCCAGGCGGACAACCTCACCCCCATCTGTTTGCCGACTGTCTAGAAAATGTGGGAGCCTCACCGTCTCACAAACCTATGGGTCTCCACGGCCTGTTACAGAGATAAATTCATCATGTTTCTTTTTTACCCCATGTTCACTTTAAACAAAATCTGTGGGGGTGGGGGGATGAGTTCATGCAATACACGGGAAATTCGGTTCAAGGCCCTATGCAGAGTCAGCCTTATTATGGATCAATATGGCCGAAAATGGGAAGGAACGTCTGCCCATATCGAACGCGGAGAAAATCTGTGAACCGGTAGAGACGTGGATACTTAGGTTATAGACAGACGTACAGACAACCAGACGCCCTCCGTCCCGAGGACAATAACAACGCGAAACGGAACTGCGGCGTCAGTGAAGGCTCCGCGAAATCTCCGTGCAACCAGCCATATTCTTCCGAACAGCAGCAGCGCTCTGATTGGCCCAGAGGTACAACACTTAAGGCAATAAATGGCGGACGGACATACGTGACAGTCACAGATAGCATCGAATGTTTCCTTTGGTTCGTCTGCTCCCAACCGTAAGCCGTGTCCAAAGGAAGCGCAGTCTGTAGTTAGTTGCGCAAGTCACTTTTACTGTACCGCGTATTCGAGTTCCTAAATAGAAACCTCTGATGTATTCTTTCGAGAGTTTTCGGCATCTAGACGGAAATTTCGACCTCAGAATTCTGAACTTTCACACGAGTTTACAGCGGCCAAGAATCTTAACGTAATGGTCAATGATATGGTTTTCATGGTAACTGCTTTCCTCATGCGCTGTACCTTCTTCCATATATTAGTCGAGCCAGTACCGTCCTCATTAGCTTCACACAGCTACAGTTGCATAGCGCTTCTCATAGGCCCCCAGAAATATTCGGAAATCATATCCTCACCAGTCCCGGGGCCTGCGTGGGGCTCCGAGTTGCTCGACATTGCCTGCGGGACCTAATTGCACGTGTCAACAAGAATGAGATGGGCAGGGCATGCAGCATGAAAGGGGGAGAAGAGGATTGCATATAGGATATTGGTGGGAAAGCCAGAAGAAACAGACCACTTGGGAGACCAAGATGTAGTTGGGTGGACAATATTGAAATGGATCTTAGAGTAACAGAATGGGATAGTATGGACTGGGTTCATATGGCTCGGAATAGGGACGAATGTAGGGCTCTTGTGAACACGGTAATGAACCTTCGAGGTACATAAAATT
Organism: Cryptotermes secundus; assembly: GCF_002891405.2. Taxonomy (NCBI): domain Eukaryota; kingdom Metazoa; phylum Arthropoda; class Insecta; order Blattodea; family Kalotermitidae; genus Cryptotermes; species Cryptotermes secundus. The sequence continues at coordinate 56,175 of NW_019725846.1, forward strand.
TTACTAAACTCTTGAGTAGCTGCACAACTGGCGGCTTCTCAAGAATGGCTCAGCTCCATGGAATGAATTCTACACTTGCACGTGCTTGGTCATTGGTAGCAACGGCCCTTCGTGACCTGTGCAGCTGAAACAGCGTCCTGACCGTCCTGTGTTTCTCGGGTTGCGTACATCAGATTGACCTCGGTTCGCAATTCAGATTATGACTGTCGCGTGCGTTCGCATCCCTGTGCAACGCTCGTCCGTCCGTCAGTCCGTAGCGTGAAACAACTTGAGGAGCGCCGAAAGACGTCTCACGACGCCTAACGTCGGGGAGCTTTAATGCAATCTGTCGTTACGTTCCCATTGACACTGAAATCGGCCCAAAGCGGCGGACGTTTCACACGACGAGCTACGCGCACTACGAGACTAACTCGCTGAATATTGTGTTTAGCAACCCACTATACGCGGTAGTGTAGTTGGTTGAGGCACTATGCTACAAGCCGGAAGGTCGAGGGTTCGATCCCCGATGAGGTCATTGGATTTTTCAATTGACCTAACTCTTCCCACCACACAATGGCCCTGGGGTCGACTCAGCCTCTAACAGAAATGAGTACTGGGTAAAGGGCGACCGGCGCGTAAGGCTGACAAACTCACCGCCATCTGTGAGGTTATTGTCTAGAAAACGTGGAAGCCTTGAAGTCTCACAACCCTATGGGCCTCCACGGCCTGTAAGATGAACTCACACTGGCCTTTTGAACGGAAGCGAAGCTTTCCCGATCGCAACAGTTCACACGAAAACGAAGGATTCTGCTGCTTAGACAACGGATCACAACTGAGACAAAATGAGCGAACGAAACTCGTCACTAAGTTCAGACTGGGCTGAAGTCACTGTAATACCAATGCAGAAGGCAGCCGGCATGGATCCACCGTTACGAACCTAACGCAGAAGAGTTCGCCGTGATCTTTAATTATTCAGGTTATCTAAAAAAGGCATGTCCGGAGTTACACAACATTCCTTCCTGCTACAGGCCTCTTCCTTATAAGCAATCTCAAGAGCTCGTTAAGCAGCTGTCAGTCTCCGATGCTGTGCAAGACAGACACTGCACAGGATGGCTGTGGTCCCTTGTCGGATCTGATGGACTCATACCGGTTGTTATAACGCCGTATCTGTTTACGCATTGGTATCTTGCGCGGCTTATTCGACCCTGAAGATGGAGGTGATATGTTCCTCCGAAACGTCAGTCAACTTTCAACGGACTGCATGGCATTATATCCCAGAAGATGGCACTCTTTATGTTCCCTTGTGTTTCCGGGTTTCTATGCCGTCACACGACATGATTCTGTTAAGCGACTGAATTTAATATATCAATTGATTAGTCGGTTTATTATATTAAACATACATTTTCGGTCGTCGTTTGACCGACGTCAGGTGTCTATACACATAATCACAGATATATTGAAATATATTGCTAAATATGTAATCAATCGCTAATCATATATACAAGAATCAACGTGATGTGTGGCAGGGTAAAACCCATAAATTTTATACAGGGTGTTTCACGACTTTAGGGCATAACTGCAGGAGGTGATTTCCTAGGTCTTTGTGATAAAAAAAAGTTCATATAAACATGTGTCCGATTTTGGACGGTTACGGAGTTATGACCGTTTTAAACTCAGAATAGAAAGTAACGATTACTGACAATAAACGGAACAAAATAATAAACCAGCATAATACATGATACATATAAAGTATGAATGCAAAGTTAACTTCGTGAAATTACCTTTAATTTGAATAGATTGGTGCTTAAAGCTGATTTTCGAAAATGCCACCGCCGTCCGCAACACAGGCTGCCGCTCGGATGTGAACCGCGCCGGACATACCAACCCACCCCGCCTTAGGTAGCTCTCCAGTGTCGAGATAACGAGAGCGCTCTGTCTGTAGCTGGCTAAAAATAGCGACCCGCCAGCTGACGGAGCGGTTCATACGAGGGCGGGTACGGGAATGAAAAAACGGTCATAACTCCGCAACCGTCCAAAATCGGACACATGTTTATATGAACTTTTTTTGATCGCAAAGACCTAGGAAATCACCTCCTGCAGTTATGCCCTAAAGTCGTGAAACACTCTGTATACAGTAAACACTCGCTAATCCGGCTTAATTGAGAGGAGGTCATCCGGATTAATGCAGCAAAATATAGCTCTGAAAGACAGAAACTTATAGAACAAATAAATGGACAATTTAACGATTTAGGCAGTCCTCATGAAAATAAACATTTATATACCGCTGCAGCAATTTCTTCCTCTGTCACAAGTTGAAATCCAGGGTCTCCTCCATCTAGCTCAGCCAATCTTGGTATTTTCTTGCGTGGTTTCAGTCCCCCAACTGCCCTCAACGCAGCCTGAAGGTTCTCTTGCGTCTAAATCCCACGTGTCTTCTGAATTGTGTACTTGTAGATTCTAAACGGTTCTGACGGTGGTGGATGACACACGGAATTACTGGGGTTTTGGACTTCTTCCATCGTCCGGAATTTTAGGTAACAGAGGACACGACGTTTCGGAAACTGGATCTTTTTCCGTCTTCAGGTGAGAAAGGAAGACGGAAACACATTAAATTTCCGAAACCTCTTGTCCTCTATTACCTAAAATTCCGGACGATGGAAAAGCCCAAAACCTCAGCAATTCTGTGCAGAATTTTTCATGTTTCGTATTTCGATCCGGATTAACTGTAACCGGATTAGCGAGATTTTACTGTACGTGTCAGGAAGCACAGCATAAAAGTGTTCCGTTCAGTTGTGCCACCCGCCGTACGAAGAGCCGATATAATCAGTGTGGTGTGACAAACCACAGCACCACCAAACGTTAATATATAAAATTTTAGAGAAATTCGCTCAACATCACAGAGACGTGCCCCCCCCCCCATCGTGCCATCATTTCAAGTAAGGAACGCATTAAGCTTGCAGCCTTCAGTTGCTGCTCGCTACTCTGGGCACTGCGGCCCATCCGTCGCGTATCTGGGTTTCCTTGCCTCGTGATAAAGCAGCTGGAACGTGAAGGTGACCACTCATGTCTGTCTAATACCGAGGTTAAGAATGTATGGAGCTCTACCTCCACCCCCATACGCCTTCAGGGACAGGCGCTCCATTAAGCATTAAGCTGGGCCCCGAGCCAGCTCGAGCTGTTTAGAGTGGCGCCTTTTTACGAAGCGAATGGACTGCCAGAACGCACTCTCTGCGCATGTCTGGCCTGAAAGAAACGCAGACGCCAGTGCGTCGTGGCCCGGCTGTACCCACTGCACGAGGATGCGAGTTTGGTGATTCTAGTCTCGGTGAAAGCGCGTACTGACGTTCCGAAGGACAGTAATGCCTTCATTTTCAGGGTCACCGCAACCCCCTTCTGCGGACAGTGGCCTCGTCACCGCCTGCGGGTCACGAGCAGACAGCTCAAGAAGTGGAGTGCAGCACTGTCAGAGGTGATGAGTGCGGCCACAAGGTCAAGCAACAGAGCGCGTAAAATGTACAACTGGCAAAGTTCCCGGCCAACATACGAATGTCGGCCGATGCTGCTTCCTGGCGGACAGAGTTGGACGCTGACGTCAGATCCTTGTGAGACTGTAGCGTTTGTAATCTTACCCGTTGCTGTGGTTACTGTTGCAGGCGAGCGGCCCTTCCGCTGTGAGCAGTGCGGCAAGAGCTTCACGCGCAACGAGGAACTCACGCGCCACAAGCGCATACACTCGGGATTACGGCCCTACGCATGCGGAGTGTGCGGCAAGCGTTTTGGGCGCAAGGACCACCTGAAGAAGCACGCACGCACTCACCAGCTGAGGCTGCCGCCCACACAGATCCTACCGCTGCCGTTCCTATATGCAGGTTTCTAGCTGTGCTGAGGCGCGACCAGCACTCGTGTACATATATATATTACCCCAAAGGAAGACTCTGCTCCTTATTTTTGTACTAGACTGTGCTTTCTATTTTAATAAAGACAGTTCGTCCAGCCGAGCCCGTCTCTTCCTTCCGTGTCTCTAGGAACTTCGAAACAGGTGAACAGAGTAGTATGGGATGTAATATCAACATGGGGATTGTATCGAGCTGGCTCAGCATATGGCCCCAAAGATTGCTTATGGTGCGGTGGTTATGAACTAAATAGAACAGGCCCAATGACCGAGTTCAATATTAAGTCAGCTTTCCTTGCAGGCTTAACCAATTTATCAATTTCCATAAAGCTTGGTATGTAGTTCATGTCAGCCCACATCCCACTTTCTGATTCTCCATTACCAGCAATACCAAGATGGCGGCCGCGTGCCCGCAGTCACGTCTGAGAGAGTCCCACGGCTATGAGTGTGAAGATGGGGCCTCACACATAGAAGCTCGCAACATGGCGACCTGACTGCAAGTTTGTATAATTATCAATTTACAATGCAGATGACAAGCCACAGCCATTGCTAGGGGTGGTTCACTGACTCACAGGGGGTTGGCTCAAGGGGAGCGCATTAATGGGATCGGGGGGTGGGTTTCATAGGGGTGCGCTCGTCTGACAGCAGGGGATGCTCCTCCATTTTGTTTCTGCTCCGTAACAAAACCAGTTATAACAGGGTGTGTGAGAATTCTGATAACATAACATTCTGTTCGTCCAGAGCAGCGCAATACAGAACCGCTCTGCCCGGCGTGAGGACACGAACTCGGGCCGCTTCACATCGGAGCCCTGTGTGATACTGACCACATGTGGCGAGAATATAGAGTCGGAGCTTGGTGTTACAATATCGAAACAGTTCTCGGTACATGACGGCCCGTTGAAGTCGATGGGAAATTGAAAACATTAGTACAATGATAAAACTCCTTACAGGCTGTCTAATTCAGGGAAAGTCGTTCCTTTCTAAAGACAGACATGAATACAATTATCGAAACGATACGTTCTAAGACACTTGGTAAAACAAACGCCGATTTAACTCGTGCATATTCGAGCAGAAATATCGCTGCTAAGTCATAACTGCTTCTTCCTGTAACGGATCTGACACCTCTGGCCTGATTCCCTTACAGAATTAATATGAAAACTCTGAATCTTACAGAGAGCTGGGGGGGCAGTGCCTAAGCCGCTACCCAAAAAGGACGACACAAACACAGACATGTAGCCATACCTGCAGTGGGATTCGAACTCACGATCCCAGTGTTTTGACGGGCGCAGCTGTCTCGTGCTTTAGACCGCGCCGCCTCTATGACCGGCCATGACAACTTACAAGCACTAATCAAGTTACACTGCGCCAGAGAGCGCGATGTACGTACATTTCCGGGGGTCTCAATTGACATACCCAGTAGGCTTCTGTTTATTTTCTAATAACCTCACTATACAAGATCCTTGAAATTCCAGGAACAACAAATATACCAGCGCTACCTTCTGCAAAACAAACAAATTCTAAATCTCTAGCGCACGTCTGCGTGCCGACGGGCTGCAGCTAACTAGCAATGTCAACTGCAAAGAAATCTCTCACTGACATGCGCGTTCTACTAGAAACAGGAAGAATCATAAGAAAATGTAAACTTATTCGCATTCAACGATAAAACAATAAGTTTACCAACATTCACAGAACGGAAACACTTCATCGAAGCAAGAGACTGCCCTCTCATTAGTGAAGTACCAGAAGCCCACTTCTACACGATATTCAGCAAAAATGAAATTCAACAGCTTTCGCAACTTCCAACATTTCCCCCGCGTCTGGATCGGAGCGAATGGGCGCGCTCACAAATTCAGCAGGACGAAAAACGCTCGCAGGATTTACACACACGGATTGCTGTGTGCGCAGGCAAGATTTAATTCAAAATGGACGACGGTGTCCAAATGGCAGGTTCAGACGGATCCTCAGCTTTACTTCACTAATAACAACGCGAACCAGAAGTACTCCAATTTTTTCGAGTGGGGGGGTTACTTGTGATTTCGTCGTTTGAGGACATTCGAGCGGTCAAACTTTTTTTTCTCATGGGTGAAATTTTAATAGATCCGAAAGGAGAATGACAACGCAGAACTGCAAATCAATCTGCGAAACTGAATCGAATTCTCTCAAGCCAGACGTTCATCTACACAATGTCTAAAATTCGGTTCCCGCAGCACAGAAAATACACTACGTTTCCATAAGGAAGACGAACTCTGTTTCGGAAAATAACCACAGACATACGATACAAACATATCTTGTGGGAGAAAATTTCAAAACTGGCGAATGTTAAAATAGGTGGTGTACATAGTTACCACGGCGCTTTGAAGAATTAGAAAACGTACTAATCACAACAAAGTCTCTCAGTTTGTGGCAGCAAGGACGAGTGTGTACACTGTTCGGTCTATAGATACTGCACCGCTCAAAGTACAACACAATTATCACCACAGACTTCCATGTTTATATAGACCTAGCGGTTTTGCTTGGCCCCCAAGCCGGTAGTGGGCTTTAGCCCTGCTCCTATAAACAGAATGGGCGTTACGTCAGCGTCTGTACTGAGACCTGCGGTGTAGGAGGGAGCGGTGACGTGAAGGTAAAGTCGTCCCTGTGCTTAATTAATTGAGCACTATGACATGAAGACATATTGGGGTGTGGGGGGCACCAGACGGAGGCGAGTGGTCAGCCCCACAGATAGGAGGCTGGGTGCGGAACTGAGGAAACCCACGTAAATTTTCGTCACTGACAGAGATATTGGCTGGCACCGGAGGTTACAAGTTTTGTTCACATCAACCAACATCTGCGGCGACTTAACATTTCAGCAGTTCGCTAAGCCACGATTGCTTTCTGCTGTTATGTTTGAGCCTGTATAGCGAAGGTCTGAATGGTCTGCGTTCAGTTCTCGCCAGGACAACAGGTTTTCTCTTCTCCACAGCGTCCAGAATGGCTCTGAAGCCTGCTCAGCCTTCTATCCAATGTGTACCGGTGGCTCTTTCCCCGAGGCGAAAGCGACCGCAGGGTAAATCACAGGCCCAGCTTTACCTTTCTACCCTTCCCACAAAGTGAAAATTTCGACTACAAGGAACACAACTCCGTCTAGTACCGGACTGCACGGCGTCCCATCCCAGTACTCATAAGTGAAAAGTGCACGCACGGGAACGCAATGCAGCGGCGGGGACGGGTGGCAGGTAACTGGCACAACTTACTAATAAATATTATTACTTCTTTATTATCCTTACTGGGTGGGGCGGTACTGCGGCCACTACTGGCCCCAGATGATAGATGACGATGATTGTGGAGCAGCTGGTGAGATGAAGATTGGTAGGGGAAAGCGAAGTACTCGGAGAAAAAAACTTCGCCAGCGCCACTTTGTCCAGCACAAATCACACACGACCAGACCCCGAGCTCGAACCTACTAGTGAATAACTGGCACCAGACAACGAGAAGATTCGCCAGCCTTTACCTACCACACAGTAAACACAATGGGTCTCCATTACAAAGACCAATCTTTTAATGCTGTAAGGGAAATTAACTCCGTTTATTAAAGCAGGTCATAAGAAAGGCCCAACTTAAGAGCAAAACAGAAACAGAATCTGCTAGTTATGTTGTTATTGATGGGGGTCCCCAAAGCTGCAAAGCCGGCGCTCGCCATAAGCTTATGTGTGCATACAGTTACCGGGGATTTCCGCATTGCTCGACCCGTGGAACGAACAGCACGGGCTGGCTGACAGCCCAGGTTTGGAGCCTGTGGATTTTCACCTTCACGCCACCTATACGCTTCGTGAGGTATAAAAGCCAGGCCGTCCAGGCAAACCACTGTTTAAGCTATGCGGTTAAGCAGGTAAGGCCATACCTCAGTACTAGGATATGGATCAACTGTCAGTTTCAGGCTGCGGCCGCATTACCAACTGGATATGGGCTGGATCCCAGCATCCATTCTACACACAGTGATCCCCTGCCAGGAGTCGAACTCCGGTCCTCCAGGCCGTTACTGGTCACTTAGCTGTAAAGGCTCACCTACGGTTGAAAAGGTGTCATTAAACAAGCTAAGGGGCAGACCGAACCGCTTCCCAATGGGCAGGGGGGGGACCCCGAGTTCACTTAAACAGCTACAAATCAAGTTTCGCTCAGAAAACACACAAAGCGTACCGGGGAGTGTTGTGACGCAACGGGGACCCCGCTGTGACGGGGCTACTCAACGGCAGCTCTGGGCAGGAAGGGGTTGTGGCTTATTCTAAAGCAAGCCTACCGTGGCCTCGGAGATCACGCAAAGCGGCCGAAGTAGACGGGCTTAGAGGACAATAATGTTACAATGCACTTGTATAAAAATGTCTTGTGAGGCTGACGAAAGCCGCAAATAGGGCGATCAATGGGGGGCACTTGTGAGGGCGTAACGGACGCTGCATGCCACATGCTGTAACCATGGCAACGTACGCAAGCTAACTGACCGACTTCGTTACGCGTTAGTGCGGCGGTTGTGCGAACTTCTGAGGTGGAAAAACCTTAAGGACGGATAACATTCTGGAAAACGTATAGCCTTTATTACGGAAACAGCAAATATAAATATGACATCAGAAAATATTGTCACGTGTCAGGGTTTGCAAAGGGCACGAGGTAGTGTAGTTGGTTGAGGCACTATGCTACAAGACGGACGGTCACAGTTTCGAGTCCCGATGAGGTGGAATTTTTCAATTTACCTAATCCTTCCAGCTGCACTATGGCCCTGTGGTCGATTCAGCCTCTAACAGAAATGAGTACCAGGAATCTCCCTGGGTGGTAAAGGGCGGCCGTCGCGTAAGGCCGACAACCTCACCGCCATCTGTGAGCCGACTGCCTAGAGACGTGTCACAACCCTAAGGGCTTTCACAGCCTGTTACAGGGATAGCTTCATCTTTTATCAGGGTTTGGTTGACGAATAATAATGGGTTCTGGATTAGACGATTGGATTTACTGTCACTTCTTTGCACTCACAATCACTGACTGTCGCTTCATTCCTTGCTGGACTAAGCGTGACTAACTTGGTTCCCATTTACGGGTCGGCCACTTCTGCAGCTTCCGGTGTCCGCTGGTTTAACACTTCACAGCAGAACACTCAGCTATTGAACTGCCTTCTGAAGTCTCTTGCGAATAGAATCCTTTGAATTCACGAATAAACTGTCTTTTATAACGGCGAGAGAACCGAATAGCGGCCACCACACCGAAAAGTTCGTGTTTTGGTCTCTTACCCGTTGTAGCGGAAACTAGTGAGCCGTTGCCTAGCAAATGGACTTTCACTTTCGTTGCTATTGCGTCCTCGCAAGTACACACGAAGCCACAAGCAGTTGATGAGCCCGTTGTATCGAGCAGCTACAATGGGTCATCCATCTTACAGTGGTGAAGGATAGATGGCAGCAGCGATCAATGGCGAGTCAGCGGGAGGCCCCAAGCGCCACGTTGCGATCATTTTAGAATATACGGCGCGCCCTAACAGCTCTCTGCAATACTGGTGTGTGGAACGCATTCCGAACGAGGAACTCTGTACTCCGACTGAAGGAGTACGAAATGGCCAGCATGGCCGCGCTAAGTAGACGTGACGCTAGCAGTTGCCACACTGGCCGACTGGCGCGCTACTGAGATCTCTCGTTTCGTTTGGTACACCGTCACCAACGTTTCTAACTCTGTTTTCGGCTTAATTTCGGCTCACATGTACCCTCGAGATGGAGGGCAGACCCTGTACGATCTTGTGGCTCTTCCAACCTAACAGTCGCTCAGCTGGTCACGAAATCCCCGGCGATTCGTGGAACCCGTAGGTTCACGTGAAGCCTGACACCGCTCATGATGGTGGACCGATTGCCCGTTTCATTATCATGATAGGCCATTCCTGGTTCATACCCCGCCGTCACTTGAGTCCCCTTTCTTACCAATCCATGACTGCGGCAAGGAGTCCGTTGTGAAACACGGGAGGAGCAGTTCTCCACATGCTGAGGAGACCGAGCAGGCTGGCGTAGCGGCAATGAAAGGTTCTGGGCTCGAACCTCGCTGATGTTTTTTGTGGTTTTCTCCAGTCCCTCAGGGTGAAATGCCGGGGTAGCGTCTCTATCAGGCAAGGAAAGCTTCTTTCCGCGCACGCCCTTTCAGGTTCATTGCTCAGCAACGATCCTACCATTCAACGCTAGGCACTCTGCAATATCGACAGAGAGAACACTGCCTGTAAGACAAGACAGTACACACTCGCAACTTGGTAACCAAATCACGGAGGTTGGGGTCAGTGGGGCGAACATGGGGAAACAACAACTGTTCCAAAATAGTGGATGGGAAAATTCGTGGGGTGAACATAACTCTACAGAGTGAAAGGAAGATAATATTAAAATGACTCTCAGTGTTCCAAGGACAAGCCTTTGTGATGACAGCGACAGACGAACAACTCGAAACAAGACATACATTCGGAACGTTGACCCCTCACAGCAAAAATCTTCGCTTTATAAACTTCCCAAGACATGCAGACAGATGGGTCATCATCATGTTCGACAATGCGTATTGACTAGGAGGTGCTGCTCTCTGTGTGTGGTCCTCACAATCAAACCACAGCGCATTGTCACCGGCTTTTGTCACCGAGTGATGAAGCATCGACGAGACCGTTATAAGGGCAACAAATGAACGTTACGAGTTTTGTGCAGGTTAGGGACGAGACAAAAACTCCGATACATCAGCGTAAAGCTTTGTACGTCGATCTGCTGCCGGACAGCACAACGCAGCACAACCTGAGAACCGGACGGCTCCTGACAACCAATGCATTGCACTGTCATTTCAAAATGCGGGGCCATATCATAGTCTTCCCGCAATGAACATTCAATACCGCTGAGTCAGTTGGGCTACTTCTGAACTAGTTGATGTATGGGGGAGTGGATGTATAGATCCATCTATTATTAACGAGGTGAATGGTCAGCTTCACGCCCCAGCCGCTTTACCCCCAGGGCAAAATCTCCCGTTTCCCATTGGATAGGAGGCTGGGTGGGCCCCAGAGACGGTCTGGACGAAAAGGAATACAGAAAAATCTTGCCATTATTGGGACTCGAACACCGACCCCTGGGCGTCCAGGCGGTAGCCAGTCGCTACACCTACTGCGCTATTCCGGCCAGTTAAGTTCTGGTACCACAACTGTATATGTATTCACGGTCTCCCTGCTACATGCCAAGCCCATCCCTACTTGTTGGCTGCTATTTATTTGCTTCGTGTCCGTTTCAACCACTCGCTGTATGATAACGTGGGGCGGATGCGGACGGTGGTCGTTCCGACGCTCTCAGTATGCCGTCGAGTGGAACGACAAGAGACGAATGCCGCACTGGGAAGGATTTGCAAGAAAGCGGTCGTGCATGATCCCGGTGTTTGCTTGGAGGGACCGAAGAAAACCACGAAAAAACTGAGTAGGAAGAGCCCGTGGTCTAGGCTTCAGGGGCTTCCTCCCGCTTTTAGAACCAGAAAGTTTGCATGTTCTTCTGCCAGTTTCTGTTGGCCAACTTTCCGGGATGCAGAAGGGGGGTACGACTGGTGTTCCGAAAACAATGGACTTAGTAGCGTCTGACCGGACCAAGTTTACTTGCTCCGCGCAAACTGTTCCTTCTTAATATCTGTTATTTCTAAAATCAGCGTATTAAAATCGGGTCTCTCAAAAGTAAAAAAAAGTAAAACTGTCCTTGTGTGTAATTAAGCACACCACGAAGACATATAGGGAAATGGAGGTAGAGCTCCAAGCATCCTCAACCTCGGCTTTAATTGAAAGCGAATGCTCAGCTTTTCGCTTGGCCGCTTGATCCCCGAGGAAAAACCTCCCTGTATCCATTAGATAGGAGGCTGGGTGGCTTCACAGTTGGTCTGAATGGTGTGGAGAAGCGAAAGCCCTCTTCACCCTCCCAGGAATCGAACCCCAATTCCTCGGTTGCCCAGCCCGTATCGTAGACTAACCCCCCGCACCAAAACATCACATCACGCTCCGACGCTGGTTTTGCACTCTCCGTAAGTCCGTCTTCTCGTCACACAGCGCTGCAGGTAACTAACGCGCCTTAAGGGAGAGTGGCTTCGTTTGCAGTTTTGGAATTACTGATGGATTTCGATTAAGTTTGCTATGCTAGATAGACCGGGTCTTACAGCCTGAACAAAGCTTGTTTTGGCACATGTGCTCAAGCTCCGGCTGCTTTTCCCTGTGATCGGCTACGTGGGCTCAGCCGTTCTGGACTCATCCAACCGTATCGACAACAGCATTTGATACAGCTTCAGTGTTGCTCTACCAGGTATGATGTTACGAACATCACTTCCACACGCCAGAAGGTGTTATGTCCCATTCAATTTCAGTTCCATCTGGTTTTCCTGGACCTTCCTAGTGCCAAATTGTAGAGCAAAGTTTAAAAACAGTGGCGATAAAGCATCTCCTTTTTCTTTTTTCATCCTATTCTGAATCGGAAATACATCTGACAAATCTTAACCTATGCAGACTTCGCTAAAATTTTCACTTAATTGAATTAAAGTAGCCCAAAATTTCATGGATATGAGAATACTGAGCAATACTCCCTTCCCAATTGAATTACGGGCTTTCTTGCAGTCTATAACGACAATATAATTCAATATAAAATGATTATAACAGCTCCGCACGAATTTACATGAGCTCAGTCGGTACAGCGCCGGGCTTGACGGCAGGGGTTCGATTCCTCCAGTGTCCAGACCGGCTCTGAGGCCCACCTAGCCCCGTACCCAATAGGTACCGAGGGGATCTTTTCCTGGGGTGGGTGTAAAGCGGCTGAGGCGTGAAGCTGACCACTCAACTCCATCTCGTGCTGAGGTTAAGAATGATGGAGCTATACCTCCACTCACCCTTAAGTCTTATTCATGGCATAGTGCTTAATTAAGAATATGAACTTTATTTTTTTACCTTACCCAATTTGTACAGGGAGTAGCTGAACGAAACAAACATTGCGCTCATATTTCCTTCCTTCAGGTCGTGCAAAAGGAAATACAAATTTCAGAGGGCTAAGCCTGGTGCACGCGTGACAGCTGTGAAAGGAAACACCACACCGCTATAGACATGCCGAGTTCGAGAGACACAATCTCCTGTCCAATGGAACGCTGAAGAAATATCTAACACGACCATCTTTCCAAAAAGCTTTATCTCACGTACATTCTCATTAATTGTGTACGCATTTCTGGACGAATAGACATTGAAATTTACATTTTCCTCTGCAAGTTGCACCACTCATAGAACTCCCAAGCCAGGAGATGAAAGGAGTGCGACAAACTGCCCAATGGAATGCAGCTGCCTGCCGTGGCGTGGCGTGGTGTAGTTACTATGACAACGAGGAAAGAAAACAAGATGGAGGATCACCATAGGATTAATTAAGTGTTTTAATGGCTATCTACTGGCGTAAACAATTAGGAATTAAATGTGCTGGTTGAATGAAAGGACATGCAGACATGTTTCCAGAAAAAATGGAACAAAATCGCGAGTTACTCTACAAGTTTCCTCTTCGAGATGACAGGCATGGAGGAGGTACGAATCCTTTTCTGGTAGTGGTTGAAGGAGGGGTCCTTTCTGCCAAACCAGCAGCAATGGGGCGAATTATATTAGCTGTAAGCTGTAACTACAACTTCGAAAATTAGGCCGGAAGTTGACCTTCAGAAGAAGTGTGTGTTATTTAACAATACTAGCATCAAATAAATGGTAGGAGAGGACTGATGAACTGAAAAAGATTTTGGAAGAAGTGTTTGTGACCTAATCTAGGTACTACCCTGGAATTTTCCCGACCGGTCTGAGGAAATTATGGTAAACCTCAATCAGGACTCCTAGTGTCTTCGCTGAGATTCGTTACTTCATGAAACCACTTGGGCCTTCAAGATAAGAACACGAAAAACGTTAATAATGGGCCCCTTGAACTCTAACCTTTTTCTACCTAATGATTGATTGTAGGCAGAAATAAGTAATCTAAGTGGGTTTTATGAAATATTCTAACTGTATTTTCATTCTTCACAAATCCAAACAACCCTGTCCTTTTCTGCTGATGGTGCAACACCACACCTCTGTATAAATGTTTTAACGTAGTTTACACTAAATTATAAACAGGAAATGCACTTTATCTTCAAAGTACACAACTTATATCTTTTCAGAAATTAGATTAATATACTTATATGGAATATAAATCTATAATTCATCTGCTTTTCTTTTACAAGTTTGAAAACAAGGTGCTGACAAAGAAACTGCAACCTAAACTGTGAAGTTATCATACTATTACTTTGTTGATATTATACCACTGAGGCATACAGTGGGTGGAAAGAATGCTTTTGTGGCCATAAAGGCCAAAACACTTCAGTATCTTTGCTAGAAATTATACATATGTAAAATCTTTCGAATACTTTTTTTTAATTAGGTAATTCAGATAATTCAGCACTCTGAACACACCAGTGCTTTAATTAGTTTGGCTTATGTAATCACAACAGAGTGCAACAGGACAGATGATCATATGAAATGCTTGTGTGAACAGTTACAGGAGTGTTTGATAAGGCTGTTCTCATGCTCCTTGTGTTCATCGTGGGGTGGGTCACCATACTCGTGGGACTGTGGGAGTTAACAAAACAAGATGCCTACCTTACTCATATAACCATCCACACTGACCGCCTGCTACACAGAACAGATGAACACTTCCTGAGTGTTGCTCTCGACACGTCACAGATTCAAAATGGCTGGATCCACAAGAACATCAAGTGAGTTCAATAGTGGATGGAATGCCCCTCATACTTGCTGAGTAACAATAAGATAAAGTATATTTATGTATAGGAGCCAGGATAGAATAGTCAGTATAGTGACTAGATATGGAGCTGGACAACTGAGGGGCCAGAGTTCGAGTCCTGGTAGAGTCAAGAATTTTCCCCTCTCCACATTGCCCAGAGCTGCTCTGGTGTCCACCCAACCTCCTATCCAATGGGTACTGGAGGCTCTTTCCCCGGGGTAAAGCGGCTGGGACGTGAAGCTGACCACTAAACTCCAAGTCCAGGTCAAGAAATTGTGAATACATCTACTCCCCCATACGCCTTTGTGGCATAGTGCTTAATTAGTTAAGCACAGGGACTTAACCTTTTACCTTAACTTTTATATTTATGTAGGTCCAGAATGGAACTCATGATTTAGCTTGTTGTAGGTCAGACATGCTGCTCAAGTTGGCAGCACAGCTTGCACCAGCATATCTCCGTATAGGGGGCACACTGGCAGACAGACTGGTCTTCCAGCCAGACTGGAGCTACAGTCCGGTTAAACACAAGTCCAACATGTCGGACGGTGGCACATGTTCATATGAATCGAAGGGGTGTGCATTCCGTAACATAAGTTTTTTTAACATGACAGGTATGTGCAATTGTCTCCTTATGTCGTTATCTAAAGGAATTTGTGGTGCACTATGCAGACCATCTCACATACAGTCTGTGTTGCAGGAAGTGACTGGACAGCACTGAACAAATTTGCTCAAGCTGCAGGACTTGACCTGCTGTTTGACTTGAACGTACTGCTTCGGAATGGAACTCAGTGGGATAGCTCCAATGCAAGAGTGTTGCTTGAATATTCTGACAGACACAGATTCAATATCAGCTGGCAGCTTGGAAATGGTACCTTTCTCTGTGGTAACAGAGCCTCAACATTGGACTTAAGCTTGAGCCACCTCAGTTCTCTCCTCAGCCATTTTAATATTTTTCTACCATTGCAGTTTCCTTAGTCCATATAATTCAAGGTTTTTATGGCAGTGGAGATTCATATTGTGATCTTCTAAGTGATGACAATGTGTAGTCTTATAGGTGGGTACTGATGCTTCTCTCTCATCTTCAGGGTACAAGATAATGGGGCAAAATCATAGTTTTATATATTTTTATACTCGTATTTCCATAATTTAGTTTCATAAGGAACATAATTTGTTGCTGTTATTCCTAAGTACTTGTACAGTGCCACATTTCCAAAGGACCTGTCAGCATCCTGTTTTCTGGGGTTCTTCCTTCACCCATGTCCTGCCACTCAGCACCACCACTAAGTGGATTTTTCAATTGACCTAATCCTTCCAGCTGCTTTATGGCCCTGGGGTCGACTAGCCTCTAACAGAAATGAGTACCAGGAATCTTCCTGGGGGTAAAGGACGGCCGGTGCGTAAGGCTAACAACCTCACTGCCAGCTGACTGTCTAGAAAAATGAGGGAGCCTCAATGTCTCACAACCCTATGGGCCTCCACAGCCTGTTACAGGGGTAGCTTTACCTTTTTACATTCCCCTGTTGCTCCATCTTTGGTATCTATGAATATTCTCTTTTGTTTCAATTTCTGCTCTGCTCTCATAGAAAGAAACCATATTTATAATTGTAAGAAACACTGGCTAACATCTCTCAACCCATGTGCTTACAGAGCCCAATGCATTTGGCCATGTGTTTGGTATTCCATTATCTGGGAATCAACTTGGGCTCGACTTTATGGAGCTGCGTCGTCTTCTGAGTTCATACCCCCGTTACAGTGAGTCACTACTTGTGGGGCCAGATGTGACCCGTCCGATACTACATCAGACAGGGGAACAACCTATACCATATCTCACGAGCTTCCTAGCACAGGCTATCAGTGTCATCAGTGCCATCACATGGCACCAGTAAGTTTCACACAGTTCTGATCTGTCCTCATATGAATGATTGAATTCGTACCTCATGTTCACCAAAAACAGATGTTCTGCAATGCTGTGCAGTGAGCTATTAAGCTTTCACCTTGCTTGCAACAACTTCCGTGTGTGAAGCAACAGTTTTCAAAATGAAATCCTAATATCAGATGGTTGCAGCAGATGATATGGATGCTACCATATGGAAGGTATCCATTTATATGCCATAACCCAGTTACCTCAGAGCAGCTGCAACCATCCCGTTAAGACTTGTACCAGTCTTCTCTGCCAATATTTTTGCATGAGGGTGAGTCAGAAATAATTTATTTTAAAAGTAAATGTCCACAGTAGAGAACAGCTCCAACAGCTGCAATGGAAATCCTACTATGACTCCCCCCACTGCATCTGCAGATGGAAGCAGAGGCCAAGTTAGGAAATTACAGATTACGTTGCAATGATTAATGGAGACCTAAATCTGAAGGTTTTGGACATGCATACATGATCCAGGCCATGAAAAAGGAACCCATCCTACAGATGGGATCTGATGAAATGCTACTGAAACATGTTTATGATAGACCCTTCATGATCAGATTTCCTGATAGAAGTGAGTGGAAAGAAGGGTTTCAACCCAATAGAAAGGGGGGACTAATCTGGTATACAGATGGTTCCAAGATAAATATAGGCACTGGAGTTGGAGTGTATTGTGATGGAACAGGGTGGAAACATAGTTTTGGCCTTGGTCAGTATACAACAGTATTCCAGGCAGAAGTGTATGCCATTAAGGCATAAGCAGTTGAGAATTTAGATAGAGACTACAAAAATATGAATATCTATATCCTATCAGATAGTCAAGCTGCAATCAAAGCACTTGGTTCACACCAAATCACTTCAAAATTGGTTTGGGATTGCCACCAATCCCTCACACAACTGGCCAAACATAAGAGAGTACAACTGATATGGGTGCCAGGCCATGAGGGTATTGCAGGGAATGAAACTGCAGATCAGCTGGAAGAACAGGATCTGAACAGCCGTTCATAGGACCTGAACCAGCTTGCGGCATCTCAGTTGGAGTTGCCAAGAAAGCGATCAGGGACAGGACTAACAGAAATCACAAAAAACACTGGGAATCCACATCTGGACTCAGACAGGTAAAAGGATTTATATCAGGACCCTCTGTCAAAAGAATGAAGGACCTGTTAAAATTAAACAGAGACCGACTCAGATGGGTGGTAGGATTACTTACAGGACACTGCCACCTGAAAGGGCACCTTTTCAAACTGGGACTGACAGATGACCCAACTTGTGAAAGGTGCCTACAAGAAGATGAATCAGCCACACACATCTTATGTGATTGTGAGGCTATAGCTTACCTAAGATATCGCCACCTGGGTCAGTTCTTCATGGGACCAAGTGACTTTTATGATGCCCCCATAAATCAAGTCCTACATTTCATTTGAAGTGTAGGATTAATAAAGGGTTAATCAAAAGGGGAAAGCACAATAGATCATTGAAGGTCACAATGTGAGGGCTGGTTTTTATGGCTCACCCCTTACACTCATATTCATATTCAAATGTCCACAGTACACGTTATTTCTCTAATTCTTACTGAAGCCTTTAATGGGATGGGAGGCCATGGATAGTATTTTGGGATCTGGTGGGGGCGTCATAGGCTCAAACCATTGCATTATGGAAAGAAAAAAGAACTAAACTTAGACCAACTTACTATTCTGGCAGTGGATTTGTTCCATGTGAAATGTACCATTTATGCGGCCATGACCATGTATGCCTGTGGAAACTGTCTGTCTGTTGTGCCCTGCAGGTATTATCTGAATGGAAGGAAAGCCAAGCTGAAGGACTTTGTCAGCCCAGATGTACTGAACATGCTGCCATGCCAGATCTCAGCAGTGCAGAGTGCAACTGCAGGGGTAGATCTCCCCATGTGGCTCAGTGAGTAATGCTTCAGTGATTTCGCTGGAATTACGGTTTTAGAAATGTATAATTTGAATGAAAATTGTTGAGAAGTAATATTATTAGCAGTTTTATAAGAATGCTATTTCTTGTAGTTCCACTGGTTCCTTTTGCCTTCAGAACCTATGAATTTGTAATTCCATGATTAAGTGGTAGAAATTTTGGTACAAAATATTTCAGGTGCTGATCTGTATTTGAGTCATCAGCACTAGGCAAAGGTTTTAGGAGTGAGAGATATACAAACTGTCACCTCATTAGCTATGGGGCACTAATGAGGAAACAAATAAGGTGAGGACCAAGGTGGCCCATGTGTTAACAGGGATGAGCCTGCGGGTTGTGTACAAGACTGTTACACAGGATCAGTTCAGGTGGTGGCAAAGTTTGAGGCAGTCGCTGTTCCATCTGTTCTAAGTTTCTGTATTTGACTGCAGGTGAAACAGGGTCAGCATATGGGGGAGGTGCCCCTGGACTTTCAGACCGCTATGTAGCTGGGTTCCTATGGCTGGACAAGCTTGGGATGGCAGCCCGCCTGGGGGTTGATGTAGTGGTACGACAGTCACTTTCAGGTGGGAACTATGGACTGCTGGACCCAGAAATGGAGCCTCTGCCAGTGAGTATGTCTGCCCTATGGCACTTGTCTCTACTTTCTTTTAAGACAACTTGAAAAATTTCTGGGTTTTCTGAAAATAAACTCTCATAGTATAATGAAAGTGACTGTTTATTTTAAAAGTATACACTCTTGCTGAACAAAATGAAGTTATCCTGTTGGAAGTGGAAAGAGTAAAATCGCGTATTTCTCCTTGTAGTCTACACATGTGAGGTGACAAGAGTTAAGACTGTTTGGACTGGCAACTCTGCCTGCATCATACATAATGTAAATAAAAATTTGTCACTTTAAAATCTTAACTGACTCAGGAAAATCAGAAGAAAGAAACACTGGCAAGACAAGAAAGTATGATATATTGTTTTTCGCTTTCATATGCTACCACTTTTGCACCATGTCGCTGTAAGTCTTGTGTGTTTAGAGGTACACCAGTATCTGTGGCTATTTACACCTGTATAGAGTTTGGGTTACTAACCAGTAATCTCAAATGGAGTTATATATGTGTGTGCACTCACGCATGTGTAGACACCTGACAATGAGACTGGGGGTGCAAAACTGCAAAGTCTGTACATAGGATGGAATGTAGAGTAATAACCATTTGACAGGCCAAATTGTACAGCTAGACCAACAACTACATGACTATCAAGTGTGTCTATAGCATATAATAACTGCTTGCTTCCCAGAGCTTCAGGTTTACACAGTACAGATGAACACATTGCAACTGCACAGACAAGCAGGACTTCCTCACAACAGTTGACTGAAGGCAGTATGTAGACTACAGGATGACACTCTGTTGGCAGGACTGGTGGGTATCAGTGCTCTACAAGAAGTTGGTTGGACTGGGCGTGTTGAATGTGGTTGGAGACCACATCATAGAAACATCCTGTCCAGGTGAACAAGGTCACATACGTCTGTACTGTCACTGCGCACGTCAGAGAGGCGCAGTCACACTGTTTGGGGTGAACATCATGAACAGAAAGAGCCAAGTCACGGTGACAGGGCTGCCAACGTCAGACATTGTGTTGGCATATGTGCTGACAGCTGACATCCTCAGGTCAAGGTAAGTTGTCAAAAGACTGGTGACTGATCCTCAAGGTTGGCTGTTACCTTATGATCCTGTCCTATCAATACAGACCATGAATGCTAATCGTGACTTTCTCATTTTTCAGACATGTTCTTCTGAATGGCAGGGAACTACATCTGAATCCAGATGGATCACTGCCTCCATTTGAACCAAAATACCTGAACATCAGCAAGCCTCTGTTCATGCCTGAATTCTCTATGGCATTCTGGATAATACAGGACGTGCATGCTGTTGCGTGTGAGGGTCAGTGAATCTGAAACGTGTGCCACTATGAGGAATAGAAATGTGTGCCAGCACACCAGTGATCTCTTCTTTGGTTGCTTTAACAAATCTTTGGAATTCTATATGTGGGTACACTCCATCTACTGCGGGAATAAATGGGTGTCAGTCAGTGATGCACACCATTATACAATCATCGGAAAGACACGAAACTTCAAGATACTTCCAGTATTCATAAGTATGCTGGTGGGAAACTCAGACACGCTTACACCAGACTTTTCTTCTGTTAGGTTGCTACACAAGATGTACCTTGGTTCACAGAGAAGATGGACTTTATTAAGTAACCAACTCCTTGGTACATGATGATGCTGACAGTTCATAGCTTCTGTGAGATTCATCACAGAATTTTATAGTGGATCGGTATCATCTTTTTCATACCTTCACAACCTGTTTCTCTGCATTAATTTTAATATCATTCTTCCATCTATTTTTCTCTACCCACTCATCTTCTTGCTTTAACTGTCCAGTAAGGATACTGTGTTCATTTACTGCTCCTCTCTCACATGTAGCATGACTTTTCCATTGCAATCATAACGATTTTATTACCCTAAAAATTCTAAAAATACTCATGACCTCTGCTGGGTCCAGATATCACCTGTAATATCCATCAGTTTGTGTGATGTTCTCACCACGCAGAAAGAAGCGGACAGTGTAGACTTAACTAGGATGGTACATGAGATGTGTGTGCAGGCACTGTTCATCTCCATTATGCAGGACACAGAATGTGAGGGCCTGCACCTCCTGTCTATGTGCTCAACCACTGAACATACATCTTTGTGAGCAAACATTTGCATAAAAAGTAGTATGTCAGTTAGGACTTAGCAGAGTAATATAGAAATTAATCTGATGATTGTCATGATGGAGAAAGAGCAACAGAGAGCATACCCCGAGCAAACAGATGACAAAACATCTCCAGAAAGAACACTGCACTGTAACAGGTCATGCGTTGAATGTCTGAGAGTTCTTGTTTTGGATATTACACATTCTGCAGCATTATGAGGGTGCATGCTAAATAGTAATACAGTCAACTCTCGATTATCCGGGGGCGGATTAACCGGTTTGCGGCTTAACCGGGGCTTTTTTTTTTAAGTTTATATGTTGTTTAATATTCATTCACTTTTGTTTCACATGGTGAGTTTAACACTATTTTCGCACTAGTGTGAACCGAGCTCTGCATTATTTCGTCCCGTTATGCGAACACAATGTTCTAGGGTGGGGGTGAAAGAATGCAAGAATTTTTGGAAAGTTTCAAGGACAAATACACCGCCCCAGGTTATTTAACGGTACCATCTCAGTGTGAGAGTGCATTGTGAAAGTAAGTATCAGTTTCTTAATATAGATCTTCAAGTGCGTTAGCAAAATGTCGGGGTTTAAAAGGAAGCGTGTTGTGTTAAGTATTCAACAGAAACTTGAAATTATCAATCAGCTGGAAAAAGGAGCTGTAGTTAAACAATTAGCAATGCAATACGGTATTGGAGAACAAACTGTTCGTGATTTGAAAAAACAAAAGAATGAGTTAATTTCCTTTGCTTCGTCTTCTAATTCAAGCGGAATGAAGAAGAGAAAAACCATGAAGAAATCAACATACGATGATCTCGACAAAGCGATGCTGACCTGGTTTAATCAACTAAGGGCACAGGGAACAACAATAACAGGACCAGTTTGTGCTAAACAAGCTAAATATTTTTTCGAAGCACTTGAACTAGAAGGGAGTTTTGACGCTTCTTCCGGTTGGCTAACACGTTTCAAGCAGCGTCATGGAATACGAGAAATCAGTATTCAAGGTGAGAAATTGTCAGGGGACTTGTCAGCATCAGATCAATTTTGCACCAATTTTGATAGTTTTGTGAAAAGTGAAAATCTGCTGCCAGAACAAATCTATAATGCCGATGAAACGGGTCTTTATTGGAAATGCTTGCCAACCAGAACATTGGCATTTCAAAATGAAAGACAGGCTCCAGGTCACAAATCCAGTAAGGAGAGATTGACAGTCTTGTGCTGTTCTAATGCATCAGGAACACACAAACTAATACCAGTAGTTATCGGCAAAGCGAAAAGACCACGCTCTTTTAAAGGAACAGTAGCTTCAAGTCTGCCTATCCATTATTTTAACCAGAAAGTAGCTTGGATGAATAGAGCGATATTTAAAGAATGGTTTGATTTTAAATTCGTGCCTCAAGTTCGTGACCATCTAAAATCCCAAGGCCTACCTGAGAAAGCTGTGCTCCTCATTGACAATGCGCCCTCACATCCTAACGAAAGTCTCCTGAGGTCAGATGATGGAAATATTTTTGTGAAATATTTTCCCGCTAATGTTACCGCACTTATCCAACCAATGGATCAAGGAGTTATCTCAAGTATGAAGAGAATCTACAGATCAAATTTGCTACAAAAGTACATCGATGAAGGCAATGATCTGACGTGTTTCTGGAAGTCCTTTTCAGTATTAGATGCCATATACGAGATTTCAACAGCGTGGGATACAGTAAAGCCATCTGTATTGAAAAATTCATGGAAGAAACTGATGCCTTTCATCACTAATGAAGATGACGAAATCCATGGATTCACTGGATTCAGTGAAAATGAGATAGCCATAAAATTGACAAAAGTGGCTAACCAAGTTCATGGTGGTGAAGAAGTCAACGAGGAAAATATAAGAGAGTGGTTTAACTGTGACTCGTGTGAACCGGGCTTCGAAATGTTAAGCAGTGACGAAATCGTAACTTCAATGGGGGTGCAGCCAGAAGAGCGGGAAGAAAGTGAGAATGAGGAAGAGGTGGACAGTGTTGCCAGTAAGAAAGTATCACATGGTGCTGCGCTTAATCATTTGGAATCCTTACTAGACTATCTTGAGAGTGAAGAGGACAGTTTATTAAGTGACAAGCTAATATTACGTAGGCTTCGTACGGATATCCGTAAAAAGGAAAATGCCGCGAAAAAGCAAAAGACAGTATTAAATTATTTTAAGTGTTAAGTGTGACCGTAAAAAGTGCTGGATGTTGTTGAACAGTGATTGAAATAACTAATTCATACTGAGTGTAATGTAAAGAAAGTATTAAATAGGCCATGAGATGACATAGAAATGAGGATGAATAAATTTAAATACAGGTAGGTCTATAGTATTATGAAGGTATTAAAAGGTAAAAGGTAAAGTTGTTCCTCTGCTCAACGAATTAAGCCCTACGCCATTAAGGCGTGTGGGGGAGTGGATGTATAGATCCAAATTTTCTTGACCTCGGCACTAGTTGGAGGTGAGTGGTCAGCTTCACGCCCCGGCCGCTTTACCCCCGGGGAAAGAGCCCCCGGTACCCATTGGATAGGAGGTTGGATGGACCCCAGAGCCGGTCTGGACGATTTGGAGAAGTTAAAATTCTTGACCCTACCGGGACTCGAACTCCGACCCTTCACAGTCGTCCAGCCCGTATAATAAAATTTGGCTTAACCGGGTTTTCGATTAACCGTGACTTCCATCCCCACCATTAGCCCGGATAATCGAGAGTTGACTGTAACTATATAACTTTCCTGTTTCTTGAATTAAATTTCAGATCTCAACTGCAATCAATATTCATATTGTGGTTTTCTGGGTTATGACAATGTAAAGACGGATAAGTGGCTATCAACTTCTACCCTGAAAATGGAAGCACTATGAATGAATATTCAAAACACTGATATTCATCTACCAGACTATTATCATAATCATCATCAGTAATCTGTCTGATGACAGGTCCACAGTCTCTTCCAAAACAGTTCCTCCACTTAATGCGATCTAAAGCTATCTCCTTCAAATGAGAATATCCTCTTCTGTCCCCAAGGTCATCCAGCATCTTCTTATGTCTTCTTCCCCCCACGGAGATCCGACTGGGGGAGTAGTTTACCTCTGGATTGTTTCGTCTCCAGAGGAAACATCTCACATACACGGTATCTCTGTTTTTAGAAAGAGACTATCCAGGAAAAGTGATAATGTGGTAGTGTTTCCATTTGCTTTCCACATCACAGTACAACAGCCATTCAAACCACTCTGGTCACGCCTGTTGCCTTACAAACTTGAACCACCTCGAGCATCATTTTCTCTGTGCTTCAAGTCGCTGCTATACCAGACTATATGGTATCATAACTCAGATGACAGTCTGTATCTTATGCCCTTTTGCCTTTGTGTTTCTCCTTATCACTACTTCACTGGGATCTGCAGCTTTACCAAGACCTGGGGACCCTCTGCATGCTACTCTAGCACAGAGGGCACTGGCACCAATTTTTGCTGAAGTTACAGATGATTCTCTAATGCTGCATCCCATTTGTGACCTCACAAATAATTCAAAGGTATCACTGCCGCACAAACCCTAACCAGCAGTGACAAGTACCAAGATATGTGCATTATCATATTGACAGAATCAAGAGAGTACAAAGAGTACCTCAAAACTTCAGTACGAACAGATATGAAGAAGCCAACACACAAAATGAGTAGTTCTACATTGTAACTCCTATAAATAAAATAAATAGAGGCAGAAAAACTGAAAGAGAACACAAAACCATACCCCTGCAGGGGCAGGAACACACCATGGAAACTGGCAACCACAATTTCTGAGAATTGTTATCAGCCTGAGTTGAACACACGTTACTGAATGGAACAGTGCAAATTGAGGAAATGGCAACGCAACTCACAAAAAGATTAAGAAACTCAACTTCCAGGCAATGGAACATGCCAGTCTTCTCACAATTCCATTGCCACATGGTTTCCTAGTGTCATCTGTTCTATAACATACTACAGTGTTTCATTCACTTCTTAAGATGGCATGAAAGGTTGATGAAGCTGCTAATTTTTTTTTTCGTGCAGTTAATTGAGCAAGAGCCTGGTACATATGATAAACACCAACCAGACTATGCCAGGCAGGACAAAATAGATTTGGCTTGGGAAAGAATTTCTCATGAGACAATGGAGTCTGGATCCAGGTTAAGTTCTTTTGAAACAATTATTATTTTATTATAACTGTAACCCTAACATTTTAATAAATTCATTATGCACCAGAGAATATCCATACTATGAAAATCAACAATTTTTTACTAATATGGAGAAATACTTTTATATGAATCCATCTAACTTATAATTGTATCTGTATTTACAGTTCACTCAAAACCTCTTAACCTGTGTGTTCTCACCTGACGATGATCACCTCCAGTCCAAACATATGTAAAACATAAGAATCAAATGTTCTTAAAATAAATGTTCTGTGTCTATTGTGATAGTAATTAACCATCAGAATCAACAAAATGCTTGATGACACTACTCTATAAAGATGTGATGTAATGAAGTTGCCATGAGTTGGGAAAATTAGAGTCAAGCCATACTGCTGGTAGGTATGCCATCTACCTTCAGCACTGTCTGACAGTACTTCACAGACAGCCAACATACCCATTTGCACATAACACACAGGTATCACATAAGTCTAGAACCACAGCTGTTACAAAATATACTTTAATTTGTCAACCATTTACTCCAGCACAAACATGGCTGCTAGTCCAAGAGAACAGTGTGATCTCACTGCGTACATGACTCACGTGTGATATATATTGTCACGCGTTGGGTGTATCACGTGACAAATAATTTCGCGCCGTCTTGGATCAAGCAAATTTATTCCACACAAGTACTGCCATCTACAGTATCACAAATACTTCTCCTGCTTCCATTCACTCTGGCGACTGCTAGACTGCAACTGACTGGT
Organism: Cryptotermes secundus; assembly: GCF_002891405.2. Taxonomy (NCBI): domain Eukaryota; kingdom Metazoa; phylum Arthropoda; class Insecta; order Blattodea; family Kalotermitidae; genus Cryptotermes; species Cryptotermes secundus. The sequence goes on from NW_019725846.1 coordinate 82,361, forward strand.
TACTCTCTAGTAACTGGCTCAATAGTCAAAGTCACATTGCGACTGACGGTCAGTCAGTCAATCAGTCAGTAAGTCTTGGTGTCGAGCCCCATCTGGGGCTCATGACCAGATATTAATTATTACCGTTTGACATTTATGGTCGTTTCTGTGGGACGCCCTCTCTGACGAGAAGACGGGTCTGTCTTTTGTATATGCTGCTGGCCCTTGCCAGCGCATTTTTTCTCGGGTCCAAGTCCCTTGGTATTTGCGACCATATTTTACTGTCTCAGATTTGAGACTTCCCTTTTCGTCGCCTCCTACGACTCGCAGGGTCACAGTGGAGGTATTCGACACTGCCTCCACATGGGTGACTGGCTCAATACTCACTACTCACTACTCTAGTAGCTTCCGCACTGACAACACAGAAAACAGTTACGCGATAGCTACCACTATTGCGTGACATCGTGTTTACTGATTGCGTAGCAACAGTCGCTGCATGGGCTCCCTTGTTGCATGACGCCATGTTTACAAAGGTGTTGCTGGGCAACACTGCATAGCAACCAGCGCACTTCGGCTTGGCACAGACAAACACCGCTTTCCTTACCATTTCGTAACCTTGTTTCCTCTGTCGTATAACTTGGCAACCGACTGTTGATCAATGGTCTGTCCTCGTGGTATCTCATTCCACCTCTCGTTGCCCAGGAACGGTTAAACATGTCACAATATGTTATACTGATATGTAGTTATTGACTTGTTCTGTATCCAGAGGTTGTATCACTAAATATTGATTCTTGGAACAAATAAATTGATTGATTGTGACTTTGCTCACAGAAAGGCTGCTGCCTGTGATTGTGATTTATGGGACACTGTAGTCAGATGACTATGGTTTTCAGATTTTCAAATGTGGGTGGCTAAATCTCTGGTCATGTATTCCTAAGCATCAACTGCATCAAGAACAAAACCAAGTTTCATTCAGTTCTCAGGCTTTCAATATATTTCACAAGGATCCATTTTGACATTCCCATCACTTTTCCCTTGCTATTCAGAGTGAGAGTAGACTACACTGACTATTAGGAGGTACCCGGTTTGAATCTGAGTTCATTAGTTTACAGTTTCTGCTACCAAATAGGCAGGGCTGGCACACCCATAATAAATGCCCACCCCCTGGATAAGAACAACACTCTCAAAACTTGACAACTAATACACATGATATCCCCAGACAATATGATGAAAACTGTCACTGGTGTCATAATTCTGAACCTGGGTTTATTTTCATTCTTCAGGACATGAGCAAAACAGCAGCATAAAGTATATTAATTTAACGAGAATCAAATATCCTGTCCTGCCAACAGGTCGCAACCTCTTCCTTCCAAATCCTTATAACTCTCCATTCACAGTTCTCTTCCAGCTCATTCAGCGACATGTGAAAGAGCATTAATTAAATAACGACAGGGTCAAATTATCTCAAAAATGAAAGCACGAACATACCTGTGACCATTTGCGATATTTTTATGTCACCCCTAGCCAAAGTTCGACTCAAAACAGCAAGGCACGAAAGAGACATACCCATTGCATACAAAATTAAACATTATAATTATAAACAATTTTACTGATCATTTGTAACATAAGGTTCTGCTCAAATGTGAACCAAAGTTTCAAACAGGTATACCAAATATTGGGCGGGAATTTATATGAACGACTCAAATACAAACACAATCACAGTCTACACTAACAATATCTCGTGATTAAATTTTAATAGATTTCTTTAATTGTACTTACCCTCCTTATCTTCCAGTTTCTTTTCCTCCATGTACATCGTTTAACAATGAAGAAAGCAGTCTTCTGGGATTTGGCACCGTGTATATGTGGTGTTAACCGACGTTTCGGAGGAACGTATCGCCCCCATCTTCAGGGTAGAAGAAAAAGTATAAGAAATCTGCAACGGTAAACCGTTTCTCACGGTGTTGTCGCTCGCAGATTTCTTATACTTTTTCTTCTACCCTGAAGATGGGGGCGATACGTTCCTCCGAAACGTCGGTTAACACCACATATACACGGTGCCAAATCCCAAAAGACTGCTTTCTTCATAGTCACCGCCGTGAAAGCCTCAAATCTTACATCGTTTAACAATTTTTCAAACACTGATTACCACACGAGAAACAACTGACGGAACAAAGAATTTGTGTTTCGTCTGAAAGCTCACCGATCGGCAACGTTTACAACGAAAAATTAACATTTCACCAATTGTTTCAGCGATTTCTGAGGTATTTAACCTTTCTCACATCCCTGCGATGCCCGATCACATTCATTCCATGTCTACATCTATTTTTATATCCGACATTCGAAAAGGTTTACTAAATCTGTCGACACAGTCCAGTCGGAAAAGGATAATTACACGAACATTTACGCGACTTCTACGCATAAATATTTATCAAAGCGAAAAATATTTTGACCAAAGTCTATCGAGAAAAATGAAACCCATTTTCTGTTTGCTACATTTTTTCCATTGATGAGAGCTTTCCAGATAGACAAAAGTGAGAGAAGACTGTAACACTGTGCGTACCATTTGCTAGGTACGGTTTCGTATACCAATTAAGACCCGGGCTGGGGAGAGTGAAAGTGCTAACCATTATCACATATATTTATTTCGCGATTAAAATAAGCCACATTGAGAACTAGGTACTTCATAGTTCGAAGCATACTGTAAACGGAAGTACGTGCTCATGACACGCTACTATGGAGAACTGTACTGTTATATAAAAAAGAAAGCCTAAAACGACGGCAAAATGCTCGGCCTGCATTTAAACCCTGGCGACGACAATGCTAATGGAATGCTCATTATAATTTCGATTCTTTGTGAACATACCATAACTACACAAGAATGACATGTCTTATATCATGTATAATGATCCATGGATACGAAATAAATTAAATGAAATGAAATTTCGTACATGTCGATCAAAGTTCATTACTGTAATCACAAGAGGTCACCACTGATCTTCAACCGGACCTAGTTCAATCCAATCCACTACAAAATAAACTTACGCCTGCCAAGGTCGGGTGTGTAGCTACGTACTGGGGAGATCACGAATTTAAATCAGAACTGAAGACCGGTTATCCTTAAATTTCTATATCAGTCCATCCAGGGAAATATCCTCATCACCATCTCACCAGAGAAACAAGCAGCATTGTTAAATATATAGAGTAAACAAACAATTTCCTCTAAGCCCACTACAATATTTTCCAATATTATATTTAAGCATCCTGTTGCACTCTACACGATAAATGATACAAACTCCGTCCCAAGTGCAAACAATATATGTCCTTGATCTTGCTCTCTTTTACACTATATGTTTCGGCCTCAAACGGCCATCATCAGGTGTATACTCTCACGTTGCACACATAGTAAAGAATAGCAGCGGCACGTACACAGGAAGACTACACAGAATAACACCTGTACTCGCACAGTGTGTGTGAAACAAGAACTAGCCGCTGCAGCACTTTAGACATAAGGTAAGTAACCCTAACAATTTTAAATTTTAAAACTTAGAGAAAATTTTCAAGGATTTTATAATTAGAACTAAAGATTTTATAGTGCTACTACAGGAAAATCAAAATTAACGTGTGCAAAATAATCTATAACCAGACAGATATCAACGAAGTAGATGTTGATAATAACAAGGAAAGGAACAATGTGTTTTTAAAACGTTAAATTTTAAACTAAGTGCAGAGTAACAGCAACGTGAGAGTATACACCTGATGATGGCCGTTTGAGGCCGAAACATGTAGTGTAAAAAAGAGCAAGATCAAAGACATATATTGTTTGCACTTGGGGCGGAGTTTGTATCATTTAACAATATTATCCTCCTACCTACCTACAAGTGTTTCCCAAGAATTGTTGGAAGGTAAAGAAATGAAAAATAGAAAGGGCAAAAAATCAAAACTGATGGCCATGGACTGAATGGCACAGGCATCTATATTTCTCTCTTTGTAATGAATGACACTGGTACTTCTTACTGATGGTTAAGTGCCAAGATTGTGTAGAATTTCGTCTACATGCCTTTTATATATGTATCTTCATGGTTTGGCATATTCTCTATTTTTCTCCATGACAAATAACAAATCCATCATAGCCATAATCATGGCAATATGTGATGGATACAAACTTTGTTAACATATAAACACAAAAAGTCATAGCTAAGCCTAAAATAGGAACTCATTGTACAGGGTGAAATGCCTGGTATAGATTTCAGCTAAAAGCCACACTAAGATCTAGCTTCTACCATCCTGTTTCACACATATAGTGAAGTGTTTCGAAGAAAATATGATGAAAACTTGCATATTCATGTGCATGGGTGTACTGAAGTATAACCACCAGCCTGAAGGCCGGATATTCTATGCTAAAGAGAACCTATCAGTAGATATTTAAACTACCTTTTGTTTCTGGTTTATTTAACGGCCCTTTTGATAGCTCAGACTAAGTAGCTTCAGGCAATTAATGAATAATGAATCAGAAAGGACAAGGGAGCACATGTGACCTACTTTTAGGTACTATCCCAGCATTTACCCAGAGGCAGGTAGGGAAACCACAAACACCCAAAGCGAGGACAGCAAGTGTCTGGGCTTGGATTTAAATCAAGGAGTTCCAACTACGAATCACAAGCACTAATAACTCAATCACGATGTTCAGCCAACTGACATTGCACTTGTAATGCCACTGATTGAAACATGTGATATGTATAAACTTTTAAAAATAACAGTAGACTAACAAGAGTACAAGTTTCAAGGAAATGATAATGGCATTCCTCAGACAAGGAATGAAAGACAGAAGAATTATAAGACTGTTTCATTTAAAATATATATTAAAGATGGGAAATATCAAGATTCAAAATTATGATATGCATACAGAGATATGTTAAGATTGACCAACACCACTACCTGATCTCACATCACACCTGGGGCATCTCTGACTGTCATGTCAGTTCACCTTATATTGTGGTGTGCTGGTGACTAGACTACATACTACAGCCTTAATCAAACTATGATATGATATTTCTCTCTGTGCAGTACAATCCAATACAAAAGTTCATACCTGGGTCTGCCAACCATAGATATCAACACATGCTAACAAAATAAGGGTTTATTTACAATCACTTTCTGTGATATTTATGGTACAATAAACTTCATGCCATGTGATCCTTACTGGCAGTCAATCCCACATCATCCTGAGGTGCAAGAATATCTGTCGCATGGCCACACAGTCCATCTGACAGCTGTCTTTTGGTTTCCATAATATAGGATATTTCAACAAAGCTTTACAGCCTCTGCAGAGAATACTAAAAGTGAAATAAGTTGCTCAGTCCTTACACAGGACATAAACTTCATCCAAATAGCACATTTTAGGCCTACATGGACACTCTGCAACCATGCAGTAAGTAGATGTGTGGAACACAGTAAGAAACTGGAAGAGAATTATAAATATTATCATGAATGTTATGGCTGAACCTCACATATGACAACACATTTATACAAATGGTTGGCAATCCCCCAAAATTATAAAATAGACCCGCAAATTGTAAAACACAAAGTATGGCCCTCAATACCAAATGAAAGCACATTCCAAAGTCTTTAAAAGTTATGACAAAATTGGACTGTACTTATTAAAGGGAATGCAAGATGTATGATGTGACGGCAGTGTAATGCCGGTTCTGAACTCTATTCACAAGGTACAGACATAACACACAAACACTACCTTTCAGCCCAAGCAGACACAATAACTTCATTCCAGCTCAGACCAATCTGCATATGTTTCTGTGATCCAACATGTCTTAAAGTATTATATTTAAGCATCCTGTTGCACTCTACACGATAAATGATACAAACTCCGTCCTAAGTGCAAACAATATACATTTATATGTCTTTGATCTTGTTCTTTCTACACTACATGTTTCGGCCTCTATCGGCCATCATCAGGTGTATACTCTTAACGTTGCTGCCACACTGAACCCAGTCTAAAACTTAACATTTAAAAACACAATGTCACGTTCTTCGTATTATCAACATCTACATCGTTGATATGTGTCTGGTATGTAGATTATGTTGCACACGTCAAACCCGATATTCTTGTAGTAGCACTCTAAAAATCTTTAGTTATGATGTTTTTAAAATCTTTTAAAATTTTCTCTAAATTTTAAATTTAAA